>NW_026542594.1:180261969-180861969 GCF_028750875.1 Macrosteles quadrilineatus
TGTTATTCTTTGTACATAGGATACACTTTTATATACTGCAGTTTTATTAAAAGAGGTCTATTCTATAGTGTATAGTAAATTACTATGCTCATGAGGAAAATTACTATTGGTCTTTTAGAGAAATCTAATTAATATTCTTCTCGTTTACTGTCTAAGTACATCAGCCTTATTCATAAATCAGACTTAATCATAATTTGTTTAGAGAGAAACAATGAACAGTTTTTACTAATAAGTTTCCCAGGACTTAAAATCATACTGTGAAATTTCAAACTGATCACAACGCTTTGTTTTAAATCGGACAAAAACAAAGGAATTGAGGAGAATATTTAATTAAAAAATTATCGATCGTGTCCAGTTTATACTAACAAAATAATTATATTTCAAACATCTGAATCAAAAATCATTATGACACTTTCGCATTTCTTTATGTTCTAGTAATTTATTTCTTTAGTTTTCGCATAGACAAATATAATACATATTCTATTTGTCTATGGTTTTAGTATTAAAAAAATATTTCCTTTCTTAGCACTGCGGCAAATAAATATACCATGAATTTTTTACACAACAAATGTTAACTATTTAAGTGGTGTAAATATTTGTAAAACAGTTATTATTGGTGCAACTTATTGGTCGGATCAGCCTTCGGATGTTGGTAGGCAATCTGAACACCGTAGCTATATTACCAACTCACGCTGTCAGGCGCTGTTTATACATGTAAAAAATTAAATTATTTTTTTCCTTATATTAAATCTGTATTACCAAATTGTGAAAAGATATGATTGATCTAAATATTTTCTAATAGATTCAAATTCAAAATTTATTCATAATATGACAGTGTTGGCAATTAACTCATACAAAACTTGTCTGCAAGGTCCAATTTATTCAAAAGTAGACAAACAAATTGTACAGTTTTTTTTTATTTGTTTTCTTAGGTACAAAATATTGTACTATAAGGTGGTTTGAGGCAGGCCCTTATACATAATACAGATACCCATAATAATAATCAAATAAACTGAAATGGTTATTCAAAATAATATGTAGCTTTTCCCCACACTGTATTATTAAGTAAAATAATGCTTACATAAGTATATTTGGTAAATATATTTGCTTTACTGAAATGTATAAAACACTATAAAATAGTTTTAAAATTGGGATGCATTATTTAAACATAATTAAACATAGTTACTGATTCTTATGCTAAATATGATTATTCTTGAAAAATTTGTGTTACCTCTTTACAGTCAAAACCTCCAACAACTAAGTAACTAATGAACCAATTAACTAATCCAAGAGTCAATTAAAAGTATTAATGTTGATGTCTAATTAATTAACTTTAAATCAAACAATTATGATTGCATTTATCATTTAATTGCTAAACTGGTAGAATGAAACTTTAAAATACAATTTCTGTTATTTCCTTATAGTCAACCTTTTCAAAAGTAATAACGAAAAAAACTTCACGACCAAAAGTAGTTTTACGACAAAGTGCTCACACATTTTTGGATAAAGTCCAAAATCATTCAACTCTCTTTTTTGAAGAAGAAGAAAAGGTTATTATGCTATATGAAACCTTTGAAACAATTTCCTAATTGATACCGAGGCAAAATGAATTCACCAACATCCTCTAAACGTTTTCGGCATGACAAGACGAAGGGACAAAATACATTATACAAAGCCCCCCACCCCTCCCCCCAGACACCTAGTAAAGCCCGTGATATTTTGGCTTGTCGCGAAGGAAATGGTGCGTATAATGACGCTATTGGTCGCTGGTCGCCTAGCAACCAAGAAGACCTCAATAAACAAAACACCCGCTTTCATAATGCCGCATTTATCACTCGACCCCTCTACAACCCCCCTCCCCTTCACCTGTCTACCTTTACATAGAGTAACGTATGTCAAATTGATTTTTAGCTTACATCTTCACTTCGTGTCTGAAGATTTCTCAGATCTTCTTGGTTTTGTTCGAAACTTAAGGTGATTTTGCTAGTGGCCAATGTTTGGGATACCTATTTTCATGCGATCACATGTGCTCTGTGAATTAGATAATTTTTACATCAAGCAACTCTAAAATCACATCTCAGTACTAGCCTGGATAAACATAGCCTACCCCCTTAGTTTATTTCTCATCCTTATAAATCAGATCAAAGTTTTATCGTTAGTTCTGTCCGGTGCACTATATGGATCGTGTTTTGTTTGCAATTCGTTCTTGTTATTTCAGTATTTAAAACCTCGTTTAACCAAATAAAACGATCTAATCATGAACAAAAACTGGTCCACTAGTTAAAAATCCAAGCAGTAATACGGAATTCATGAATTTAACCCCAAAATAATATATACAAAATTTCGTCGCCACTAGTGATCAGTGTCACCAACATGAACCAGACACAAAAAGCTTCAACATTTACAATGGGGTGAGAAGTCCTTTTGTGTTGGGTAGGCTATTGTACTAGTATTATAAATTAATGTCAGCTTTGATTTTGAATTATGTTAACCTAAACTAAAACTCCACCAATGTACTATGACAAATACACACAGAAATATACTTTTTAATGTTTTTATTATCAAAGAGTATTGTTTAAAATGTTGAATATATTTCCTTGTTAAGTGTAAAATTAATTGACTCGAAGTTTTGAAAAGTTTACGCTTCTAGATTTATTGGCGTAGCGCGGTTCTATTCAAAATCAAAATCATCTTTAAGACTCCTCCCAGATATTCCATTTCCTAAACGAACATGCATTCAGTATTCTGACAAATTCATTAAAATAAATAATAATTTCGCTATAATATCCACAATCTGACCTTCCTTGCAATATTCTGAACTCTTTAACACAACAAAAAACTTAAAACATTACTGATAACATCTTAATATGCTACCATAAAAACCCGTAATAATAAAAGCACCCAATGTTTTATTTACAAAAAATCTGTAAATTACGTAAAAACTGTGTCAAACGAAATCAAAATCAAAAAGACACTGAAAACCCGTATAAAGTAGAGTGGCCACGGCAAAGGTAACGCCACCAGATTTGCCCTCTCCGTCAGAGGGGGGGGGGGGGGTAATATTTGCATACGAAAGTAGAAAAAGCCCTCGACAGAGCAAAAAGCAATGTCTGTTCAAACACAGCCCCGGGTTTGTAGATGGGGAGTCGAATATAGAAGGGGGGGGGGGCTTCAGTATCGTATTATTTTATAATAACCCTCTCCCAATACTGATAACAATATATTGAATTGTATTCCGATAAAAACATCTGACGCATTTGTGGTTGTAGGAAAAAGGGAATAAAAGGTTCGCCGGTTGAAAATTTGCATTTTAAAAGATCCGTTTCAGATTTTTCCAATTTTTGTTTTTGTATAGCGATTAAACATTTTTATTTTCTATGTCATCGAAGTCGTATTGAATAGACAAATTCTTTATTTATAATATTACAAAAAGAAGTATACCAAAGCATCATAAAGTGCCACTACATTTTAGTAGCCAAAGTTGGGGTATCACTTTTACATGGGATTTTTTCTCACTTTAAACTAGTAAAGTCAAGGGCAAAGCTAGAAGTAGTCAATACACGTTTAGGGGATTGTTTCTCATTAGCAAACCCCCATTTAAAAACTAGCTTAACGATCTAACCCCTAATTAAAAACAAAATCATTGTAATTTCAAACTTCCATTGTGGTCAGATGTTTTAAAACACAGTTAAAATACTTGTTTTTAGATTTCATGGATAAATTAAAAGGTTTAAGGCCAGATTAAACCCTCCTACTTGGATTTTACTTTTATCCTGTCAAATTCTGCATCAATAACTCTTTTAAATCACACTTAAGGCATTAAAACTTTTAGTTTGTGGATGAGTTCTAGTTACGAAATTCACTTAGTTTTACCTTTTACATAAACAAATTATTTCACGACAAACGAAGTTTCATAACGACAAAACCTTAAAATAAAATACAAATGTAAGGTAGATTAGTACTTATACACCGATTACCATCTCAAAACTAACAATATTTACCAACACACCACTGAGTAGTAAAATACCCACGCCGCGGCAAACCTGCAGACTATGCGAAATCACATTTTCTCATTGGATTTTTACTAAAATATTTCCATAAGCAAGTCATATCCATTTTCTATTAAAATATTAATACTAGATTTAATAAGTGCCTATGTTTACTGCTACGGGGAGGGAAAAGGTATTTCTTTTGTAAAATATTTATAATAGTATACAAGATCAAATAAATTTAATTTACCAATTTAATAAAAATATATCCATAAACATTTGGAAATGTAAACTTTTTAATTTCTCAATAACATTATATCGTACAAGCTTTAATGTACAAAATCATTTGGATCTCGTACCGAAGGCTGAAATTAAAATTGGGTATTTTCACTGTTTAAAGGTAAAAAATGAAAAAAAGTTTGAAAAGTGTCTAAATCGTATTAAACATTTATCCCATTGCCCAATCTTGCAGGTTCGCAAATTTATTCAAGCTTATCCAGCCCTACACATTCATACCAAATTTAATCAAAATTGGATCAAAAATGAGCAAGTTATCGTGTTAATGGACAAATATTTTATTTAAAACATATGCTGTACAACAATTTGAACACATAGTGTTTTGACCTATGGAAAATTTAAACTGTACCAGGCCTAGGTCTTTCAGCGCCACATACAGTAATAACTTCTTCCCTATAGGGAAATTCTATAAAACCTCTGTACTTACTCCCGTTACGTCAGTAAAAGTGCGCATGTCACCTACCGTAACTATTCCACACCGTAAAGTTTTCCCCAAACAAAAGGGTTGTCAATAACCATCCAACGCCACAATTAAGTAAATTAGTCCATCAACATGCGGAATACGAATAGCCTCAGCACAGCTATCAGCGAGCAATGCATGCTGATCGTACCCGGCGGGCAGCACATGTGCAGCAAAAATGTGCTGAGAGCGTCCAATGCAATTAACTACTAGGATTACAATCGGATCGGCTTTGTTAACTGATGTTAACATTGTGCTTAGTAATGTAATGTTTTAACATGAGTTCTGTTTGATTGGCCATCCAACTGAAGTTTCTAGTGTCATTGACAGTTCAGAGAGAAGAATATAGAAGAGTACTTTATTTTTTTATTTTTTTTTAAGAGGTTGGCGGCCTCTTTTAACCTTGCATTTGCCCGTCCACATAGACTAAGCGCCCGTGCGTGGATCGTTTGCAGCAAAGCAAAGAGTTTTATGATTACATATTGTGTGTAAATATACAATACAATACACACACAACAACAATACAACACACAAGACAATAATTTAGTTCCGTAGAGCACATGCGATAGCAGTTTTGGCATAGTTTCGATGCAAAATGTGTCCTGTATAATCCAAATACTCGTACAAAGCACTAAAAACAAACATTGGCATCTTTACCAGTTCTGTTACATCCCTTATTAAGTTTCATAGTAGTAGATCGGCTGAAGTAAATTTTAAGATATGTTTTGTGTATTTAATGTTTTTTTTCTGTCATGTTTCTTGTTATTCTACTAAATTTCAAACTTTTGCGACTAAATAGACGAATGTTGGTATGTATGTACGCAATGGTATATCCAGCCGTTTTTTCATCTTTTTGAAATATTAATTTTCAATTTGGGTTTCTCACAAATACCCATAAAGTAACCGATGTTCACGAAAATTGCTAAAACAATTTGGATACAATATTTGGTTTTCATAGTCATTTTTATTCTAAACAAAATGGGAATTCACTTAGCCTGCAGGTTTACTGCGTCGGGGGTATTTAATTATTTTATTTGCCATTGTGCTGCTACATTTGTGGACAAATTCTGTCTCAAGTTCTCTCCCACCAGATTTGTTTATTAAAACACATAAAATAACGATTTCCAAAATAACGGCCCAACGATTTTAATTAAAATTTATTATTCAACGGTCCTTTTAACTCTATACAAAATTAAACTACTTCAAATGTTTTAAAATTTACGGTTCAAAATAAATTGTAATTTTCGTGATTTTTCCATAAAATATTATAGTTACTCCCCCTGCTTACTTATTATAAGAGTATTTCATAGCTAATAGAGCTAATAGAAGCTAATAGTTATATTTCAGAAGCTTTTAGAAGTATGTATGTATCAGTTTGATATGTTTATTCCATTCAAATAAATATATACTTAGATGGTTTATTTATACTGTTATTTTTAAATCCTAATATACTTAGCCTTTGGGCAATCAACACGTTATTATAATACATAACGTACTAAACCAAACGAGAAAATCGAAATTTCATAAAACCAACCATTGCAATTTTGGCCAATACCAACTATGACTTTCGAGTCAACGCGTGGAAAGCGATACTTTATAATTTGTAAATAATCCCCCAATGTTTTCCAAGATAACCTTTTTCCAAAATAAAATGATTACATTTCAAATAAAATCTTACATTTTTCACCCATTTTTTAGATCAAAAACCACATTTGACGCGCAAACCATCCCTAAGAATTTCGCAAACTTCGATTTCGATAGATCGATCAAATCAACCCGATAAAGCCATCATGTTTGATATGATAAGCCTGATATGTTACAAGCCAGATTGGTATGAAATCAGAGTGACCTGGCGTAGAGGCTAATCCGAAATATGAGTAGGTCAGGTCCCCCCCACCCCCGGGTGGAGTGGGCGGGGCTTACCCGCCCCACCTGAGGGTTCCCATGACGCGTCTATATAGCCGCCCCCACCGCGCCGCCTTCGACAGTCAAACGCCGCCACAGCCACCGCCGCCTCTGCCTCCTAGACAGGTAAGTCAATAGCCACTATCACTGCCTTATTGATCTTGTTCATTAGATACTGTAAGAAATGGAGAGTTTAAGGGTAAGGTTGACTTACATGTTAATAGAAATTTTTCTTGAAAATAGTCTTAAGTGACTTTAATGTCTATTCTTGTAAATAAATTATAGATATGTGAAAAGATAAACAGGGAAATATGATGATTTTTAAGAATTAAAAGTTTAAATTTAAAAGATTCTTTAAACAATACTGTTTTGTATAAATGGTTATATTTTTATAAGGCAACAGGATTCTTAGTCTTATTTTTATTACAGGGTAATTGCATTGAAATTAAACTGAGTTCAGAAAAGTAACGATGTAAAATAGTTGTTTATGCCATTTTAAAATAATACTATTTAAAATATTATTATTTTAAGTCTAGAAAATAAGTTATTGACTAACTGTATTGTTAAAGCAGTAACAGTTTTGTTTGATATATGGATATTAAGCATAAATCTATTCCGGTAAGGTTTTAGGTAAATATTTTTAACAATTTCATATTTATATATCACCACGGTGCTTTCTTGACAAAGTAAACTTACTTCCGTAATCATTTTGATGAATGGCAATAATGCAACTACATTTTAATATTTTTCGCAACAAGAGTTTTAAACTGGTTTTGCTGAATTTTCGCTTTAATTACATTTGTATAAAGAAATATAACAGTTCGTAAACAACAATTTATAAAGGAGTTCATTTATGACGTTTAGCTATTTATTACACAAATTTTTTCGTATGAAAAGAGACACTTTAAATTTTTTTATGAAATACATTTATATGTACATTTTCTTATTGACTGTTGATAATTAAGGTAAAACCTCAACAGCAAAACGAATGTTTTGTCAATTTTAATTCTAACTGCCATCGTAAGAAAACACGGGTGTACTTTTCAAAACGTGACCAAATGTTTTAATGTTTTTGTATCTCCCATGAATTAAAACATTATCTATTTGTTATGTAGTTGCTGTAACTTGAAAGCTTGTATATCCTAATAATACGATTACAATACAACAATACAAATTATTAGAATATTACCATAATACTATGTATGATCTTAGTAATTAAAGACCAAATTGTAAATTGTAATTGTTAAATTAGTCTTATTCAGTATAATCAATATATGAATTAATTTGAGATAATACTCTATTGGTTATGGTACGAAATTTCTGCGTGGAGAAAAATTAAACTCTACCATTTCAATTGAACGGCGCTGACTGGCAAAACAGATACTGCGAATATATTGCAGGCAAATTGAGAAGGCGCCATGCAATAGTTAATAGAATTAAGTTTATTTATTAGCGCTTATCTTTAATTGTAACTAGTGTCCCTGTTGCTCAAAATCGAGCAATTGCTAAGTATTACATGCATTATTTTAAAACGAATAACAGTCATAATTTTTAATGACTTTAAAAGATTCGACTCAAAGATTATGGAATACTCAAGAGGTACATAACATATCAATATAATCAACATTTCTTGTAAATATCTTATCATTTTTCAAAAGCTGATCTTGTTTTTTTAGCGTTTTCTACAAATAGCCTTACTTACGCATTAGGTTGTCCATCATAATAAAAAAAACACATTATTTCTATTTCTTCTCCTTGGTGGTGTTCTATGACTTTCCTATGTTTCTATTGTTTACAAATCGGCTCGTTCAATTATTACTAAGAAAATGCAGCACAGTGTTAATTCAGTTTTAGTTTTAGTTTTAGTATATCAATTTATCCAGGCTCTCTCGTTCTTTCCATTGTAATATTTACGCCAACCCAAATTCAAATAGTAAATATTTCATTTCAACCAAGTCAGTAAATGTTTGTAGCAAACTGTTAAATTAGCAAACTTATTAACTGTTTACAATTAACATATGTTCTTCTTCTCACTTTTAATTTCTGACAACAGCTGGAGTTGCATAACAATATTTGTTCCCCATGTTAATCTTATGGAGAAATAAGAAACTTTAAAGGGCCCCAGGGCCTCACTCTCTGATTATTTCCCTAAAAAGAAAGTTTCCTGCACAACTCCACGTTACGCTCTTTCCAATGACACCAAAAACATGTCAATCGGTTCAGCAGGTTAGGAGGAGTAATTGTCACAAAAAACATGCTTGCGTATTAAATAAGTAAATAGATAATATAATGTACATTGGTGAATTTAAATGTATTAGGCAATTTTGATGAATACTCAACTCCGTTCCTAGTTGTAATTCAGAACACTATTAAAAAGAAATAATCTGTTATATCTTTGAAGTGATAAGATGGTCTGTGGTCATCGTTTAAGGGTATTAAGCAAATAAAAATATAGGTTTAAGGCACATCAAAATCTAGCGTAGGATGTGTAAATTTTCCGAAAATTACTGGTATGAACCAATTCCCTAAGCCCTCTGCCCCACAGGCCGATTTACCAAGGACCTTACACGTTTTTCAAATGTACACTACTTAATTAATTTAAACTTTAACATCGCGCAGACGCTCCGTTATGAATTAGTGCAACAGCTGTTTTGGTAGGCCCATGCTGCGGCGTTGCCACTTTTCTCTCGCCGCGGCCTCGGTACTATAATCAGCTCTCTGATATACTCTGGATGAGTCTGTACTAATATTACACTATCAACACCCTTCAATGGTTTCATTATTATTAAATAGCATGTAGACTGTAGAGGACAATCGTTAACTTAGATTACTAAAGTAGACATTCTAATTTATATGGACCTGATGTATTCAGTTATTTTCTTACTAAAAAATAATGCAGTTTTCAAAAACCTCTCACATTGAGTGTGCTGGCAATGACGATTTATATTCTATTTTAATTTTTGTTTCATGGTATTTTATGGAGGACTTACAATAGCTAATAGTCAATAGTAAGTTATCCTTTACGTTAGGCATGACTATAAAATTTATGTACAAGATAGAAAACAATTCTTACTGTACCGGTAACTGTCGCAGCAAACGGAAACAACTGTCTCACTAATTTATAGTGGACAGTATAGGCATAGAATTAGGCAATGTTTATGTTTACACTTTGGTTATTTCTGTTATTACCAATAGGACGTTGCGGCGTTGCCACCCCAAACACCAACGCCGCGGTATTGTTTTAGAGGAGGATCTGCCCGGTACTAATACCGATTTACCTTATTGTTTTTGTGTCCCCATACCCCAAAATAAAGATTCGTTCAACATATATTATTAATGAATGAGTGTGTCCATAGGCACGATAACTTGAGTGAAAATCATTCAATCTTGATTAAATTTGGTAAAACGTGTGAACCACGTGTATTCGAGCAAGATTGAAAACCAGCAGCTCATAATCTGGGAACGGGGGTTACGGAGGGTCTTGTGGGGTAAAATCGTGTTTCTAATTTCTAAACCCTCAATACATACAGTTTCACAATCTTATTTTAACTATTTTATATATCTTAAACAAACAAATAATTATACCCCACTTTATCCCTTTCAATGTGGCTGAAATTCCAAGTAATCTTTAACCGAATATAATTTGAATAGGGAATTAATCTGACATGTTTAAGGGAATGTGTTGGTAAAAATCCAACCAGGCAAATGGACATTCACTTACAAATTCACTCATAGAAATTCACTTTTAAGATGCGGGTTTGCTGCAGAAGAGGGATTTTATTTCGAACTGAATACAAACAACGTAAGACTAACGTAAGAATTGCATACATCAATTTGGTAGTGTATATGTTGTCAAAGGTATAAAAATACCTTAGTCAACAGTATTTTTCTGTTTACTTATGAAAACGTATTATACACAAAGGCCAAATTAACACAAACTAATAATACACTCTTGGTCAAAAAGCGTGGTCAAACCAACCCGCATGTTGTGATAGCAACAACAATTAACTTTCTGTAAGATCCACAGTTTGTGAGTTGTTACTTCTCACATTCTTGTATCCACGGTCTACACAGCTCGAGAAAATATGAGTCAGGATCTGAAAGGATATAATTTATTCTAGGTATATATTTTTGATGTTACCTGGCTGTTCTTGTATTTTCCGTGTAGCACTTGCAAACAAGGGTTCTTCTATACCACCAGACAGACTCATATTTTCATGGAAAAAGATAGAGTTAGTCTAAGTACACATTCTGCTTTTATCGAATGTAGAATGCAACAAACGACATATTACACTAACCCAATTAATGTGCAGAAAATATTTTTATTTACATAGGAAATAATATATAGGAAATAAAATATACCTTATGAAATCCTAAAACAAACCATGTTACTTTTTTCTTAAACAATTCATTGGACGTTGAAATAGTTAGGTATAAAACTATATTTTAACTTGTTGGAAACTATAATTTCAACATTTCAACTTTGTATTTTTGTTAATTACTACCATTATCAAAATTCTTCAGTGATTAACTCAAACTTGAAAACAAGTCTCTCATGGAGATTATCATATAAGACTCGTAATCAAGCTTGTCTTCTAATCGAGGTTTTCAAAAACATGATTAGGGGCATAAAAGCTAGGGTATTTGAAAACGACACTTGTTATAAGGGTGAGGTGTTATCAAGGTTCCACGGAACACACTTGCAGCGATAAATTTAACTTCATATTATATTTTTAATTCTGTAACATTATTAACGTTGATTTTAAAACATATTTTTCTTTATCATCATGTTTTGTGGTGATTAATCTGTTGGAAATAACAGTATACTGTATTCCATTATTCACAAGATACGAACTATTGACATATAAAATACCGAAATAAAAACTATTTGGTGATAGTTTGCATGCTAAAAAAATATCAAATATATTCAAGATTTTATTTTTGTTTCAGAAAACAATTTATCTAAAGGGGGACGCGCTGGAACGCCCTCAGCATGATTTGACCTTCGTCTTTAACCGGAGGATGGGAACAGGTATGCATTTGTAACTGTTACTATATTAGGAAATAATAGTTCCGACACT
The DNA here is from genome assembly GCF_028750875.1 of Macrosteles quadrilineatus. Taxonomy (NCBI): domain Eukaryota; kingdom Metazoa; phylum Arthropoda; class Insecta; order Hemiptera; family Cicadellidae; genus Macrosteles; species Macrosteles quadrilineatus. The sequence continues at coordinate 180,273,702 of NW_026542594.1, forward strand.
AGCTATTTACAACTGGGAACAGGTATGAACTTGTAACAGTTACTTGGATAGGAAATAATAGGTTCGACACTAGTTATTTACCACTGGGAACAGGTATGCATTTGTAACTGTTACATTAATAGGAAATAATAGGTCCGACACTAGTTATTTACAACTGTTTACTAACAACTCCTATTTATCGTGTATAGGCTGGGAATGCACTGATATTTGGACGGATTTGAATTGTTTGTTAATTAACATGTTTTATACATTGTAAACAGGAGAGTTCCCCAATGTTTCTATTAAATCTACCGACAATCGCACAGATTTCATATGGAACAAATTCAAATTTATCTAAAGTAATATAATACAACTACTGTTCACGAGTACTTTAGTTATTAAACAAGAAATCCTATTGCAGTTTACCGTCTAGTATAAAGGAAGAGCCCTTTATTTCACTATTTAATTTTACAGCTAACTATGTGAGTATTTAATGTCAAATGAACTAATCTTAATTGCCAGGAGTAAGTTTTACCCAATTAGCGTTCTTCTTTAATTTGCCACTTTACCAAAATCGTAAATAAGAGTTTAGTATTAAATTACTTCATATTGTAATTGATCTTTTATACACTAACTTTGGTTATACCACATAAACACTTATTATTTAACCAAGGGATCTTCCTTAGGCTTACACGCAAGACATGGCATTTCGAATAAACAAGAGTGAAGGGAAAGTGAGAAAAAAATTAAGAAATAAATTTATTACGTCTGCAAAATCGAGCTAAACAATCACTTTCTAAAAAAGATGCATATTTATAATGTACAATACAACATTATACAGTATAATACAAAATTATACTGTACAATACAACATTATACTGTACAATACAGTATTATACTGTACAATGCAACATTATACTGAACAATACAACATTATACTGTACAATACAACATTATACTGTACAATACAACATTATACCGAATATTACAACATTATACCGAACATTACAACATTATACTGTACAATACAACATTATACTGAACAATACAACATTATACTGTACAATACAACATTATACTGTACAATACAACATTATACCGTACAATACAATATTAAACTGAACAATACAACATTAAAATGAACAATACAACATTATACTGTACAATACAACATTGTACTGAACATTACAACATTATACTGTACAATACAACATTATACTGTACAATACAACATTATACTGTACAATACAACATTATACTGTACAATACAACATCATACTGAACAATACAACATTATACTTAACAATACAACATTATACTGAACAATACAACATTATACCGTACAATACAACATTATACTGAACAATACAACATTATACTGTACATAACAACATTATACTGAACAATACAACATTATACTGAACAATACAACATTATACTGTACAATACAACATTATACTGTACAATACAACATTATACTGTACAATACAACATTATGCTGTACAATACAACATTATACTATACAATACAACATTATACTGAACAATACAAAATTATACTGTACAATACAACATTATACTGAACAATACAATATAATACTGTTCAATACAACATTATACCGTACATTATAACATTACACTGTACAATACAACATTATACTGAACAATACAACATTATACTGTACAATACAACATTATACTGTACAATACAACATTATACTGTACAATACAACATTATACCGTACAATACAACATAATACTGTACAATACAACATTATACTGTACAATACAACATTATACCGTACAATACAACATTATACTGTACAATACAACATTATACCGTACAATACAACATTATACTGTACAATACAACATTATACCGTACAATACAACATTATACTGTACAATACAACATTATACTGTACAATACAACATTATACTGTACAATACAACATTATACTGTACAATACAACATTATACTGCACAATACAACATTATACTGTACAATACAACAATATACTGTACAAAATTTCATTTAAATCTAATTCAAATTTATCTCGGTTGATGCATGGAAAGGTTAAACAATTCAACAAAGATCAAACCACATTATTCGTATGAGAGTGTTCACCAATAATCGGATCGCTCAAAACTCGTTTGAGCTCCTCCCCATCGACCCCATAGGTGAAAATTAATCACAATAAATCAACAGAATCACTTAAACATAAAATGTGACATAATCCGGGGGGAGCGCCCCACACCCCACGCAAAGCTACTTAGTTTTGTTCACATTTTTAATCCCCCTGTCTTTTGTCTGCCGATTCTCATCCCTCAAAATTATCAAATGTCCGAAAGAATCCCTTTTCGCATTAAGAAAAGCTATTTCGTTTCACTTTAAGATGAAATGTATTTTTTGTACAGATTGTTTGTGATTATTTTTAGGTGGTTGGTCTTCGGTTGGCATTCAGGTGAATACCAATGTGTTTTATTTTGTTTTGTTTGGTCGGAAACTAGTGGTACATAATCTATTTCAAGCTGTTGTTATGTTCTTAAAAAAAAGAATAAGCAACTGTACATAATTTATTTCTCTCTACCAAAGCAGCACAAAAATTACAAGAAGAACTACTAGGGGTTCCTTGAATATTTAGGTTGTATTTCTGTTTTAATAAATGTTAGAAATATTAAGAAAATCTTATAATGTAATTTTACGATGAATTTTGGTTAATATATTTCTTGAAAATTTTTTTATCCATATTTAGCTGTATTTACCTGTTTTTTTAGCCATATTTACTCTGTCTATTTTCTTAACGTTCACATTTTACGTAAGATGGCGTGCTAAAAATATTACCTATCAACTGTAAGATCAAGTTCAACCATTCTACCATGAATTTAAAATTGTGTACTTCATATGTGTGTAAATTTAAACCCAAGTAAACTTACAACTCATATTGAGTCAAAAATTGCTATATCTACCGACATCGTACTTAAATTGAATCTTAAGTACGAAATTAAGTTAATACGACTTACAAGGTAACTTTTGCTAGTGTATACTTTAGGTTTGACTTTGGTTGGTTGCTTTAGGTGTAAAAATGACAAGAGCTTTTAATTAGTAAGAAAAGGTCTCCATTTGAAATATTTTAAAATACATATTTTTACCTGAGCACACAAGTAGGAATACTTTCACATTTTAAAAAGCGTAAATTTAAAATAATTTTAAAATAAACTAAATAATTTTAATAATTAAAATAATTGAAGTATGCAACAAGTATCAGCTGTTTGGGGGGACGCGTTGAGTATATAAGTGGCGAGGAGGATTTAATTGAGGCTTTACGAAGTGTTAGCTAGACACGGTAAGGTACTTAGAGACGAGCGTGCTCGCGCAAGCAGCTGACTTAGGGCTGTGGCTTCGGGTTCATTAAATATTTAAGTGTGGCAACGGAGACGCCATTACCATCTCAAATAGGCTCAAAGTTGAAGCTGAGGCACAGCGCTGTGTAGGGTAACTATAAGTTGTAATGTTGGTAACAATACACAGCTGCACAACTTGTCAAATGTATGATAACATTACAGCGTTTAGTGTGACAATGAAAAATACTTTATGGCACTTCATAGCTTGATAAACGCGTTGAAAATCGTACAGGGACGGGGTACACTTCCATATATGTTGGCACAAACAACCGAATAAGTAATATTGCCTATTCGATTGTTTAATTCGATATATCTTTTGGTTAGTTAGGTTAGGTCAATCGATATTTTCATTCGGTTGTTTGTGTCAGCAGATAGGCCTATGGAAGTATACCCCAGGGACGTTTTGTTAAAGCTTACAATTTAAAAATGTACAGCGCAAATTAACTTATAATAGCTATTTGTTTATTAAGAGCGCAAAGTACAACATTACCGCTCGAGAGCTGTAGATATAGCAGCTTTAGCTGAGTGTGGCCATACATTTCAAGAGCAACAATGACTGTTTGTGCTCGTGATACGAGAGTTTTCCTAACATTAATTTAAAATAACACACAGATTAACTTTTTAGATGTTTATAAAATGTCATTTACGCTATGTTTGCTTTCTTAATGTTATATTATTTGCGTACAAGTTGTTAACTAACGTACTAGATCTGTGGTTGGTGTAGAAACTACAACTACGAAATCAGCTGATTTAGCGCGTGGGAATGATCCATTCCCACCCTAGAGTGGCAATAAGCTATTTTGCGCACTGTTTACAGATATGGCAATGAGATCATTTCCATGCTTCTTGACCAGCCTAGTGAACAGCAACTTCGTCTTCCTTGTTAGAGTTCAGGGGTGTAAAAGATTGGATTACGTATCCCTTACTTAATGCGTGTAAAATCTTTCCAATTGCAATACTACTTTACATATACTATGAAAATCAACACACATACATAGCTTTCCAAAGATATAAGTACTTCCCAATACTACAACACCACATTACTTGGCAAAAATATAAATTGTAGCACTATTACTGAGTATCTCGAACAAAATATAAGTTGTAACTGAAGCAGTACATTACTTGACAAAGTTATAAGTTGATCATTGATTATAATACTACAGAACCACTTAAGTTTACAATGACATACATTGTTGATTAGATAACTACGACGCTACATAACTAATCAACAATAAATTATTTTAATCATTATTGTATATGATTATTATTGTAATCATTATTGATTTAACCATTGAGCACTACATAGTTCGGAAAACGTATGCGTTCTTTATGTGAAAACAATTCAATATGAGTTATTTCTCATTTTTAACTTTAGTTATTGTCATATTTATTATTTTTCATTAATTTAATTTAGTGATTCAAGTAAGTCCAGAATAATTTTATTCTACCAATGTTTAGGTTCTATTACGGTTTAAATTTAAATGTAATTTCGATACTAACAAATATAATAATATGTTATTAGACTAAATATAATTCTATCGTGTAAAATTTATAAATCTTTTATAGCTTAAAGAATATTTGGTCATCAATATTAGCATTATTGTAAATTCAAGCAGTTTTATTATTAAAACATTTTAAAAACTTATCAGTTTCTCTATAACTGCTTTAAAATATATTGGAAAACACATTGTGTGAATATCCATCAGGAAAGAAAGTCAAGATAAAGATTCTGTTTTTGAACGACATGCTTTTTAGGCGAGGTGTTATTATTGATGTAGATTTTTTGTGGGCTTCACTCACCTTTATTTTTGTTCGTGATGTCCGGGACTCGTCAAAACACATAAACACACATATGTACAACACAAAATCGTCCACGGCATCAAGGTCCGACGTTTCGCGGAACTCAAACAACGTTCCGCTTCTTCAGGGTATTAAACTATTTTTAGCCCGCACGCGGGTCGAACGCCTAACCACGACTCCACGACTGAGTCGTGGTTAGGCGTTCGACCCGCGTGCGGGCTAAAAATAGTTTAATACCCTGAAGAAGCGGAACGTTGTTTGAGTTCCGCGAAACGTCGGACCTTGATGCCGTGGACGATTTTGTGTTGTACATATGTGTGTTTATGTGTTTTGACGAGTCCCGGACATCACGAACAAAAATAAAGGTGAGTGAAGCCCACAAAAATCTACATCAAGATAAAGATCTACAATTGTTCCAGTGTGCAAAGAGAATTCAACAATTAACCAATCAATGTTTAACAACAATAATCTCTAAAGAGAACCATCCTAGTATGTGATTTCCTTCTTTATCATTACGTGTTTGGTGTTTTCAGTGTTTGATCAAATCGCTTCCCTTTTTTGCTGATAGAAAATATGAAATTACCATTTTCATGTAAAACTATCTACTTTTTCATAAAATATAAACTTCAACATCTACATACTGTACAGCTATTTAGCTAAATGATAAACAATACTTAAATCAAATATAATACATTAATAAAACGACAATTTTAACACAATACAATTTCGTCACTTACACAATACACTTTTTTTCTGAAAACCTTTGACAAATCTGTTTTCGTATGACGAACCTGAATCTGAATCCGATCGGTTCAGTGGAATTAACACATCAACGATTCGCCGACAAAGCTTGCTGTGATTTGGCGAAGCAAAGAGCAAGGGATGAGAGAGATGTATAGCTTTCTAGCTCACTCGCGGCTGCGGTATCGAAGAGGGGCGGGGAGGGGGTGAATACAAAATCCATTAACCAATGGCCCGAGGGCTTCTCAGAAACTAACTTATCTGTCAGAGTGCCAACATAATGTAACCTAAGAAGATTACACTTCGAATCCCGCAGTGTGATACAGCGCTGCCAACTTAACTTTTCGAAAATCTTCATAGTTTCGTTTCAGTTTTACCGAATACTAAAACTTTTTAGTAAGTTTCGCTCTTAGCAAAAAGGTGGTGAGAAAAAACAACAAAATTGTAGTGCGATTTGGCAATAATTAACCCACAAATATTATAACAGAAACTGTATGGATAGTAAACATATACCAATGACGTAACTGGTCCGAATTTATACTAATAACAAACATATGGTTTGAACATTTCCAATGTTAAACCAATAATGTTTAGTTTCGGGTGACATAATTCTTTATGTTTATGATCCATACAGTTTCTGTTATAATATATGTGTAACTAACAAAACTAAAAGCTATATAAATTGTTGTTTAGGTTGTTTATAAATTTAACATTCGACTACACATCATGTTGTGCTTCTAGGTATATGGGTTTAACGGGGTATACTACGCTGCAATCAAATGACGATTGTGACAACGAAACTATGCAAAATCATATATATTTTGTTACTCGTATTTTCATTTACAAATTAAATGAGGAATGTCTTTTTTTTTACTTTTAAGGTTTGGCAAGCAAATATTTTATATTGTACCTCCTTCCCTGCTACAATCGCTTCATAAACTACAGAGAGAGGCGTCTCCATATTTTAATTAATTTTGCTGTCTAAATGTTTTTTGTCGTAACTTAGGGTATGTTTTGCGATTTTAAATGAACCATTACCTCTCATTTTTGTGTTTGACAGGTGATCGTCTGCTAGACATTCCGTGCAAAGTGTGCGGCGACCGTAGCTCCGGCAAACACTACGGCATCTACAGCTGTGACGGTCAGTATACAATATACACTATACACTATACACGCATAGTAAAGATAATACAACACACTTGCAGTATAAAATATACAACAAACTCATGGTATAGAATATACAACACACCCACACTATACAATATACAACAAACCCACAGTATAAAATATACAACAAACTCACGGTATACAATATACACCCACAGTATACAATATACAACCCACTCACATTATACATTAAACAGCACACCCCTAGTATACAGTATACAACACACCCACAGTATACAATATACAACCCACTCACATTATACATTAAACAGCACACCCCTAGTATACAATATGCAAAACACTCTTAGTTTACAATATACAACACACCCACAGTATGCAATATACAATACACTCCTACAATAAACTTTTAGTTCGCATTATACTACATATAAAATTATCTTACCATTATTGTATCCTATGCTACACATTGATACTACGTTAAATAGGTTAACAATTTAAAATTGTATATGTTTTGGAATAGTACTAAATGTTCCTACAGTTCTTGGGTATGTGGGATGGTTATGGTTCGCCGAAACTTAAAATTTGCAGTAAGCTTAAATTTCAATGTTAATTAATTTATATTTTCTGTCGATGTATATGTGGGCTCGTCAAACTTCATATGAAGTTCTGATTTTAGTGTAAGTTCTGATTATCCTCAAACCTTTAACTTTTAGTTCAATATTTTAAACAATCTGATTTAACCAGAAGAAGGTGTTGATACAAACCTACCCAATGAGGTTCAGACTCTTCCGGGAACTCTTTTAGAAAAGTTTATAAATATATCCAGTGTTATGAGATGTGGAAAACTAACACAAATCTTAAAATAGAATAACACTTGATTTTTTATTTCAACGTATTACTTTGTTCGGGTTGATTATTTTGGGAAGCTGCCACACGATGATTAGGGATACTAAGATATTCTGAACTATAGTCTGAATTATGTAACCTGTCTCCTAACTCTCTGCCAACTGGCCGGCCAATGGTTTGCATGGTTTATGGCCCAGTCCTTGGTAAACTAAGGGTTATATGACAAGTTCCATCACCCAGACTATACTACTATAGTTGAATTGTGGCTAGATTCACACATATTTCTACCTCAACATGTTTTTCAGGTTGTAGCGGGTTCTTCAAGCGCAGCATCCATCGCAACCGAGTTTACACTTGTTTCTACTTACTCCAGCATGTTTTTTTCAGGTTGTAGCGGGTTCTTCAAGCGCAGCATCCATCGCAACCGAGTGTACACTTGCAAAGCCCAAGGAGAACTCAAGGGTCGCTGTCCAATAGACAAGACCCATCGCAACCAGTGTCGTGCTTGTAGACTTAACAAGTGCTTCCAGTCTGCAATGAACAAAGACGGTAAGTGCTAAAGTACTATAATCGTATTCGCTTGTTGATTATTATTTTTTTCTCCCCAGTGTTTATATAGTGTACGATAAATAGGTCAAACCATAGACAAATACCCCCGCCGCAGCAAACCTGCCGACTAAGCGAATTTCCAGTTGCCTGAATTGATTTTCAATTAAATGTCTTAATTAACATTAATTTTTATGAATACATAGGCTTGCTGCTACAGGGAGGGCAAAAAAGTGTGTTTTTTAGTGAAATATTAATAACTTAGTATAAAATGAATAAATTTACCAAGTTTGATCAAAATATATCCATAAACAAGCAGACTACAACATTTTACAATATTCCCCATAAGAATAACATGGGAATTTTAAAATAACAATTATTTGAATTTTCTCCGTAACTAATAATAGAACAAAAACACTTATATATTAAATTATTTGTTTTTTTTTAAGCTCTTTAAGATGGTCTGAAGAGAAATTGGGAAATTTTGCGTTTAGAGGGTCAAAAATTATAAAAACCCATTTTTCCCCATAAAAACCCCCGTAAAACCCCGTTCCCGTGGTCCGATCATGCTGGTTCGCGAACTCATTCAAGTTTATCCCGCCTTACACCTTCAAACCAAATTTCATCAAAATCGGATAAAAATTACTCAAGTTATCGTGTTCACGGACACATATATATATATACATATATAAAAATTTGAACGAATGGTGTTTTTGGCCTCTGGGGACATCAAAATGAAAAAGTAAATCGGTCCCGGGCCTAGGTCTTACCATGCCACCTACGGTAATAGCTACTTCCCTATAGGGAAATTCGCTAAAAGAATTAAATATAGACTGTCAGCCGTGCTGCGGTTACCATAGGTTCTGACCCACACCGCTGGGAGTGCCGTGTAGTGACGTAGCACGTACGCCGTAACTACATGGCGCTCCCAGCGGTATGTGCCAGAACCTATGGTAACCGCAGCACAGTTGACGGTCTATATTTCATTATTTTTGTCTATGGTCAAACGTCTTCTTTCAGTTCAACGTTCAACTTAACAACTGAAGATGTCTATTCAAAGTATGGACGAAATGTCACAGCAATATCCAACTTACGAAGCGGTTGAAGCCGAATAGTTACTATCGAATCTAGTATTCTTATTTTTTTCATTGATGTAAGCACCTCAAGCGAAAATGATGTCCACCTTCTTCATGTTTTTAAGCATCGACTGCATATTAAACATAAAACCATCAGACAATTACGTCAATCCTGCAAAATCCCATTTTTGGCCAAATTTACTTATTATCTATCTATCTATATATTAATAGGCAAGCATGTTTCTTTAAAACCTTTTTTCTCAGCTCGTGTGTATCGTAGGGAAAGTCTACGCATACCGTTAGAAAGCTATTTCCCTGTAGGTGTGCAGAATCCCTTTATAAATTAAAATAGGCTCATAAATAAGCACAAAAAATGAATTTGGAATTTTAAAAAATTAACATGGGTCATATGGGTTGCTATGGTGATGACAAAATAACAACAAAATATAAACAGAAAATCAAAACAAATGGAAGACATGTCAATTACATGTTTTATTTACAGTGTGGGGTGAAAATAGAGAAGTTTGCACAAAACATACTTTTGGTCGATTTTTCGACCACGGGGCGTACTCTCGTACTTATTTAATACGCAAGCAGGTTTTTTGTGACAATTACTCCTCCGAAACTACTGAACCAATTAACATGTTTTTGGTGTCATTGGAAAGAGCGTAACGTGAATTTGTGCAGGATACTTTCTTTTTAAGGAAATAATTAGAGAGTGAGGCCCTGGGGCCCCACTCCTATGTTAATGTCATTAGTATGGAATTCTTTCAACATCATTTGTTGATCGAGTTAGCTTCAATATTTTTGAACTGCTGTAATAATATTTTACAGGAAATAATTGTTAGATAAATTCGTGGATATAAGTAATAATTCAGATTCTTCAATCTTTGCTGTTATTAAAATTGTGTATCTGCAGCAAACCTTCAGACTAAGCGAATTTCCATTTACCTGGCTTAATTAATACAAAGATTAATTATTCCCTTAAAGTGGTCATTTTTCCCATTTAAATAGCATTAAGTTAATTTTAATATGAGTACTTAGGTTAGCTGCTACAGGGAAGATAGGTGTGTTTTTGTTGAAATGTTGATAGCTAAGTATGATTGTTATTGGTTTGCCAATCCTGTAATACTAGTGTACATGTTGCTCGAATTCCAATGACACCAAAAACATGTTAATTGGTTCAGTAGTTTCGGAGGAGTAATTGTCACAAAAAACCTGCTTGCGTATTAAATAAGTACGAGAGTACGCCCCGTGGTCGAAAAATCGACCAAAAGTATGTTTTGTGCAAACTTCTCTATTTTCACCCCACACTGTAAATAAAACATGTAATTGACATGTCTTCCATTTGTTTTGATTTTCTGTTTATATTTTGTTGTTATTTTGTCATCACCATAGCAACCCATATGACCCATGTTAATTTTTTAAAATTCCAAATTCATTTTTTGTGCTTATTTATGAGCCTATTTTAATTTATAAAGGGATTCTGCACACCTACAGGGAAATAGCTTTCTAACGGTATGCGTAGACTTTCCCTACGATACACACGAGCTGAGAAAAAAGGTTTTAAAGAAACATGCTATGATTGTTAAACAGTATGATTGTTATTGGTTTGCCAATCCTGTAATACTTTACAATTGCTCGAATTCGAGCAACATGTACACTAGTAATATTTATTTTGCCTCTACCTTAGCCTAGAAACTGGCCATGTGTACTCTTAGTTCTGTTTCGATGTCATAGTAGTTGCAGATTTGAAATATTCAATTACATACACTGTTAAATAAAAACTTTATTTCTTATAATATGAGTACATCAATATTATGCATTTTAAAAAAACAATCACTATAATATAAATTTTAAATAAAAACTTCACCAATATTTTCAGAACTTTAATTTCATGAGGCCTTTCGCCAGCTATGCTGGGATCTCAGACACATCACAAATCACTATAATGTTTGACTCATTTTCTGTATGAGTATATCAATATTATGCATTTCATAAACATATCACTATAATATTATTTTGGACTTATTTTAAAGACTATTGTTCAAGAAAAATTTCTTATACAGTAATTACTTATTTGTATTATTAATTTGTGAGATTTCAACTACAGTATAATCTTTGATCAGTGATACTTCATAGTGATTTACGTAAATGCTTAGCCTTTTAACTAATGCAGCTTATAACTGAAATACACAAAAAAATATTTCAACTAATAAACCTTTGAAGTATGGACCCAATCTAAATGAGTAAAAGTTGCGGTAAGTAATAAAAAGAATGTCTTTACACATATAAAAAACTAGAATCTTTTTGAAAATTCTATCACCTCAAGGAGAGAGGAAACTTGGAGTGTTTAATAATGTATTAAATCCTTTTAAATGATTGTCGGTGTTCGATTTTTAAAGCCTACGAGAATTATTTACTACTTTAACATCTGGCTGGCTTCTAGAAAGCTTGAAAAAAGTCTCGCCACTGTACAAATTTGAGATTAGAGTGTTTAAGTTTACGATGATTGAAGGAGTTAGTTAAGAAACTGAAATATTGCAGTAAATATTGTTATATGATTCCGTACATAAAGTACTTTTAAAGTAGTTTAGATGATTTTGAAGTATTACACACTATTCTGTCTCAAAGATCCTAATTTTTAGCACATGATAATGTTATTTGTTTGTTGGTAAATACAAGTTTTTGTACAGACCATTTATGACATGTTTTTGTGTATTTTTTTTTGTTATTCAGTAACCCTATCTCAATCATGAATATATCACAAGGGAATTGCAATCGGGTAATGTATGCAGTCTATAAGCATTCTTTCATTTGGGTATCTAACCAGCGAGCACAAATTTCAAAAGCTATTATCTCAAGTACTTCACAAAGAAACATACGTAAACATACCCCCACCTCAGAAAACCTGCAGACTAAAATAACTCCAATTGGCCTGATTGGATTTTTACTAAAAAAAATGCCCATAAACAAGACACATTTATTCCCCATTTAAATAACATTAGATTTAACGAATACTTAGGTTTGCTACTACAGGGAAGGTAAAAGGTGTTCTTTAACCAAACGTTAATAGTACAAGATGAAATAAATACGTTTGCCAAATTTAATCAACATTTTATCCACGAACAAGCAAACTACACCATTTCTCTTTTTCGGCATAGAAATGTAAGCCTATGTAGAAATGTAGAAATGTAGTTTGTTTTATTTCCTCACTTATCTTAATTGTACACATATGCTTCAACTTAAAATTAATTTGTTTTTAAGGCCTACACAATGGTCGTAATGAAATTTGGGCATTTATATGTTTTATAAATGTTTTTATACATATCCTATAAAAAATTTTTGACTAAGTGTTTTTGGCCTCTGGGTAAATCAAAATGAAAAAGTAAATCGGTCCCAGGTCTAGGTTCGACCGCGCCACCTACAGTAATAGCTACTTCCCTATAAGAAAATTCTATAAAAGTGCACAAAATCTATTCAGAAAAAAATTAACACGATCATATTTTATCGCAATATAAGCTGTTAAAAAGAATAAAGCGTTGTTAATCTCACTCCCCCTATTGACAGATCCCTGAACTTTATTGTTATTTGATTGTTATTGACAGCTGGTCCGGGACACACACTAAATATCCGCAACAATGCGTCTTGACAATCTGTCAATGGAATATCACCGGACCCTTTGTCGATTTGATTAACTGTAAATTCAACCGGGCTTGTAAACCTGACGTTTAATATTGGAAATATGTGTTTTCACGATGGGGAAATTGAAGCAATATATTTTTGAAATGTGATTCGGTAACGTTATTTATTTCGAAATGTATTTGTGTTGTATTTTATTTATTTGTGTGACCCTTTTTAACTTTTAATTGTTGTGAATTTAGACGAAATACCTAGTTTGGATTTATAGTTTATACTACTTTATTGTTATTAATTTAATAATTTACTTCATTTAACTTACTAAATAACTGATTATTTTTTAGTTACATTCGTCTATTGTCTGAATACTAAGTATTTTTATTAATCTATTGCTAATCTTTATTTAAATTAGTACTAATGATGGTAAGTTTATAATGTTAAATTGATTATTGCTGAGATTTTTTAATACTGAAAATAAATGAAAAAAAATTAACCCGGCGTAGTACACCTGCAGACTAAATTTGTTATTAGTCTGGTGGGATTTTCTATGATATTTCCTAAAATATGTCATATTTAGGCAGCAGTATTCTCTACCTAAATATCATTAGGTTTAACGATTTTGTTGCTACATGGGAGGAAAAATGTTTTGTAAAATATTAATAGTACAGAATAAAACAACTAGATTTAACCTAGATTGATCTAAATATATTCGTAAACAAGGTATACTTCTACTAGTACAGCGCGAATTTTGTCCATAAGAATAACATAAGATTTTTTTATATGCATTTTTTATGTTCTGCATAACTTTACTATATTACAACAAAGCAACAAAATACAAAATTATTTGTTTTAAGCTCAACAAGATAACTGTAATAACAATTAGGATTTTTAGAGTTGAAAATTTAAAAAACCCCATTTTTTAAATTGACAAAAACCTTTTAACATCCCATTCTTATCACCCGATATTGCTGGTTTGCCCGAACTTTTTATTAACTAAGTTCATCCAGCCCTACACATGGTAACACCCCAAAATGTTATCTAAGTCAGTCCAACATTTCTCGTTTTATCGTGATATAAATATATATATACAAATTCTTTCAAATTGTGTTTTGGCCTCTGGGGACATCTATATATTAATAGGCAAGCATGTTTCTTTAAAACCCCTTTTCTCAGCTCGTGTGCATCGCAGGGGAAATCTACGCATACTATTAGAAAGATATTTTCCTGTAGATGTGCAGAATCCCTTTATAAATTTAAATAGGCTAAAAAAGAGCACTACAAATTTTAATTTGAAATTTCAAAAAAATAACACGGGCCTTATGGGGTGCCATGTTGGGGAGGAAATAACAACTAGATACAAACAGAAAATTAAAACAAATGGAAGAAATTCCAATCACATGTTTTATTTACAGTGTGGGGTTAAAATAGAGAAGTCTGTACATTACATATTTTTCGTAGAGTTTTCGTCCACTGGTCAAAATAAAAAATATATTTGTCATCGGTCCTAAATACAGGTCTTACCATGCTACCTACGTAATAGCTTCTTCCCTATGGAATGAATTCGCTAAAAAGTGAAATCTAAAAAAATACAAAAAATGCACTCAACACACCATCCTAACCACACAGTTCAAGATCTTGGGCTAGAATGGTTAAGACAAATTTGTTTTAGAATACCTTTTTCTATTAATATTTTTCATTTAATAGATGCTCTCATATGACTTCTTTTGATTTCAAATTGCCATGTTTACCTAAAATATTACAACAGTAATTAAAAGTTTTGTCCTGAGTTTCTTTCAATAAATCACACACTTTCGTGATGGACACAAGAAATTTCTCCCTCGCTCCACATTTCACCCCAATGCTCGTTAACTCGTTAAGCTTTTTCCATTTCAGCTCTAATTACTTTACACTTGACAACCTAAGTAATGGACAGGTTTGCTCGAGTTTACAGCAATGTAATGTGGAGATTAATGTTTGTAGAATATACAGAGTGTGTCGTAAATAAAATGCCAAACTCCGGGAAATGGTTCTATGGGTCAAAATTAAGAGATAATCAATATATATAGTGATAGTATATATTTTTTTCCAAAACCGCTTCGTTAACCAGATTTCTACAATCTTGCATTTAACATAAACATTTTTATCTTATATCTTCAAACCGATCCTTATGAAACTTGGTATATATTTTAGGGTAAAAATAATTATTTTAGAAAAACAATGTCAGATTTCAAATTTTGAAATGGTGGCAATTTTAGTTTTTTATTTATCAATTCAATTATCAGTTATATCTCAACTATAGAAAGGCTAATTTCATTGAAAAATGTTCATGTAACATTTAGATGGCATTTTAAATTACCTATCAAAAACACAAAGTTCAGGATTTGATCAAAAATACCTAATATATTACGACTACTATTATTTTATGTAAATTTAAAAAACAAAATTAGGGGTATCCTATTTTGGCTATTTTTATTTCGAACCTTACTTATTATACCAACCACACCGATAAATCGACTTCCAAATAAGATTTTACCTAACCTAACCATCTTTAGGTTGGGTTAGGTTAAAATTATTACGTAGTACCATAATTTGAACCTTTTGTACTTGGCGTCATTTACTGGTGCACCTTACGCTATTTACTCCTTTATATACAACTTGCATACTAAAGGGAGGGGTGAGAGAGTGGGGGGGGGGGGTAAAGAGAGAAGGGGAAGAGAGAGAAAGGAGAGTTGATGTCTGATATAGCCGTGCTATTGCCCCTAATGTGGGGCTTTTCTTCCTCACCTCCACTGTTAATGCAACCATCTCAGTTAAAGTCCTTCTTTTGCCACAAAGCTTCCTGTCTTAGAACCTCTTTTACATTACGGCCTGCTTAATTGTCGTCCTTTGCAATAAAAAAAATCTCAGGGTTAAAATTTCCATTTTATTATATTCCAACCGTAATTGATTATAAAATATTTTTTAATTGGAGGGTGTTCGGTTTCGTATGCAAAAATAACAACTTGTGGTCAATATGTTGCATCCTCTTAATCGACCTAATCTCTTATATTAATAAGTGAGGGCTGTTTTTTGTGAACAAAACTCCTCCGTTATTTCTGGACCGATTCTAACGTTTGAGGTGTCAAATAATTCGTCTCAATTCATAGTTTTGCATAAAGGTTTTAAAATGTAAAAACTCTTACCCTTAAGGGCACGAGGGCGCTCTCAAAGGTCGCATTTACCCCATAAGAATTACACTGAAAACAAATTTAAAAACAAAAACAGCTGTATATAAAAATAAACTCACCAGCTTTTTGAGAGTAAATATTGATTTTTGTAATATTTAGGAGGTTATAGACAAATCTAAACAGTCAATCAGTTTTGTTGGAAGAACTTATTCTGGAAGTAAAAAAAACCATGAAGAATATACACATCATGTTGTCACAGTGGTAAAGTAAACCTACCTAAAGTCAGATCAAATAAATACATACAAGAAATGTTTACTGGTAACAGCTTTAAGTCGGGAAACATTTGTAGAAAACACTAAAAAATAAGGCCGGGTCCAAAAAAAGCTAAAATATTTTTACAAGAAGCTTTTACTATTTCAAAATGCTAATATCGTGAGTATTAATTCAATTAGTTACACAAGAATTTAGTTGGGTCTTTTAAACTCATCGAAAATTATGCCTGTTATTACTGTAGTTTTAAAATAACTTCTTTATAATACCGGTACTTGACAATTGCTCGATTTCGAGCAACAGGTACACTAGTTTAATTAAAGTATAAGAAGGGATATCATCCTAAGGGCCATGACGTACTAAACTTCTACTTTTATCAAAATTAGTCAGGTCGTTTTTGCAAAGATCCAACTTGACCGTTATTCTATGGGTTTAATGAAAAAAATCACCATTAAAAATACAAAAAAAAAGCTCCTGCTAAATTAGATCCTCAAGAGAAATGCGAAATTTTATCAAAATCGGACCAAAGGTGTGGTCTGTAGCTCTGTACACATCCAAACACACATACAGACATACAAACTCACACAGACATCACCTCTAAAACATTTTTTTGCGTTCAGGGGGCCCAAAACGGATACATCCACCAAATACTCAAACTCAAAAATACTTTCTCCATATACTATTCATGGAGAGAGAAACTAAAAAGTAAACTAACTACATAAAACTATCGACATTTTTCTAATTAAAACCCATGACGAGAAGTTACAGCTGTGATTACAAGTCGTATCAATGTCTATCTCTTGAGGATCAACAGTGTTATAATTTGGAGTTAAGGGTGTCTAGGGTCGCGCCTCCCCTTGTTTAACACCGAGTGAAAGGGTCAAATCCCCCTCCCCCCCCCAATCCCCCCCCCCCTCACACCTGGCTTCCTCCCATAGCCGTTATCTCTACAATATGGACTCGCAACCCTTGTAAATTATACTTTTAGGTACAAAATGTATAAATTCGAAGGTACCATGATTATTTCCTTGTCCGTTATAATCTCTGGCGCTAAACGCTTTAAATCATACAGCAAGCATGGATTCTACAGCTTTTGCCTACTTTTTAAGCTGGTTTGTAGAAAACGTATGGGGAGAAATCGGCTATTTAGAAAACCTTACTTAATGTCGTGTTATCACAATTTTGTAAATTTTTATCCATATACCCAAAGTAGAGAAGTAAGAAATACTTCTTACAAAGTAAATAAAATTATTACTAGGGGACCATAGCAGCGGTTTGCTAATTTTTAGTCATGTATACAAATTAAAATAAAATACACACCTTTTTTACACATTTAGTCACGGTCTTCCCCTGACACGTTGCATTTCAACACTGCATTACCGTTCTAACCTAAAATCGGAACACTAATAAACAAATACGCAATGTTTACATCAGTTGGTATATTTAAAACAGCTTATAGAAACACTGTAGTAGTTCTTCCATTACAACATTACTGGATATGTGACAGCCTGTGGGGCAGAGCAGGAGTATTTATGACACTTCTGATATTCTTCCCACCGTCCTTGGACCTTAAGCTTTAAAATGAATCCTCAACAGCCATGCTACCTTTTTCCTAGCTCAAGATATTTCGTAGGGACCAATTCACTTATAAAAATAAATACATTGATGTAGATAGATGATAGATAGATAAAATATAGAATCTTCCAAATAATAACTCTTTTTCAAGCGAAGTTTAAACAAACTAGAAAACAGATTGAATTTTCAATCCGTCCATAAGATGCATAGTTTTTCATTACCAAAGCTCAGCCACCAGGTAATATTTGTATACAACAATAAATTCATCCCCCTCCTGGTCAATACTTGAACAACTCTCTTTCTACAGGGGGTAAGATTGTTTCTTTGTTGCCTGTAACCACGTAACACCTGACATATGGACAGCGTGTAAACAGCTGTTTCTTCACTCAAATAACTTAGAATTTTACCAATGTATGTGTGTATACATCATTAATACTTTGGGTAGAAATTTCATTTTAGCGAATTTCCTATATAGGGAATAAGCTATTACCGTAGCACTCATGGTAAGACCTGGAATTTGTCGAAGTCTTCCAAAATCTACCAAAATGCAAGAAAAACATGCAGAAATGGGGTCTCTTACCAGACGAAGAAAACATCTTGTGTGCAGGAGCTGTTCAGGATCCTGGTCATCTGCTGATCTGTCCACGCCTAGACCAGTCTTGCACATTAGATGATCTTTTACAAGCGAATGACAAAGCCATATCGGTGGCTAATTTTTGGAAAAGCGAAGTCTGATTTCCGGACACGGAAAATAAGTAACATTTTACAACAAAAAAACACTTTGTTTACCCTCCCTGTTGCAGCAAACCTAAGTACTCGTTAAACTAATTCTATTTTAATAGGGAATAAATGTGATATATTTCAATAGCGTAAATTCAATCAGGAAAATGGAACGGTTGAACATAATCCAGTTGGGTTGGTAGTATTGTAGCTGTTAAAACTCTATTGTTGAAGTTTCCAAAATAGATATCATACAAAACATTAATTGTACAGCTAAAAAACACGAAATCATTACACAAAAAAGCCTTTGCCGTAATTAGCTCAAATCCCATCTACAAGGGTGTTAATGGCCTCTCAATCTTAGCCGCTTCTTGAGCTTTCTTTTATCCACTAAGTCTTTCTTGAATCGCTTCGCTACTTCTTAGCATTCAACTCTTTTCTGGAGAAATCTTAATTCTCCCATGGCCGACAGGTTTATTCCATCTCTCTTGATATTTTTTCAACGCAGAGCTTGATACTATTGTCTAAGTATAATGTTGTTGTTATGTTTACTATTGTGATTATAGACTTTGTATTTACAACTTAGTCAGGCTGACACATAGAACAGTAAGTTTTTAACGATATTATATCATTTTTTTATTATTTCAATTTTTTGCTGTAATAAATTGTATTTACTGGGAGAAAATAAATATTCTTATTCTTCTTAAATACACTTATAGCTTCTATAATTCCTAATACTTTATCATTTCTTAGTTGGATTTTGAACATACGAAATATACATAATACCTCCAATACTAAAACTTTTCTTATATAAGTTGTTTGAATATTGAGAACTACTGTGATTTATTTAAACCTGTTATATTGTGAACACTTAAATCATCGTCAGCTCCCTGGGATACTGTAATGTGTTTGTCTGGGTATGCTGACCCAAAAAGTATGACTTCATATTAGTTTAAACAAACAAAAGTAACTTTAAAAGTATTTACCACCATCGGTAGACATGTAAAGTTCTGCTTCTACATAGGAATTCGATAGTTGAATCAGTTTAGTGATGTTAAAATTCTAACAAATTAACAAAACCTAATAAGTTTGTTTAGAATTTAAAGCCAAAAAATGTATGCAGTTATGAATATTTTTTTCACTGATGTAAATTTTCACTTTTATATCCCCAACAATTCTTAGGGACTATATTTGTGAAATGTACTTCAGATTGGTACTTAAGTATTATACCGACCACACCGATAAATTAACTTACAAATAACATTTTAACTAGTTTAAATTACAAAATCTTCCTAACCTAACCTAACCACCCTTAGGTTAGGTTAGGTTATATTATTAGGTGTGTTTGGTATAATACGCAAGTACCTTAAGGTCTTCCATAGTAGCTCCAAAGCCCAAAATGTAAACTTGGTATATTTCGTTATATAGTCTGTTTGAAGGAACCTGTCTCCTTTCATCTACCTGGGACTAGCCAATAATTTAAGGTAGTCGAATGGGCAAGAGACAAGCTCCGTCATACAGACTATAATACATAATCACGAAGCTACTACTTCTCAAAAGAATCGTTAATTTTAACTCATTTGCAAACAACAAAACTATTATTTAACTAAATTCATAAAAAAATTACTTTTTGTCTAAATTGCTACATTTTTGTCTCCAGCGACTTCCCCTTTGCCCAGCAACTTCAACAGCAATCAGCAATTTCAATATTGGCCCAGTAAAGTGCTTTTCCGTCGCTCCGTTCAACCGAGTAACTTTCTTCGCCTAAGTTAAAAAGGGTTGATCAAGCCGAGTAAAGAAACTGGAAAATTATAAAGTTTTATTGTCTTTCATCCGAAGATTCGCTGAGTTTAACCGACTATTCGAGCGGAAAAGCTTTTTCAATTAAGCGACGGCTCTTTCATCAAAGATTAAGTGGAATAAACTTTTCTTTATCAAGTTTTCTTGTTAACATTCAGTTTAAAACTAAAATTGTAGGATGTGGATTGGAAACTGGCGTGTTTTTGAATGGATATGTCAAGTACACAAAACTGTGTGAGTTTTCATTTAACCAATAAAATCTTGGTTGGCTTTTGCAACTGACAAAAAAATGAATCGTGTTGTTTAATATATTTATAAGGTATATTGTCTTTAAATTAATTTTCTTTCGTTAATTTTAACACCAGTGGTATATATATATTTTTTTATGGTAAAACCCCTGTCATTGTTGTCAACCTTAGTTACTACACAATAATTTTCTAATTGAAACATGTTACAACCTTTAATTTTAAACATCTTACTTCCTGCAACTTGTATTACATACACGTAACTTTAATATTTATGAAGTAATAAAAATATAATCTTTCAATTAACTCGAAATTTTACAGTTTCGTAAAGACTCCATCAATTAAACTTGGTAAGAAAAGAGTTCGTCTTTTAAATCAAACGCTGCAAGGTAATACAATATCCATAAAATTTCAGATATTTTAAATATTTAATTTAAAATCAGTATTTACCTAACTACTGTACTGTCAGTTTGGCTTACTATGGATTCTTTTTAAAACCAGACAAACTTAAGCAGAATCAGGATTTGAAAAGTTCCTTTTCAATGTAGAAACTTTCCACTTGTTTTTAAAAAACGAACCTTTTCAAATGTAAGTTCGAAAAACCGTTGACTTTGAATACTGCAAGTGTACTTTTCGTCCTTTTGTAAAATCTAACACCGGATGTAATTTTTGTTTTGAATAAAACACAAATTATGCGTTTTAGATTGCTGATATGTAAGCTAAAGCTACTAAATAATGTTTCTTTTTTTTCTTAAACACTTGCTTTTCTCTTTAGGTTTTCATTACAAAAGAAACATGGTAACTCAACAACACATCGAGTTATTTGAAATAATTTTACATTTTGATGAAGTTAGTGGAAAATGATCGTAAATATAATCTTGATCGTTTGATTACAGTGGTACCAGCGAACAAACCTAAAAAATATACAATTTTCTCTGTAAAAAAAACTTAAAAGTGATGACAAACAACAAAGTAAAGAACTCTACGTTAACTAGTAGCAAAAATAGTTTTTACCTATTCCAGAAGTTAGATTGTTTAATTTAAAAGAAAGGTTTAAAGTAAATATGAAACAACGGTAGCACTTTGGGATTTAAATACCTTGTCAAACATCTGAAATTCTCCTGCACGATAAGTCTTAAGTTTTTTTCAGTATTTCTGAAGAAATGCAGAGACAATTTGAACTTTTTAATTGGTAAAAGGATCTTGCTCAAGTTCATTAAGCTTATTGGAATCTTTGTAAGGAGAAAAATAATATACAACTTTTCAAAGTACAGTATATTGAACAGCGAATTTAATTAATCTAGCTTACAAACCAAACTTCGCTTATAATATAGCCCAAATAAGTTTATTTGCCTTCATTTACTTTAAACGTACGCCATCACAAGTAGATAGGCATATTCGTGGATCTTATTGTTCCTAAAACCACTCAAGAAATATATTGAAAATAGTACAAGAAGACTTAGTAAAAAATCTTAAGTCAGAATTCATGTATTTTTCATGCTGGTGACCGTTCGGACAACCGATTTCGAATAAATGTTATATACCTATTTATAATTGATTTTACGTTTTGTTCATTATTTTGTTAAAATACCAAAGGGCGAGAAATGGTTTATAACTAAGCTATTTTTTCGGCTGCTGAATACAGCTGTGCGATTGTCATACGAGTCTTTGTAAATTTTCTTTGCCGGATTTTATCGCTGTATATCGCATAAACTTAACCCTGACCGTTTATGTACACTAGTAACTTAAAGGTTTAAAAATGGCTATATGATCCTTCAGTTGAGTGTTTGAACTCAGTCAGAATTTAAATTTACTTATAGTGATGATTGTAACCTGATTGAGCCATGCGAATAACTCTTTCTGCTATAGTATAAATCTGCAGTCAACAATTTAATGTATTGAAAATCACAAATTTTTATTTCCCTAATAACTGTCTTAAAAAACATAATCTTTGAACGGTGAATGGTTATTGTGGTACTGTATTCGTTTTTCTGACTAA
The DNA here is from genome assembly GCF_028750875.1 of Macrosteles quadrilineatus. NCBI lineage: Eukaryota > Metazoa > Arthropoda > Insecta > Hemiptera > Cicadellidae > Macrosteles > Macrosteles quadrilineatus. Next base: position 180,296,637 of record NW_026542594.1, read on the forward strand.
ATTGTTGAATGTCGAGTCTTTCGTCACTTCTGGGCAAGTTCGCTCTGTCTGGAGAACATAGAAGACTGCTGTGGGTCCAAGCCTTGGTATCTCATCCGTAGACGCCAACCCTGGAAATAAGTTTTGAACTCAGATGCGTAATTCGCGCATAGGTACCCTTGTGAATCTATCAGATATGTTTAAGATATGATATTAAGACTGGTACGGGTGGCGTCGTCCTGTAATCCAGCTACGAATTGTACTAGGTCACGAATTGTGCATGTACTGTGGATGCGATACTGCCGGGCGTGGATTAACGTCTGCACTAATGAGTACTATCCTGAAAATTTGACCAATTCGTATATACCAAGCCAAAAATGTGGTTCGGATTCCACTAAAATTGTAGGTCCCTTAGTTACCATTAGTTGTATACTTATACTTTATACTTTCTTATGAAATGGCGACCATACTATGTAGGTATTTTAAGCCAAGTATGAATGGAGATGAGTGTAGGATGAGTGGCGCGATCTTGTAGTCTTGTTAGTGACTAAGGCCGACATATTCCTTAGACATGGCTGTTAATTAATAGCCCAAACAGCTAATGGCAACTAAGGGACCTACAGTTTATAGTGGAATCCGAACCACTTTTTTTCCTTGGTATATACGAATTGGTCTAATTATCAGGATAGTACTGCGGATAGTACTATCCAAAATTTAACTCACTAGTGCGGACGTTAATCCACACCAGGGAGTATCCCATCCACAGTACATGCCTATAAATATCCACAATCCGTGACCTCCAAGTAGCTGGATTACAGGACGACGCCACCCGTCCCAGTCATAAGTCATATAGGCTATTAATTAACAGATGTGTCTAAAAGTCGGCCTTAGTCACTAACAAGACTACAAGATCCACTGAGTCCTACTCTACACTCATCTCCGGCTTAAAATACCTACTTTGTATGGTACCATTTCATTGAAAAGTATTAAAGTATTTAATCCATGCCAGTGGATAACCTCCACCTCATCTCTACCATTAGCCACGTGGCCATTCACCCCCTAGTCACGCTACCGGTTACATGTGTCGTATGATCTCCCCCCTCCCCCCGTGACGTCACAATTAATTGCCCCCTGCTCCATGATCCATGATCGCGGGGGATGGTGATACTGCAGCCGCTCTTTCCCACCCTTGGATCTTCATCTTCTCCGGATATAACGAGCCACTTCCGCCACCGTTCTGTTTGGCTTTGGCTGATTTTGTAGTCGAATAGGCTTGTGGTTTTTCCGTGTCGCTGTAATTTGACGAATTTGGTGTGTTTTAAAACTATAGACAATTATTACTACGGTATTATTGCTTGTACGTTTACTATGCGTATGAATTATAAAAATTTCCGTTTGATATAGTTGAGAATAATTTCAAAATATGTCTACGTCCTTAATAGGTATATGTCTAACGTGGCCTGGTGTGTGTACGAGTATTTCGTTGTTTATTCGTTATTGCTTGCTATTCAACCAACTTTAAAACTATATTTTGGATAAATAAAGCGATCTAAGTTTCTCAATTGCTTGTCCTCGAGTATTACCTCAATTTGAACAGTGCTATATAATGTTGTAACAATGTTGGCATAATGTTGTAAGACATTTGTAATATTGAAGTAAACATCCTATCTATATGGACCAGGTGACGCCAATGTTTTATTAAAAAAGACGTCGTTGTGTGAGCCAGTCACAGAATTCGCTAGTGACAAATTTTCTACCTTCTTGTTGCTGGCAGTGTTTATGGGTCATAACAGTTGCTATAGCTCACAATAAGTTGTTACATCAGTTTTGCTTGGTTAAAAAACATATATTCAACAGGAATTGGTAATTTAGATCAGCACAATCTGTCGGTGGCTCACATTAACTACGAAAATTTTGATTAAAAAACTGGCGAAAACATAGGTAACTTTTTCCCAAAGGAAGACTGATAGAGATAGAAGTCACATTAACCCTCAAGGTTCTCAGTTTTACCAATACTAATCCTCATTCCTATTTCAGCCGTTCAACACAAGAGGGGGTCCAGTAACCTCATGTTTCCCTAGGACAGCCTGATAGAGATAGAAGTCACATTAACCCTCAAGGTTCTCAGTTCTACCAATACTAATCCTCATTCCTATTTCAGCCGTTCAACACGAGAGGGGCCCCCGTAAACCCAAGTTGCCCAAGGAGGGCCTCGTAGGAGAGCAGAGTGTGACGTCAGGGCCCCTTAAACTACCTCATCCTCCCATGTTTCCACCCCCGCCATCCCTCAAGTCTCCCGACGTCGCCACGCCACCTCATCACATGTTCCTGCCTCACCAACCTCCGCCACCGGGCCTACTGCAGATCCTCATGTCGGCAGAAAAATGCCAGGTAAGAAGAGTGTTTATGGTCGAAAACAATGAGGTTATAGCAGATTGAACATTGGTTTGTGGCCTTTATTTGTTATTTTTCTCAATGCGTAGATTGTGTAATATTACATTTTGATTTTTTGTATCGGCTAATTGGAAAAGGCAACGATAAGTTGATTATTCTTATGGGGTGAGGAGATGAAGCATTAAAATCGAAAATGTACAACAAACGTTATATTCTGGTTTTATCTTTTTCCTTTTGTATTCATTCTACTAATTTGGCAAAACGTTACGAAATAATTTCATTTATAGATGTGCATCACTAAATACCGGTTTATAAGGGCGGTTTGAGGTTAAAATTCACCATAGTAATCCAAGACCTACCTACCGTAAAATTTTTACTTATTTAGAAAACTAACTCATAGTTTCCGCAAGTATTGAGAGAACATGGGTCCATTCAGTAGTCGAGACTGATGAAACTTTGAACAACTTAGAACTGAACTAATCTTCCCTTTGTCTGACTGACTCTGCGGTCTAAGGACCTAATCTTATTAGTTTCGAGGCTGAAAGGAGAGCCAGCGATGTTACAGAAACTGAAGGGTATACAACGGCAGTAAGTAAGCTTATTAAGACGATAGCGCTGGTCAGGCTTAAGTCAAGGGCCTGTGGGAGTTCACACGTGGGCTTCATGATTAGACAATGTGCCTGCCCGCGTGGGATCTGTCAGCTGATTGGTCCAGCTGCTACAATCGATCAGCTGTAACTCTTCTCTCGACACGTCATCACCGCTCGCGGGGGAGGGAGATTGGTCTGTAATTGAGGTGGAAACATTAATGCCGCGTGAAATTCGGGGGGTTTGTAGTAAATGGGAAGGTTCTCCAAAGAGTTTTAAGATTAGTGGAAAAAATGGCTATAGTTTCGAATAGTTAATAAGAAATTGTATGGTACACGCAAATTTGAATGCTATACTCTAGTGCAATGCATAATAGTATTTACGTTTATATAAACTATAGGCATGAGAAAGTGCAATATTTCAAACCACTCTCGTTAGCCTCAACGCACAAGTAAAAATATACCATTGACTCATATTAAGTATGACTTTTCATTTAAGCGTCCGTGCATAGAAAACAATAATATAAAATGAAAATAGCACCAACTTATTTGGAAAGAAGGTTTGATAAAGAACTATAATTTTAGGAGGTGCTATGGAGCAGCAAACAAGAACACGATAGGTTATCCACGATAGGAATCACATCTCCAGTAGGACCACCACCTCTCGCACTCTCTCCCTCCTGGGAGGTGTTGCAGGTCAGTCTAGCAGCTGTTGCATGGTTGTGTTGTGTTGTGTTGTTGTCCATGATGGGTGGTATCGCATCCCCAGTAGGACCATCACCTCTCGCACTCTCTCCCTCCTGGGATGTGTTGCAGGTCAGTGTAGCAGCTGTTGCATGGTTGTGTTGTGTTGTTGTCCACGATGGGTATCACATCTCCAGTAGGACCACCACCTCTCGCACTCTCTCCCTCCTGGGAGGTGTTGCAGGTCAGTCTAGCAGCTGTTGCATGGTTGTGTTGTGTTGTGTTGTTGTCCACGATGGGTGGTATCACATCCCCAGTAGGACCATCACCTCTCGCACTCTCTCCCTCCTGGGAGGTGTTGCAGGTCAGTGTAGCAGCTGTTGCATGGTTGTGTTGTGTTGTGTTGTTGTCCACGATGGGTATCACATCTCCAGTAGGACCACCACCTCTCGCACTCTCTCCCTCCTGGGAGGTGTTGCAGGTCAGTGTAGCAGCTGTTGCATGGTTGTGTTGTGTTGTGTTGTTGTCCAAGATGGATATCACATCTCCAGTAGGACCACCACCTCTCGCACTCTCTCCCTCCTGGGATGTGTTGCAGGTCAGTGTAGCAGCTGTTGCATGGTTGTGTTGTGATGTTGTCCACGATGGATATCACATCTCCTGTAGACCACCACCTTTCGCACTCTCTTCCTCCTGGGATGTGTTGCAGGTCAGTGTAGCAGCTGTTGCATAGTTGTGTTGTGTTGTGTTGTTGTCCACGATGGGTATCACATCTCCAGTAGGACCACCACCTCTCGCACTCTCTCCCTCCTGGGAGGTGTTGCAGGTCAGTGTAGCAGCTGTTGCATGGTTGTGTTGTGTTGTTGTCCACGATGGTTATCACATCCCCAGTAGGACCATCACCTCTCGCACTCTCTCCCTCCTGGGAGGTGTTGCAGGTCAGTGTAGCAGCTGTTGCATAGTTGTGTTGTGTTGTGTTGTTGTCCACGATGGGTATCACATCTCCAGTAGGACCACCACCTCTCGCACTCTCTCCCTCCTGGGATGTGTTGCAGGTCAGTGTAGCAGCTGTTGCATGGTTGTGTTGTGTTGTTGTCCACGATGGGTATCACATCTCCAGTAGGACCACCACCTCTCGCACTCTCTCCCTCCTGGGAGGTGTTGCAGGTCAGTGTAGCAGCTGTTGCATGGTTGTGTTGTGTTGTTGTCCACGATGGTTATCACATCCCCAGTAGGACCATCACCTCTCGCACTCTCTTCCTCCTGGGAGGTGTTGCAGGTCAGTGTAGCAGCTGTTGCATAGTTGTGTTGTGTTGTGTTGTTGTCCACGATGGGTATCACATCTCCAGTAGGACCACCACCTCTCGCACTCTCTCCCTCCTGGGATGTGTTGCAGGTCAGTGTAGCAGCTGTTGCATGGTTGTGTTGTGTTGTTGTCCACGATGGGTATCACATCTCCAGTAGGACCACCACCTCTCGCACTCTCTCCCTCCTGGGAGGTGTTGCAGGTCAGTGTAGCAGCTGTTGCATGGTTGTGTTGTGTTGTTGTCCACGATGGGTATCACTTCCTCAGTAGGACCACCACCTCTCGCACTCTCTCCCTCCTGGGATGTGTTGCAGTTCAGTCTAGCAGCTGTTGCATGGTTGTGTTGTGTTGTGTTGTTGTCCACGATAGGTATCACATCTCCAGTAGGGCCACCACCTCTCGCACTCTCTCCCTCCTGGGAGGTGTTGCAGGTCAGTGTAGCAGCTGTTGCATGGTTGTGTTGTGTTGTTGTCCACGATGGTTATCACATCCCCAGTAGGACCATCACCTCTCGCACTCTCTCCCTCCTGGGAGGTGTTGCAGGTCAGTGTAGCAGCTGTTGCATGGTTGTGTTGTGTTGTTGTCCACGATGGGTATCACATCTCCAGTAGGACCACCACCTCTCGCACTCTCTCCCTCCTGGGAGGTGTTGCAGGTCAGTGTAGCAGCTGTTGCATGGTTGTGTTGTGTTGTTGTCCACGATGGGTATCACATCTCCAATAGGACCACCACCTCTCGCACTCTCTCCCTCCTGGGAGGTGTTGCAGGTCAGTGTAGCAGCTGTTGCATGGTTGTGTTGTGTTGTTGTCCACGATGGGTGGTATCACATCTCCAGTAGGACCACCACCTCTCGCACTCTCTCCCTCCTGGGAGGTGTTGCAGGTCAGTGTAGCAGCTGTTGCATGGTTGTGTTGTGTTGTTGTCTACGATGGATATCACATCTCCAGTAGGACCACCACCTCTCGCACTCTCTCCCTCCTGGGAGGTGTTGCAGGTCAGTGTAGCAGCTGTTGCATGGTTGTGTTGTGTTGTGTTGTTATCTACGATGGGTATCACATCCCCATTAAGACCACCACCTCTCGCACTCTCTCCCTCCTGGGAGGTGTTGCAGGTCAGTGTAGCAGCTGTTGCATGGTTGTGTTGTGTTGTTGTCTACGATGGATATCACATCCCCAGTAGGACCACCACCTCTCGCACTCTCTCCCTTCTGGGAGGTGTTGCAGGTCAGTGTAGCAGCTGTTGCATGGTTGTGTTGTGTTGTTGTCCACGATGGGTATCACATCTCCAGTATGACCACCACCTCTCGCACTCTCTCCCTCCTGGGAGTTTTTGCAGGTCAGTGTAGCAGCTGTTGCATGGTTGTGTTGTGTTGTGTTGTTGTCCACGATGGCTATCACATCCTCAGTGGGACCACCACCTCTCGCACTCTCTCCCTCCTGGGAGGTGTTGCAGGTCAGAGTAGCAGCTGTTGCATGGTTATGTTGTGTTGTGTTGTTGTCCACGATGGGTATCACATCTCCAGTATGACCACCACCTCTCGCACTCTCTCCCTCCTGGGAGTTTTTGCAGGTCAGTGTAGCAGCTGTTGCATGGTTGTGTTGTGTTGTGTTGTTGTCCACGATGGCTATCACATCCTCAGTGGGACCACCACCTCTCGCACTCTCTCCCTCCTGGGAGGTGTTGCAGGTCAGAGTAGCAGCTGTTGCATGGTTATGTTGTGTTGTGTTGTTGTCCACGATGGGTATCACATCTCCAGTAGGACCACCACCTCTCGCACTCTCTCCCTCCTGGGAGTTTTTGCAGGTCAGTGTAGCAGCTGTTGCATGGTTGTATTGTGTTGTGTTGTTGTCTACGATGGATATCACATCTCCAGTAGGACCATCACCTCTCGCACTCTCTCCCTCCTGGGAGGTGTTGCAGGTCAGAGTAGCAGCTGTTGCATGGTTATGTTGTGTTGTGTTGTTGTCCACGATGGGTATCACATCTCCAGTAGGACCACCACCTCTCGCACTCTCTCCCTCCTGGGAGTTTTTGCAGGTCAGTGTAGCAGCTGTTGCATGGTTGTATTGTGTTGTGTTGTTGTCTACGATGGATATCACATCTCCAGTAGGACCACCACCTCTCGCACTCTCTCCCTCCTGGGAGGTGTTGCAGGTCAGTGTAGCAGCTGTTGCATGGTTGTGTTGTGTTGTGTTGTTGTCCAAGATGGATATCACATCTCCAGTAGGACCACCACCTCTCGCACTCTCTCCCTCCTGGGATGTGTTGCAGGTCAGTGTAGCAGCTGTTGCATGGTTGTGTTGTGATGTTGTCCACGATGGATATCACATCTCCTGTAGACCACCACCTTTCGCACTCTCTTCCTCCTGGGATGTGTTGCAGGTCAGTGTAGCAGCTGTTGCATAGTTGTGTTGTGTTGTGTTGTTGTCCACGATGGGTATCACATCTCCAGTAGGACCACCACCTCTCGCACTCTCTCCCTCCTGGGAGGTGTTGCAGGTCAGTGTAGCAGCTGTTGCATGGTTGTGTTGTGTTGTTGTCCACGATGGTTATCACATCCCCAGTAGGACCATCACCTCTCGCACTCTCTCCCTCCTGGGAGGTGTTGCAGGTCAGTGTAGCAGCTGTTGCATAGTTGTGTTGTGTTGTGTTGTTGTCCACGATGGGTATCACATCTCCAGTAGGACCACCACCTCTCGCACTCTCTCCCTCCTGGGATGTGTTGCAGGTCAGTGTAGCAGCTGTTGCATGGTTGTGTTGTGTTGTTGTCCACGATGGGTATCACATCTCCAGTAGGACCACCACCTCTCGCACTCTCTCCCTCCTGGGAGGTGTTGCAGGTCAGTGTAGCAGCTGTTGCATGGTTGTGTTGTGTTGTTGTCCACGATGGTTATCACATCCCCAGTAGGACCATCACCTCTCGCACTCTCTTCCTCCTGGGAGGTGTTGCAGGTCAGTGTAGCAGCTGTTGCATAGTTGTGTTGTGTTGTGTTGTTGTCCACGATGGGTATCACATCTCCAGTAGGACCACCACCTCTCGCACTCTCTCCCTCCTGGGATGTGTTGCAGGTCAGTGTAGCAGCTGTTGCATGGTTGTGTTGTGTTGTTGTCCACGATGGGTATCACATCTCCAGTAGGACCACCACCTCTCGCACTCTCTCCCTCCTGGGAGGTGTTGCAGGTCAGTGTAGCAGCTGTTGCATGGTTGTGTTGTGTTGTTGTCCACGATGGGTATCACTTCCTCAGTAGGACCACCACCTCTCGCACTCTCTCCCTCCTGGGATGTGTTGCAGTTCAGTCTAGCAGCTGTTGCATGGTTGTGTTGTGTTGTGTTGTTGTCCACGATAGGTATCACATCTCCAGTAGGGCCACCACCTCTCGCACTCTCTCCCTCCTGGGAGGTGTTGCAGGTCAGTGTAGCAGCTGTTGCATGGTTGTGTTGTGTTGTTGTCCACGATGGTTATCACATCCCCAGTAGGACCATCACCTCTCGCACTCTCTCCCTCCTGGGAGGTGTTGCAGGTCAGTGTAGCAGCTGTTGCATGGTTGTGTTGTGTTGTTGTCCACGATGGGTATCACATCTCCAGTAGGACCACCACCTCTCGCACTCTCTCCCTCCTGGGAGGTGTTGCAGGTCAGTGTAGCAGCTGTTGCATGGTTGTGTTGTGTTGTTGTCCACGATGGGTATCACATCTCCAATAGGACCACCACCTCTCGCACTCTCTCCCTCCTGGGAGGTGTTGCAGGTCAGTGTAGCAGCTGTTGCATGGTTGTGTTGTGTTGTTGTCCACGATGGGTGGTATCACATCTCCAGTAGGACCACCACCTCTCGCACTCTCTCCCTCCTGGGAGGTGTTGCAGGTCAGTGTAGCAGCTGTTGCATGGTTGTGTTGTGTTGTTGTCTACGATGGATATCACATCTCCAGTAGGACCACCACCTCTCGCACTCTCTCCCTCCTGGGAGGTGTTGCAGGTCAGTGTAGCAGCTGTTGCATGGTTGTGTTGTGTTGTGTTGTTATCTACGATGGGTATCACATCCCCATTAAGACCACCACCTCTCGCACTCTCTCCCTCCTGGGAGGTGTTGCAGGTCAGTGTAGCAGCTGTTGCATGGTTGTGTTGTGTTGTTGTCTACGATGGATATCACATCCCCAGTAGGACCACCACCTCTCGCACTCTCTCCCTTCTGGGAGGTGTTGCAGGTCAGTGTAGCAGCTGTTGCATGGTTGTGTTGTGTTGTTGTCCACGATGGGTATCACATCTCCAGTATGACCACCACCTCTCGCACTCTCTCCCTCCTGGGAGTTTTTGCAGGTCAGTGTAGCAGCTGTTGCATGGTTGTGTTGTGTTGTGTTGTTGTCCACGATGGCTATCACATCCTCAGTGGGACCACCACCTCTCGCACTCTCTCCCTCCTGGGAGGTGTTGCAGGTCAGAGTAGCAGCTGTTGCATGGTTATGTTGTGTTGTGTTGTTGTCCACGATGGGTATCACATCTCCAGTATGACCACCACCTCTCGCACTCTCTCCCTCCTGGGAGTTTTTGCAGGTCAGTGTAGCAGCTGTTGCATGGTTGTGTTGTGTTGTGTTGTTGTCCACGATGGCTATCACATCCTCAGTGGGACCACCACCTCTCGCACTCTCTCCCTCCTGGGAGGTGTTGCAGGTCAGAGTAGCAGCTGTTGCATGGTTATGTTGTGTTGTGTTGTTGTCCACGATGGGTATCACATCTCCAGTAGGACCACCACCTCTCGCACTCTCTCCCTCCTGGGAGTTTTTGCAGGTCAGTGTAGCAGCTGTTGCATGGTTGTATTGTGTTGTGTTGTTGTCTACGATGGATATCACATCTCCAGTAGGACCATCACCTCTCGCACTCTCTCCCTCCTGGGAGGTGTTGCAGGTCAGAGTAGCAGCTGTTGCATGGTTATGTTGTGTTGTGTTGTTGTCCACGATGGGTATCACATCTCCAGTAGGACCACCACCTCTCGCACTCTCTCCCTCCTGGGAGTTTTTGCAGGTCAGTGTAGCAGCTGTTGCATGGTTGTATTGTGTTGTGTTGTTGTCTACGATGGATATCACATCTCCAGTAGGACCACCACCTCTCGCACTCTCTCCCTCCTGGGAGGTGTTGCAGGTCAGTGTAGCAGCTGTTGCATGGTTGTGTTGTGTTGTGTTGTTGTCTACTATGGGTATCACATCTCCAGTAGGACCACCACCTCTCGCACTCTCTCCCTCCTGGGAGGTGTTGCAGGTCAGTGTAGCAGCTGATGCATGGTTGTGTTGTGTTGTGTTGTTGTCTACTATGGGTATCACATCTCCATTAGGACCACCACCTCTCGCACTCTCTCCCTCCTGGGAGGTGTTGCAGGTCAGTGTAGCAGCTGTTGCATGGTTGTGTTGTGTTGTGTTGTTGTCTACTATGGGTATCACATCTCCATTAGGACCACCACCTCTCGCACTCTCTCCCTCCTGGGAGGTGTTGCAGGTCAGTGTAGCAGCTGTTGCATGGTTGTGTTGTGTTGTGTTGTTGTCTACTATGGGTATCACATCTCCATTAGGACCACCACCTCTCGCACTCTCTCCCAGGGTGTTTCACGGAAACCCTGACAAACTTCGGTAAATGGTTCCTTGGATCAAAACTAGAAAGAAATGTCCTACAGTATAAGCAAATGTCCTAAACTCACTCGTTTTTTATTTATACGTAAAAAAGTGTTTTTTTTTTAGTGTATCTGTTGAACATTTTGACCTCTAAATTAAAAAAATTGACAAGATATTTTGATAAAACTTGCATTGATAGAGAATATTAAATTTCAAAGAGATTTCATTACTATTTTGGACAAACATGTTGGTTATGACTGATAAAAATAAGTTTAACATAGGTACCAAGTTTTAATAAGATGTGTTGAGAAATATGTGAGGTATTGTATTTTATTGTTCCCCATAAGGTTAACAAATGAAATTGGGTATGCTTGTTTTCTATCAATGAAAAAAGGAAATTTTAGGCCATTATGCTTCTCAACTAGCAGAACCTATATACCATCTTTTATTAGGATGTGTTTAAAAATAAGTTAATTTTAATTTTTTTTATTTCGCTTGTTTGCATGTTTGCCCAAAATAGAAATGAAATCTCTTCGAAATTTAATATTCTATCTACCAATGCAAGTTTTATCAAAATATCTTGTCAATTTTATCAATCTAGAGAACAAAATGTTCAACAGATACACTAAAAACCTAAAAAACATATTTTTACGTATAAATGGAAAACAAGTGAGTTTAGGACATATGCTTATGTGACATTTTTTTCTAGTCTTGATCCAAGGAGCTATTTCCCGAAGTTTGTCAGGGTTCCCGTGAGACACTCTGTATATCCCTAGAACGCTATCCTCTAACCCGAAACCGTTTTTCACAATAATTCAGGCTAAGCCTGGGGTAAATCCATTGGTAATAGGCGGGATTTGAACTCGGGTGCCGAAGTTCTGCCACGAAACCAAGCTCGCTCAATGTGCATTAAAAATCCCGTATCTTGCACTAGTCACAGACACAGACAAAAACAGAAAACGTGTTTTGTATAAGTAAAATATAAACTCTAACGAAGTTTGAAAAGATGAATAGAATGAAAATTTAATAGTTTTGAGTGGTGTTTTGTTTTATATATATTCTGTCTGTGGTATACTCCTTGCTCCGTTCTAGTTGTATTACATATAGTATATTCGTATGCTGGCTGCAGTCGCAACACTGTAAAAGTTTGACGTTGGCGACTTGGCGCATGTTCGAGGGGAGTGACTTGTTGACTTCCTGTCCTCGTCCCCCATTGGCTGCCCTCGCAGCAAATGGCAGATCTCCATTTTGTTACACGGCTAAATGTAATGGAGTCTTTATTTCCAAACGCTGTGCATTGCCATAGAGTGCAACTTAAGCTGTTCAAATTATTCTTGTCCATGCACAAAGTTAGACCAGACCACTTATTGTATATGCTGTCTGCTAGATCCAGTTTACAAAAATACAAAATTTGATTTTTTTGACGTACAAACTGTATGCCAGATTTATGTAGAAATTGGCTGAAGCTGAAATAAATAATAAACATTTTTCTTCGATTAAAAGAAATAATGAGAATATTTTTTCGAATGAATAAATCAATTAGTAAAATTGAAAGTTTTATAGCTAGAAATATACAAGGATAATTAATTGTGAAGAATCCCACTACTTTTTCATTAAACTTGACACCCCTACTTCAAATACCCACAGCAAACCTGCAGACTAATTAAGCAAATCTCCATTTACCATTTACCTGGTTGAATTTTTACTCAAATATTCCCTTAAAATAGTCAGATTTATTATCTATTTAAATAACATTGATTTTAATGTGCACTTAACCGGAAAGGTAGTAATGTATTTTTAACGATATGATAATAATAGCTAAGTAATTTAACAAATTTGTCAAACTCAATCAAAATATTTCCCTAAACAAGACAACTTTTAACAGTTTATTTATTACCCTAAAGATTTTTTAATTTTCTACATAACTATTAGGCGTACAACAACACTTCGGTTTCTAAATTATTTTTTCTAAGCTCTACAAGATACTATGGAAATAAATTGCAAAATTGTATGTATTGGAAGTCAAAAAATGGGAAACCCTAATTTAGGGTATTTAATTTATAAATTAGGGTTTCCCATTTTATGGTTTATCCCCATGGATTTATGGAGATAAAACCCGGTCTCGTAGTCTGATAAAGCTCCACGAACTTGTTCGAATAAATGAAGGTTTATAGATTTGTACCAAATCTCATCAAAATCTGATTATTTTTACTCCAGTCCTCGTACATTGAGTAAATCAGTCCCAGTTCTAGGTTTTACCACGAGGTTTGACTAGTCTATTCCCTAAATTAACGGAAATTTCCCAAAAAATAATCATCTCTATGTACCCAGTCTACAAACTTCCTGATATCAGGTAGGTAGCTTGATCGCATTATACGTTGTATTAATAGTCAAAGATTATACACAGCACATTACATATACACTTCTTCAGAGTGCTCAATCATAGCTAGACAACAGTTGAATTTGTATTAAACATAAATTTCCCCCAAAACTCAACTTTAAACTGAAATCAGTTACTGGAAGTTTTCTTATAACTCGAAATTTAGGATCTAGGATGTATGTATAATACAATCTACAATGCTAACGCTTTTATTGTTTTGAAGCAATGAAGATACAACACTTAAGAAATGTAACAAGGAATAACTCCGCATGTTTTTTCTACCAGGTTTAGGAGAACAGGCCGGCGGTTAGCATGTGATATGTCCCCCTACTTTGTGGGAGAAATTTTCTCTTCCTCGTCCCCAACAAACCCAAACCCTCTTGCGTCCCTGGGCCCATTAAATCGTCCCTGCATGTAGATAGTTCTTTCATACTGTATATATTCACCCTTTAACCATTCCTCGCATCCTTACATACTGATGGTAACCTATTTTGTCCTGCAGGAAACCACAGCACGGTTACTCTTCATGGCTGTTCGGTGGGTCAGATGTCTTGCGCCCTTCCAGACGCTCTCCAAGAGAGATCAGGTAATGAAGTCAAAATCTCGTAAAAGGTCTCTTTCCTGAATATGATACAAGAAAATAACAACTGCACCAGAACATAAATTTGTATTGGAGTATGCTCCACAGTGTTGTAGTCGTAAAGTTTCCAGTGCAAGAATGCTTACTGTTGTCGTAGAAAAAATAAGTAACCTAAGTAGAAACATTAGGGTACTTACCTGTTGGCCATTACAATAAAGATGGCTAATACACATTTTGGGATTGTTTGAATAGAAATAATTCAGCAATAAAATTCAGTCAAGGCACACAGATAATAGCACATACACAGCGGTGTTTTGTTCCACAGTAAATTCTTGGGTAAAAAGTCTCATCATTGGATTTTCATAGGTCTAAACTCTCTTTTCAAAAGATTCCTTCTTAAGCCAAATGACTTTTTCCAAAATCCAACCTAATAAGAACAAAACTTATCCTGACTCTGATCTCCAGCTTCTACTTCTCCAAGAGTCGTGGAAGGAGTTGTTCCTGCTTCACCTCGCCCAGTGGTCCATCCCGTGGGATCTCTCGCCGTTGTTCAACAGCAGCAAGGCTCGAGAACGGCTTCCCCCGGATGATCCTGTTATCAACAATGAGATCAAGGCCATCCAAGACATCCTCGCTAGGTTCCGCCAACTGTCACCAGACGGCAGCGAGTGCGGCTGCATGAAGGCTGTCATTCTCTTCACTCCAGGTAGAAGACTTCAAGTAGTCCTAAATAATTAATTTTTTTTTTTACTTCCCTCAATTTCTTATGGATTTGGCCTGAAAATTATTTTTCAAGGGGAAATCAGAATGCTGTCATGTCAAAAGTCATTGATCAATTGTATCACACAAAGTTGATAAAATTGAGTTTGATATGAGGGTAGAATGGAGTGAGCTCTCTTATAGCATCGTTACAGGAGGTTACTCGGTTACTGGTTGGACGTTAACGTTAAAATCAAACTGTACGGAGTGGAATTGTACCCATTCTAGGTGTGACGTCAACAATCGGCAGGGTGTACAATTCCAGGAGGGTACAAATCCGGCGAACCAACTGGTTAATTTTAGCTGGTTCAGAAGAATCTTTTTAAGTTGAATCAACAAGGTCAGCTGGGTCCAGTTTCAAACTTAAAAGCTATACAGATTTTCCCCATAGTCAAACCCTCCTCCCCCCAGTTCAAACCCATAGTAAGCTCTTCAAACTTTTAGGTACCCGGTACCCTAGTCAATTGTGATTTAGCAAATTTCTGAAATAGTGTGCCCATTTGCAAAAAATAATGCATTACTGCACTTAAATAGGTTTTAATATCAAACTCATAAACCATTTACCACCTTTTTTAGCATAGTTTTTCAACCTGCATTAGCTCACATCAAACCCAGGGTTTGAGTAACTTAAACAAGAAATCTAATAATGCTAAATGAGTGAAGATTAGAATGGATGTTAAACTTGAAAAGGTGTCATGACGTCACTAAAGAGAGATAAATATGTAGGTTATAGACCATCCCAGATAATAACAGCTTCTTTTTTGGGCTCAAAAGTGCGTTTGCACTACCAAACAAGTTTGACAGCTATATGGGCTGGAATATCAACCCCCAATTTATCAGATGAGGGAGCAAATAAGGTATAATCACAGTGAAGTAAGGTACCGAGGAAACATTCAATGGTACACGTGTGTAGCACCACTGCTGGTGTCTAAGGCAAAGTCCAACACCACCCCCTCGCCCTCATGTACTACAACGCTCTCAGTGGAGGAAGATCCTGTACGATAGGAATTCTCTCACAGTGCTCGCCTGGGCTCTTTCTTGGTCATCACAAAGTATATTTCCACTACATCACACCAGATCTGAAAGGGCACTGTCATCCCATTAGCGTGTTTCCTCGTACCTTACTTCTCTGCGACTGCTTAGGCAAGAAAAGTAATTCTGATGTTCTACTCTATATCCACCACATCAATCATAACCTTGATATTCAACAATTGAAAATGTCTTTGGCTGTTTCAGAAACACCTGGTCTGGTGGACGTTCAGCCGGTAGAAATGCTGCAAGATCAAGCCCAATGTATCCTAGGAGACTATGTGCGAGGGAGATATGCTCGCCAGCCAACTCGCTTCGGCCGGTTTCTCCTCATGTTGCCTAGTCTACGGGGAGTACGGCAGTCTACTGTAGAACGACTTTTCTTCAAAGAGACTATCGGAGATATTCCCATCCAGAGGCTACTGGGTGATATGTACCTCATGGAGAAATCTTATGCTTAGGGATTAAGCGACATTTGAGCATTGATTATGTCAGTTAATAGAACACTGAAGTGCAATACTTACTGTGTTGTAGATGTAGTAAATTGGTTAATCTAATGTTTATTTACAATCACAAACGAGATTTTGAAACAATCTGTTTTATAAGCTGGTGGTATGGGGTCAATGTTTTAAATCTAAACCTATATTATTAACCCTCCTATGGACGCATAAAAGAATTTTCTTCAAGATCGTTTCCAGACCCAGATACCATTTGTCATTGGGCTATGAATTAATCATACTACCTAACAAAAAGGTCAACGTTTACCTAACAACGTAGATAGTAACAAGATCAGGGTTTGGACCGTTCCCTTTTCAAAATGCCATTGGCGTAGACAACACACTGAATAAAATTTAAGATTTTATGAAGTTTGTAGAAAAATTAGCACTTTACTTGGTAAATCTTTTGTCCAATTTTAGTATCGAGGCGCTGCAACCTACCACATTTACTATGGTAGCTTTTGTTATTATGTTTATCGAGCTACTATTTTGTGAGTAAATTTTATCAAGAGGTGCATTTGCTATGAATTCAACCAATAATATATTATACCTTATACCAAATCTACAAAATAACGCGCTTTTTCACACACATGGAGAAAATAAGTGCCACCAGTTGGTAGTTGAAATAGAAAGCGCCCAATGGAGGGTTTAAGAGTTGAATCGTTCTTAATAAATACATTGTAACTACTTCAGAACTAACAAGTTATGAATTAAATTTAAATTGTACATTTTTGGTAAAAATTAAAGTAACTTGCCAGTGCTTGAAAAATACCTTTTCTCACTTACATAAGACTGTGAAAATATCGATTACCTTTTTTACAACTCTTCTTCAATGTTCTCTAGATGCAATTGTATTTAAAATTTTAAAATGTTCCATGGGGAAACTATTTTGAAGTCTAAATATTGAAATTCAGACCTGAAAATAAAATGTTTCAGACTTTTACATTTTTTTTAAGTCCAAAAGGTTGAACTCAATTAGTAGTTTGCCTAACCATATTTTTTCCCAAATTATTATTTTCAAAAATTTTATTAACTCCCTGTTTTTCTTCCAACTGGTTCTGTTTATTAAGAGATGTAATCCTTGTGGAATGTTTTACTCTTCAAAAGTTCTAGCTTAAAACGTTAGCATTGTTGGTTCTATGTTAAATTAAAAGATCTAGCTATATTTAAATAAATGTAATGTACATAGGTTAAATTTATTTTTAAATACAGTACCGTGTAACAAAAAACCCAAGATTCTGAAAAATTTAAATCCGTGCTAAAATGTTTTCATTGTTGGAATATTTAAAAAAGATTGTTAGTGTTGATTTAAAAAATCAAAGTAAACTATTTTTTTTCATGTTATCTATCAAGTTTTAGGCAAGAGAGGCAGTTTTACTTAAACATTGTTAACTTTTTATTTTAATTTTATGGTATTTTCTGTATTATTACAACATTTAAAACACTTCAGTAAGTTTGTCTATCAAAAAGCTTGATTCATCTAACTACTTTAATTACTTTTAACTGTGATATATAATGTATATTACTATATTGTACATAATACAATTTAAGTGAATTATATGTGCCAAAGATTAATTTAAAAGTATTGAAATTACTAATTAAGTTAATAATATGTAGGCTTGTAGAACCCTTAGATAAGAAAGTGCAATATGTAAAAATGTCATTGTTTATATGGTGCAATTAAAATCATAAATTTAACATCATCTCATTAACAACCTGTTTGTTTTCTTTGAGGTTTTAAAATGTAATCAACGTGATAGCCTAGTAATTCAAGCTTTAGGGTTAAATCTGTTCTATTTGAATGAAAATTGGCGACAGCTGGTCTATTAAGTTGGGATATATAGTTCAGTATCCAATAATCAATGATGTTGTCTTACTGCAACAAAAACAGCTGTTTTGTTTTAATACATGTGTTGCGGGTCTAAAGCACACCTCTTTTTCTCCCTCGGGAGTAAAAAGCATATTTAGTCCCTAGAGTAAAAGTCAACTGTTGTTAACTCAGTTGTCAATTTTGATTGTAAGCAATCACATGTATCGAAAGTACTTATCAATTGCTTTAATCAGTTGTAGCTTATTGTTGCCTTCTTGTCAATATTTCGAAATAGCGATAGTATGATGTACACTAACACAACGATCATAATGTTGATACAGGTAATGTACTAAATAATTGTATCACTTACTGAACAGCTGCTTGTTTGTATTATCAAAATTGATAACAAGTTGGAAGTCGTTTTGGGAGGTTATCTTATTTTTACATGGAAAGTATTTTTGTTTTCTGACATAGTTTGTCTAAATTATGGTGCAATATGACAAAAAATAATATATTCAATCATCACTAGGGTAAAAAGTGTCTTTTTATTCAACCCTCGCTCATTTTACGACCTCGGCTTCCCCTCGATCATAAAACTTGAGCTTATGTTGAAAAGAGCCACTTCACGCCCTAGTGATGATGTATACTGTTATGTAACATCTATCAGTTAATAGTTAATGAAACAACATTCAGGATGAACAAAAAACTTATTTTAAGAATAAAATATTTATTGAGTATTAATACCAGCAAAATATATCAACAATAACAAATTAAAATGCCATATAATTAAAAAAATTAAATGATTGTGCCCTGTATTTTTAGCAAAAGACGGTAAAAGAAAACCGAACTTCGAACTAGATTCAAATTTATGACTTTTGTAACCTACAGATCACTCAAGTCTACCGCATCTACTTGTTCTTCCAAGGTAACATCTGGTTTCTCCTCCACCTCAGGTGGGGTGGCAGGTTTAGGCACGGCACGAGGTATGTCTAAAGTAGACCAAGAAGCGCCGCTTGTTTTCTTCAGTTTCACTTCTACTTTCGTTGGTAACATTTGTACAGAACTGCCTTCTACCTTTACAATCTGAAAAGGATACAACAGATAAAAGGATCTGACATACCGTCATAGACAAATAGAATAACTATATACTGTCAAAGGAAGGTTCCGCTATATGCCGCTAGAGCAGGCTCAGTGTTCCCCGATTCGCTGCCGTCGTTGACTCACCGTCTGCTACCAGCACCCCAAACGAAATGCTACCAACGTATCAGACCCACTCTTCAATATTGGTAAATTAGCCTGAGGCCTATGTGAAAGGGCAAATATAAGGTTGAAAGAGGCTGTGGAGGGAAACTAGGCCTTCTTTTATTATACAATCTCTGATTCTAGTTTGTGCAAAAATGGCCTAGTAAATACAAATAATCAAAAAAGCGCAGTGATGTATTTTATATGCACAGCACACACTGTGAAAGAAACACAGGACTGGCGGAAACTCTTGTCACAACTAAAATAAAATTCAAATATTGCACAGACGTAGCGTCAATTTACTGATGAACTGTCAAGAGCCTGTTAAATCTATTAATAACCCAAGGGATACTTACTCCTCGCAGTTCAAGATCGTTAGTGTAGTAACTGTCTTGTTCTGGGAAGTACAGGGACATTTTAAGTCTCACGGGAGACAGTTGGATGTACGATTGCTCCGGATCGTACTTCTTGGCAAACACAGAGACATACACGGCAGATCCGGTCTGATGCCAGTCTAGTCTACATTTGACTGAACTTCCACCCTGAAACAAAATTTATGTAATGTACGAGGTTACGTCTACCAACGAAGTTGGTAAGTTTCCATTATGGACTTGCTGGTCTTAAGTAAAAAAGTTTACGATACCTACAACAAGTAAACCAAGGATTACTATGCGAGCAGGTATCGTAAACCAATTTAAACTATGGAGGACATACCATTCCACACTTAAAAACTGGCAGCGTGAGGTCTAAAATGGCAGTCCCATTAAAATGATTGGTGAAGGTTGGCTAATAAACTATCAAAGTACCACTGAAACTGCTACAGATTATATTTTAGCCAAAACTTAGGGGATGTAAATCCATAATCATCACATCACTTAAAATTTTTTATTAAACTATTAAGTTATCCTACTAATATTATAAATGAGAAAGTTTGGATGTATGGATGTATGGATGGATGTATGGATGTATGTTTGTGACAAGTGAACGCGAAAAATACTGGACGGATTGGGCTGAAATTTGGCATGATGATAGCTCACATTCCCGATTAACATATAGGCATATTCTTATTTCAAAAATCCTTTCGGGCTCCGCCCCAGTGGCTCTGGAGTTTCCCATGTTAACCTTATGAGAAATGGAATTATTGAATCTTAACAGCTGTTTCAATTAAACAAGTTGGTTCTGTTCTATGATGTTCAATAGCATTAAAGTTACAAGGATTACCAACAGGGTGCAGCACTATTATTTCTTTTACATTTATGAAAACAGCTAATTTGCAACCAAAAGGTGAGTGAGCGTAGCGAACGAACTTCAACCTGGAGGGGAGTTAGCGTAGCGAACGAGCTAACCTGAAGGCAAGTGAGCGCAGCGAACGAGCTCCAACCTAAAGGTGAGTGAGCGTAGCGAACTAGCTCCAACCTAAAGGTGAGTGAGCGTAGCGAACAAACTTCAACCAGGACGTGATTGAGCCATAAAACGAGATAATCTTGAAAATTAAGAAGTTAAACGGGGCAAAGCCCGCGGGTTACAGCTAGTTTATAATATTTCTACAATTATCAATTATCTGAACACATGGAACCACAACAGCTATAGTCTGTATGCTGGAACCTGTCTCCTGGCCCTGTCTACCAGGGGACTGGCCAATGCTTTATGTATACGTAGTTTCAGGAGACAGGTTCCATCATACAGACTTTAATCCATTTCCATGTTTTGTAATGCCTGATGATGCCTCCAAAACAAAGCCGAAACTAGTTGCCAAAGCAAGCAAAACTAGTTGCCACAGCAACCAACAGGATTAGTAATAACACAGGTATTCAAACCTCTTATGTCACCCATTACTATTTCTAATGGGACTTCTGCAGGTGCTGTAAGACAATTTAAGCCAAGAGATGTACAGAGAATCTTGTAGGTCACACTGCAGACAATTTACCCCAGTGCTATCAACTAGAACAGCTTAGTAGCGTAACTTAATTTAACTGAAATATAAAACATAATAAAATTAGTTTCTCTTAGTATCAAAAAATCGTTCTATTAACGAATAGCAGAGTAAACAACTTAGTACCTTGGATTTAAACCAAACATGTTCGTCTGTTCTGCAACCAACTTGTTCGAGGAAGGCGTTGAAGTCGGTTGTTCTCTTAGTACAACAGGACCAGAACTTCAATCCCTCGTGGAAGACTGCGTAGCCGGGATGGTGAACACAAGGTGTCTTCAGCGTTTCTGGTCCTTCGTATGTCTAACAAAAAAACAAGAGTAGATTGTAACAATGTTAAATGCTCAAACTGTCTACATTTCCATATCACAAAGGAAGTAATAAAAAAATTAAAAATTTCCGTTTATTCAAATGAGTTTGCAAACCAGCATGATCAGACCAGGGAAAATGGTTTCAAGGAGGATTTTGTCAAGTGAAAATCAGTGTTAAGCATTTTTACCCCTTTGATAAATATACTACTTTGCAATTTATCTTAACATAATTTAGCTTTAAAAACCCAGTAATGTAGCAAACCTATATTTAAAATTTCTTAATTATGTTCTATGCCAGTTTAAGTAGTAGTTTGCTTGTTTATAGATGGGCCTATACTTCAATCAAATTTGGGAAGTTGATTTATTTCATACTAAGCTACAGTAGAACTAACAGTTGAGAAAATTCCAAAAAATTATATATTAAAAATTCAAATGATGTTCTTATGGAGAATAAGTAAACTGGTTGTGGTTTGCTTGTTTATGAACATATTTTGATCAAATTTGAAAAATTCATTTATTTCATAGGCCTACTAAACTATTTACATTTTACTAAAAAACACTTTTTTTACCCTCCCTGTCGCAGCAAACCTAAGTACTAGTTAAACTAATGCTATTTAAATAGGGAATAAAAATGTGATATTTTAAATGAGACATTTTAGTGTAAATCCAATCAGGCAAATGGAAATTCACTAAATATACAGGTTTGCTGCGGCGGGGGTATTGTTTCTTTAGATATAATTTTTTCAAGTAGACACAATTAGTAGTAAGGGTTTGGAAAAAGAGGTTGTGGAAACATAGTAATAGATTTGATATAAAAGCTGAAACAAGCTTGAAAATTATTTAGTTGTTCAAAAAATACATTACAATTTCGTGGAAAATTAGGGTAAGGCCCAGCGCACACGGTGTGACTGTTTTACAACAACTGTTGCAAACCAGTTGCGTCTGGAACCAGTTTACAACTGAAACAAAACTTCTGTCCGCACACGGTGTGACTGTTTTACAACTACAGTTGCGTCTATTGTGCAATCAGTGGAGTGCAAATTTAGTGCAGTTACGTTGTTTTAAGGCCTTAAGTGCGCTTACTACGTCGGACTCAGACGAAGAATAAGTTATTAGCTTATCAATACCGAATACAGCGAAGGGTCCTGAGAGAGCATTGGGTTCACCCTTATTTGAGCAAGAATGTTAGTACTAGGCTGTTTGTAGCAGCTAGAGCTATTCGGATAGGAAATTATAAACACTAAAAACACTATACGGCCGTCAAAATTCCACCAAAATACCACCAAACACCACAAAAACACCCCGTGGTCACGTGCAACTGAAGTCTGCAACGCAACTGCAACGTCGGGCCCACGGTTGCATGTGACTGGTTTCAAACTATTTTTGAAATCGTATACAACCAGTTGCGTCGTGTGCGTCTCCCCACTGCAATACATTGCCGAGGTCTCAAAACAGTTGCACGCACAACTGGTTTGCAACGAAAGTTTGAAAACAGTCACACCGTGTGCGCTGGGCATATCTTGTAACTTTGACTTTGGAACCAACTTTCCTAGTGAATAGCCTATTTAATTACACAAACTTACTAAACTAAGTACAAAAACTATTAAAAATCCAAGTAAAATTAACTTACAAATTCGCTTCCCAACTCAGAATTAGCTAGCCTACACAAGTCAAGAGATTATATTAAAGAGTTATATTACAGTGGAACCTCGATAACAAGAGTCATTTTCAAATACCCTTGATTTTATATTACCCTTACATGTTATTCCAAACCTCAATAAGCATACCTTGATAACAAGTCTTATTTTATGAACCCCATGAGAGCCTTGTTATCGAGGTTGTATTATTAAAATGCAATTTACATTACCACTTTGCAAGCATTGTTCTTGCAAGCAGTTCCTACAGGTATGCCGCCTTGGGAGTTGTCGGGGGTGACATCGCCTTCGCCTTGCTTGCACGCGGCCACCTGTTGGCGCAAAACATCGGACACCGCTGGCACCATTGTTGTCTGGAACACACAGGAAATTAACTTTCAATGGAAGCTATAACTGTAAATTTAAATATTTTCTTAAACTATAGTTTTTTTAACCATTTTTTATCTACATTCGAATTCCCTCTTATCCAGACACTTTTTAACCAAACATTTGTTTAACCGGCAGAAGTGATTTTAGAGGATAAGTATAACCCGATAAACCGATATTCGGACTGGCCTTGGTCCTGAGGAGTCCGGATAAGAGGGAGTCTCAGTCTACTGTTCCTGAAAACATCAACCTCTAACGGATCCATTGCTTGAAATAAAACATAAGTTTGTGAGTTGAATGACTATTCAGGTATTAGCCTCCAAATTAAGAAAGAGGTAATTTTTTGCCTGGCAAGACAAACTTATGTCCATTCCAGGGATGAGCTTTGATAAAAAACAATGTTTTCGAAATGACGTTAAAACTAAATGTTTGTCGAACATCAATGTTATTTCTTGCTGAATTGTATTATTTTAAATGAAAATTTTAGGGTTGGTTTGGTTTTTAACTTATCTACCTAATTATTTGATTCACGAGGTTACAAAATATTGTAGAGTTTTTTGGTTTGTCAAAGCTATTTTATACATTGTTAAAAATATAATAACTACATTGCGAAGGTACTTGTTCTACGTGCTACCAAATATCAATTCACTTCTGCATGACCAATAGAGACCGATATTTCAATTCTTACAATTGTGAAAAAAACTGCCAATCTAGAACATTTAGCTAGTAGCTAGGTTAATTATCAGAGACAGTAAGCAGACAAAAACTCAAAATGAAAAAAAGTTGATTATTGATGTTTTGCCCTGAAAACATTTAAGTTTTAAAGACAATGACAATGTAGGCTACATTTGTAGTTGATACTGATGTTACCATTCGAGAGCCGAGAATTCAATTTTCATTTCCAGTTAAGCAAAATAGAATGCATGTAGAAAGGCCAAAAGTGTATCATGTTGATTCATGTTGTATTCATTAATCATAGAAGTGAAATTGGCAAAAAAAATTACAGAGATTGATTGTGAACCTCGATACCATTGATGGTTGACCTATCGATGCTCATCCATATGTTGTTCATCATCAACCAATCATCTATTCCTCATTGATTTTGATTATTGTTTAAATAATCTTCACTATGTATGTACTGTATCCATTACTGTAGAATGAGTGAGTTATGAAAGTACCTACACATCTGACCACACTGGGTATTGATGACTTGTAAACTTCTACTTTAGGTAGAATATACACAAGGTTTAACGTACTTTAGGTTTAAGATATTTTAAAGAAAACTAATTTAACCTAAATATAATTCCAAAACTACTTTAGTGAGAGACTGATCCTTCCTCAAATTATGTAGCTCTACTCTCCTTCTCCCCAATGTTAACCTGCTTGCTACCCTCAGTAAAGAAAATGTGATAAGCAGCCAAGATTTAGATTGAATGCAACACACACAATACACAATACAACATTTACCATGGGTGAATCGAAAGATGGCCGCTCGACAGTTGGTTCCGTAAATGGTTTTGGGGCTCTATATTCAATGACTTCCGCAGCTTTGGACTTGTCCACCACTGGTTTCTGAGGTTCTTCTGGCTTTACATTGTTGTGGCAGGAAGTTGTACACCCCTAAAAACAAAACAATTGAGTTAGATGGATGATAGAAATTTAATTTACATTAGGTATTAACTACGTTTGGTAGGCTATTTAATAAACTTGATAGTTTTCCAAGAAAATTAGCAATGACTTGAGTTTACGTAGGCTAATTTTTTCTACAACTAAGTTACCGAATTGTGCTATTTGTTTACAATATTACTTTTTAGGGCTACAATAGACAAACTATTTATTAGTAGGCAAGTCTAAAAAATGTATAAAGTGAGTCTAGCATTTTCTGTTATTCAATTGTATTTTTACCAGTAAGCTATGAGAAATGCCAAATTTATATTTTAAAGAAATAATTGTGATGCGTAATCTATTACAAGATTTTTACTAGTCACAACTTGAAATCATATTTGCCCTACTAACAACATGTTAATTGCTTTTTGATTCCTAAAATCTAAATTCTGGCCATGGTGAGCACCCACACTTAAGGGTAGAAACAGACAGACAGCGAAGCAAAGCCAGGCGACGCGAAGAGAAGCGAAGCGAAGTGTTTGAGAGCGAAGCGATAACATCGCACACATACAGCGATTACAAGCGACGAGATAGAAGCGAAGTCAGTACCACAATGGCCCTCTCAAAGAACACACGTAAATTTCTAGAGTTTGAAAACAATTTTTTAAATAGTTTTTTTTTAGTATGCATAACAGAAGTGAATTGGTGAATGAAGTGGATGCCAGCAGAATGTTGTATGGTGAATATCATCACTTATTTCCTGTATTGAGGAAGCATGTAAAACGATTCGTTCAGTATATGCGCATTTTGTATAACTTAATAATATTAAGAATAAGTTTACATAGGTACTTACACAAAAATGCACTACACATGATCAGCCAGTAAAAATAACTTGCAAACACACTAAAGAACCTTTTTGTATGTACCATTTAATGTCAGTTAATGCTCAAAATATTTTATGGTCTTCTTTCTATAATAACAATCACTACAGGCGTAAAATCTGCAATTCTTAAGACAATTTGGTTAACATGCATTTTAGGGTTTGCACCCAATTTTTTTTAATTTATTTTTTTCATTCTAGGCCTACTAGAAATTGAACGTTGAATTCTAAAATGACGTTCATCCCACATCTTATCAATGATCCCTCGGTTGTTGTGGTTTTTGTGTTTATTCTGCCATATAGCGGGGATTTTATAAACACACGCAATAAGTAGTTCTATGTCCATTGGACTGTTGTAATGGTCACCACCACCTGTTTTCGCTCCAAATCGCGCTTGAAAATCAAAATATTTTGTTCCACTGAAGTTTGCTTCGCTTCGTTCTCAGCTGCCCTTTGTCTGTTCGCGCTAACTTGATAACATGTGATTGATCATGTCGCTTTGCCTCGCTGTCTGTTAGTTTCTACCCTAAGCCTCTTAAGTGGAAGTAATAATTTGCATTGAAGGACGATGAATGGTAAACAAAACTAGAGCAAACCTTTAGGTATATTAAAAATAATGTAAAGGTAATCACGCTTGAAAAACAAAATAGTTTGTTCCACTGAAGTTCGCTTCGCTCTCAGCCGCCCTTTGTCTGTTCGCGCTAACCTGATATCATGTGATTGATCATGTCGTTTCG
Organism: Macrosteles quadrilineatus; assembly: GCF_028750875.1. Taxonomy (NCBI): domain Eukaryota; kingdom Metazoa; phylum Arthropoda; class Insecta; order Hemiptera; family Cicadellidae; genus Macrosteles; species Macrosteles quadrilineatus. The sequence continues at coordinate 180,322,965 of NW_026542594.1, forward strand.
CTTCGCCTCGCTGTCTGTTTGTTTCTACCCTAAGCCTCCAAAGTGGAAGTAATAATTTGCATTGAAGGACAATGGATGGTAAACAAAACTAGAGCAAACCTTTAGGTATATTAAAAATAATGTAAAGGTAGAGGCAATCTATACTTACGGTACCTTAATGTTAAGAAATTCTGTAAAGTCGGTGCACTTTTTCTTGCAGCAAGACCATCCTTTGTAGGCATCATGAAACACTGGCACTCCTGGGTGAAATACACACGAATCTAAAAACAAAGCGATCATCAATCGATCGCTAGTTTGATCGTAGCAATATTTAATAATTGTAGCCTAACCAAATACGAAATATTTGATTATATGTAGAAGGTAAAAGTTAACCTTCCTTATTTGGTCCATCTTTGGTCATATAAAAAGTTATTTCTGAACATTCATTTTACTCTTGTAAATGTATTAATGAATAAAGTACCGTATGAGTATTTTAATTGAATTGTGTATCTAATCAATCAAATTTAAAAGACAGCCTTGGAATAGCATTCAACAGTCATCTGAATGTTTGTTGAATAATAAGCTAGCCAGTTGGCAGTTTATACATTACTAGCCCAAGTTACTAAGTTTAATCCTTTACCTAGACTATGCCTACCCGTAATCTATATATGTTAGGACAGAAAACAAAACAAGGTATGTTAATTTTCAGTTTTTATTTAGATTTCTCGGTTTATGTGGGTCGTACATAGGCTTATATGAAACAGTTGCCGGTACCCTATAGGCTAAACAAAAAACTAAAATCATGCAAGATCTTTTTAATCAAACCGAAATTGGGCTAAAGTCTGGTCCACACTTAACAATTTGTCTCCGGAAACATTGTCTCTGTAGAGTTGCCTTTAGTATCTGGCGATGTGTCCAGATGAAAAAACGTTTGTTTGAAGACAAATCTAAGTGTTTTTAGAGACAAAGTACAGTGTATTCAGTTTCTCATACGAATGGGAAACAGACAGGCAAGATAGCCTACAAGTCTTTTGTCTCAAGTCTGCATGTGTGGACGTGTCTGGAGACAGATCGGATGCAACTCGAACCTGCTGGTGTTCAGCGTGAAGTTCAGGGCTGAAATTGCGGCCCTGTAAAGCTTAGGCCTACATTTCTTTGTTATCTTTGGCAAAGCCATTAAACTTAACAGAACTGCAAAAAGTGTAACTTAGGGAGCCATTCTTGTAATGTTTCTAAATCCTGTACCATATTCTAATCGAAGGTCTGATAGTAGATTTGACTGAAGTACAAACCTTCCTAAAGACATTTGTGGGTCCACCATTGTCTTTTCCTCAGTAGGCCTACTTAGTGTACATCAGCCACGTGGTTAAGAAGTAAGAAGCACGCACAGGATAAAATCATGTTTAACAATTTTCAGTCACCATACCGATAAACACTGGCTGGCTAGTGTGGACGTAAAACAAATCGGAAATTTGTATCTTATCCGAAACTGTGTTCACAGACTATCGGCAGACTCTCAGTCTTCAAGTGTGGGCTAGGCTTAATCGTGACTGAAAGTCTGTTAAGTAACCATTGAACAACAAGGCCTAAATTATTATTTAATAGGTTACATACCGGTACACCTTTGTCTGTCTTTAATCTTTAAGTACCTACATTCATTCAGCATTGCATCCAGGATTGATTTATGACAAATGAAATAGGTTTAGGCCTACATACCTTACGTTGTCAATCCTTAATGTAGTCTCAGGCGACTAGTATCAAAACTATTTTTGTTTCATTATAAAGCCTTCATCATAATACATCAAATTACTTAAACACATTGTTGTCGTCAATATATACCTACAAAGGTTTTGCATTTAGGACACACAAAAAGTACAAATACGTTAAATTGAGGTACCGGTAGTTGAAAACTGAAAAGTACAAATAAGTTACCGTACAATAGTTGAGTTGTGTCCGGCGGGGTCGTCGTCCGCGTGTTGTGGCCGGACGCGCACTATTTTATGTTACGCAGAGGATACGCGTCCGGGAACCGGACGTGGATTAGGCGTCCCCGGCAGTTACTGTCATAACCTAACCTAACCAACCAAACTTGCTGATAGTGAAAAAAAATCAAATGAAGGTTCAATTCTCTTCATAACATAAAATTATAAATGCCAAAAATTCTAACAAAAGATGTACAGTTAAGAAGAAATTACATTTAAAGCAAAATCTGTGACAAAAAGTTAAAGCCGAGCACTCTATCCACTACACCACGAACAACGCTGGCCGAACATCGTATCGTTGTGGTAATGGCGTTCCGGGACCCCACAACCCGGTGACGTCACTACCGGACGCCTAATCCACGCCTGGTTACCGGACGCGTATCCTCTGTGTTTATGTTAATTTAACGTAAGTTATTCTTGCTTTTTTGTGTGTCCTAAATGTACCGGTCCGGTAACACTTTTGTACATTGACGACGACAATGTGTTTAAATAATTTGATGTTTGACGACAAAGGCTTGATAATGAAACAAAATTGTTTCGAAACTAGTCGCCTGAGACTACATAAGGATTGACGACGTAAGGTATACAAGTTTTTAAACCTATTTCATTTGCTTCAAGTACAGTACTTAGTGGTCTAACTAAAGGATTACTAGGCCTAACTTAGTTTTGGGTCCCAAGACCACATTTCAAATTCACATCCAAATAAGTCGAAAATCTGACATTAAGTTAATTAGTATTTATTAATAAACGCACATTGAGACATTAAAAAGGCTCACATCTGAACACAAAAAACATTCAAGTTAACTTACAGTACCGGTAGCCTAAATTACATTTAAATGGTAGGCTGGCCACCATAGGTAATAAGGTAATAAGGTAATAATAATAACCATCTAGTCGCAGGACAAACCAACGCAGGATACACGGTGGTCAGTTTCCTCATATTCGCCAGGTAACTTGCGTTGGTTTATCCCGTGACTAAGTTAGATGTAGCCAGCCTACCGTTTATTTAAATTAAACATAGAGGATACGCGTCCGGTAACCGGGCGTGGATAAGGCGTACGGCAATGACGTCATGGGGTTGCGGGAACCTGGAACGCCTTTACTACAACAATACCATCACTAACCATCGGTGGTCGTGGTGTAGTGGATAAGATGCTCGGCTGATATGCAAGAGGTCCAGGGTTCGAGTCCCATTGGTGACATTAACTTTTTGTCGAAGATTTTGCATTGAATACCATTTATTCTTAACTGTACATCTTTAATTAGAATTTTTGGCATTTATAATTTTCTAATAGAGAAAGAATTTAACCTTAATTCGATTTTTTCATTATCAGCAAGTTTGGTTGGTTAGGTTAGGTTATGACAGTAATTGCCGGACGTCTAATCCACGTCCGGTTACCGGACGCGTATCCTCTGCGTAAATTAAATGTTTTCTGTGTTATGATGTGTTTTATGTGACGATGTGCGTTTAATTATTGATGAATACCTAACTCTGTAGGAATTGTGAACTAATTTAATGTGGATTTGAAAATGGGTCTTAAGTATGAAACGAAACTATCACTGTAATCCTTAGACTACAAGACTGAAGACGGACAAAGGTACCGGTACTTAACCTCTTAAGTTATGTTATACCATACGTACAATCAGTCTTAAGGGCAAGAACGTTTAAAAAAGCCTAACTTAACATAAATTTTATCGCTTATGGGCAAAACTTTGAAGAGTGACTCCCCATCATAATATTTTGAATGGATTTTATTGTTACCATATCCGATGGAGTAGGATATTAAAAGTTTTACTCTTTAATGACATTACTTAAGTTAAGTTAAACTGAACATTTTTTTAAACAAAAAATAAGTCTTGAGTAAGTTAAGTTTAGGCTAGGATTAAATTTTAACTTGGTTATCCAATAAGGAATGTTTGAGGTTATAAATTATAACACTTAAGTTTGGGTTCCTACCTGATTTGTTTGCATTGGGATCAAATGTTTTACCACAACCTTTATTGTAGCACAATACTAGCCCCTCATCGCTAGGCATATTTGTTTCCTTTTTTATTACAATACAACAATTTAAAATAGCTTTTAGGTTACTAACTTAATAGTAAACAGAGACAGCAAGTAAATTCGCAAGCAGAAGCAGAGCAAGGTTGCAGTAGTAACCTAGCCTAGGCTAGTAGGATCAAGAGAATGAATTTCTTGACAACTAGTTATTTTGGCCTTGGCGAGATCAAATAAATATTCTAAATAAAGTTTAGAAATCCCAAATTTGTAGAATCAATAAGTTTGTTTCGTTAAATCACAATACAAGTCACAACACAAATCAGACAGAAGCAGAAGTCAGAAGTCACTCAACTCACTACACTAGTCACTAGCTCAGCACAGCAGCTCCCTCGCTCTCAGTCTGTCTGTCTGTAACTCTCCAACTACTCACTCCAACCAATACTCCATCCAATCCAACCCAAAACCCAACTGAACTACCCTGAACTACTGAAACCTGAAACTCGATCTGAACTGACTAGTCCCAGTAGTGAGTGACCAATGGCCATTATTGACCAATTAATAAGTCAATAAGTAATTTATTAGGCAAGATCAAATTGTACATGCATTAGCCAAGTCAAATTAATAATTAATTGGAAATAGTTATTTTCCTACAGTTACCTAACAATGTACATCTTCTCTCACTGATTTGAGAAAGCAAAGTGGCCAATTCGCTCATCAGTGAGACAATGTTAACATTGTCTCACTCTAATGACTTTGTCCCACTCCATATTTGCAACGTGAAGGCACGAAATAGTGAGCGCCTAACATGCAGACAAGGTCGTATGCGCGCGAAATACGTTGGCAGCACTGACTGACTGTAAATCAGCTGGTCAGCTGTTGTACTGTAGTGACACAGTATGTTTCACATTGATTATGTCAAAAGTTCACTTCTGTGTTAATATTACGTTACTAGTCCTGAAAATAAGTGTTTGCCGGACGAGTGTGGTCGTTCCCGTGCGAGACGAAGTCGAGTACGGGATTACCATCCCATTACTCGTGTCCGGTAAACACATTTTGGACGAGTGACGTACGATAGTTTACGCCATACTACTAAATCTGTACAAATTCTCATATATTACCACCAACTAATTAACTACCGGTAAAGGAATAAAAATCACTAGTTTTTGTTTATAACTACTCATTGTCACCCAAATACAGTATAATCAGCTGATTGGTGTCCGGTAATACTCATTACAGTTAGAGTACAGTAGTGTAGTACGCAATGAAACCCCATTTGATTAATAAGCTGGCGGCAAACAGCTGTTTTCTGGACTAAATCCTTGGGTGGGCAGTGGGAAGCTCGTCAAAATAGTGTAGTGTGGCGTAATAGTAGTATATTACGTTGCTAGTCCTGAAAATAAGTGTTTACCGGACGAGTGTGGGATTACCATACAAGTCCGGTACACACATTTTGGACGAGTTACGTACGTTAGTTTACGCCATACTACTAAATCTGTACAAATCCTTATATATTTCCACCAACTAAAGGACTAAATTCACTAGTCGAGGTTATGTTTTTGTTTATAACCCGTCATTGCCATTTAAATACAGTATTAATCAGCTGATTATCATTATTTATGACTATCTCACCTGACCCCAGCTCTGCTGGTTTTGTGAAAAAAATTATTGACTATTGACTCCCTAATCAGGTTGAGATTTAATCATGGTTGAAGGAAAAAACAGGTGTTCTATTCCCACATATTCTGACGTCACTCGGATTGAAAACAAAAGATCACCTGATTGTAACTGTCAAATTAGTATGTATTTGTTTTGATTTGATTGTTTTATAATAATAAAAACAATAACAACCAAATCAAAACAGATAGTATACTAGTTTGACAGTTACAATCAGGTGATCTTTTGTTTGCTATCCGAGTGACGTCAGAATATGTGGGAATAGCTAGCACACCTATGTTTTTTCCTTCCACCATGAGATTTAATGGTTTTACTAACTGCCTTGATTAGATCATGGAAACTGGCTTTTATGCCGTTATATGAGGTTAATATGGATTTTTTGCATATTTAACATGAAAACCTTCAAAATATTTCTGATATCTTCTGTTCTTCTGAGGAAATAAAACTTTTTTGGAAGCTGCATCCCTCCATGAATTTGAGTCCTTGCAGGAGGAGGATCTTACTGATGTTTTCAGTTGAGGTTTGTGAAAGATTTGAAGGTGAATCCCACCAAGAATAAGTTGATAAATGTTGGCATAAATCGATATTCTCTGGATATTGAAAATGTCAGATAGACTTGTCATTTGCCTTTGGGCCACACATTCACCACATCTGCGCCAAGGCCTCGGATATTCTCAAAATGATCTTCTCGCAGCAAGACACTGAACATCCATGGTTGCTTGATCTAGTATCAGTTCTCCATGCGCCAACAACTAAAGTACTACTGTAATCTGGTCACCTTACCAGCTCATTCTTACGTCTTATTCACTCTTTTCGTTTTGTCCCCATACGGGAAGAATGAGCTCTTCATTACCATAGACTAAACATGTTTCATCTATGGTAGGCTACTACCATCTAAATTCTCTTTGAACTTTTGAGAAAAGTATAAGTCACACCTCCATAAACCATATACTTATAATGTTCGTCATGACGAGAAACCTTGCGCAAAACTATCCAATATTTCATAAATTACACTTTAAGGTCGTAATTCCTTCGTAAAGGGAACTTTCCATATACCTAATGTTAAAAATACCTCAGCTGTACATATTTGTTTGTATTACTGTATTCTGTTTTGTTTATTTCAGCTTAACTTAACCAATAAATAATTGTATTAATACTTATGAAGTCAAACGGGGTAAAGCCCGTGGGTAACAGCTAGTTTCTCTAAACCATGTTGTAGAGCTTAAAAAAATAGTACAGAAAAACCCCTCATATCATATCCGACCTACGTGTGGGACCGAGCCCCTGACCGGATAACATTACTAAAACAATAATGCCCATAATTTGTATCTAATAACAACTGTGATTGGTTAAAAGTACAGTGTTTAAGTCTCTTTTTTTTAATGTATATGAACAGAAAACAGATAAACCGGAGACTACGTGTATAGCTGTGGGAAATATTTCGGATATTCCGAGGCCGGATATTACAGGTTCTACTGTATATTGATGTAAGTTTGTATTTTTATTTTTTTTTAAATTTAAAATTCTAAATGTAAATTTAAAGACAGATTATTTATGCAATCATTGAAATATGTTATAGGTTGTTTACATAAAATACTGATGTAGGTAAAATTTTTACCTACAAGCGCTTTTTAAGTAGCCATTTTAGTATTCAGTTCAGTACTTAGAATTGAAAGTTTCATAACAGCATTGTTTACTTTCATAACAGCATAGTTTTACATAACAGGAGTAACAGACCAATGAGGTTCAAAGATTGAGAGAGAAGAGAAGAAGTAAAATTATAATGCTTTGAACTTCATCTAATCAGCTGTTTACCAATTTAATTGTCAGGCTGTAGGTAAAGTAGTGTAAGCAACTGGCAAATAGTTTACCAGTAACAACACTCGTTCAAGTTTGATCATGATAAATTAAGTTTTTCCCTGCAGTAGAGGGTTTAGTTTTAGCTTCTTGTCAAATTGTTTAACCATTTTGTTGTGGTTTTTAATAGGGAGTAATGGCTTGTAACGGTGAGGTGGTTGCTTGGTTACCAATCTGTGGAAGCACATTCAACTCAAGTGCTTCCTAGCATTGCCCTTGTCAAGCAAGTTTTCAGACAGCAAAACATAGCTTCACAGCTCAGATAAATTGACAGTCAAGTGGTTTCCCTGAATAGCATAGTGAAATTTATTAATTTTACATGACAGCCAACATATTGCAGCAGAAAAAACACTTATCGACAAAGTGCTTTGTTGTATTTATCTATTTAATAAAATAATGACAGTCAAGTTGATGACATAGGTAGTTATTTGTTGAACAAATGGTATGCTCCTATTTTAGAATTCTTCTTTACATTAAAAACACTAAAATGGAACTCCAAAAATGTCAACCACTTCATTTCTTTTACAAAGCCCTCTTTAATGAGGTTTATGTTACACTTTTAAGCAAAAAGGATGAAAGAAAACTATTTTTCATTTCAACCATAATAAGTTTAATATGTACATCGAGATTAACTATCAAAAGTATGAAAATAAATAAGTCAAGGAGTAGAATATAATACAAACTTAACATTTTACCACAGTGAAACTTATCACAGAGATCAGTTTGAGTTTAGGAATCTCAAAACTAAAGTTGTATCTCGTACCGCTGAATCATAGCGAAGATGAACCAAACATTTTGCAACACAGATCTTCAAAGTTGCTGACGTCTTCACCCTTGATAAACCTCTTAAACTCTGAAAAAAATGTTTAAATCATAACATAGTGTGGAAGGTAGTCGAATGTATAGATTTTCATCATGAAAGTTGCTAATCTCTAAATATACCCTACTCTATAACAGTGTCGAAGGTAGCCCTTCATCAAGGGGTGGGGGGGATACCGGGGGCATACTCACCAGGAGGAAGAAAGGGGACAGGAGTCCTCCCCTGGGAAAATTTAAAAAAATTAACTTCTCTAAACACTATTTTTAAGCATTTAGAAAGTGAAATCTAGTATCTATTAATAATAGACAATACAATTTGATGAACTTTTTTGTTTATGAATTCAAGTTTCTAGATTCAGTTGCAAGTAGACAATTTTTATATTACATTTATTTACAAACTACATAAATTCATCTTGTGATCTGTGATTCATCTGTGTAAATTCATGAGTTGATCTGTCTTTATGTAAAGAATATGTTAAATTATTTGATGAATTATTGAATTATGTAAATATTTCAATCGGAATAACTTGTTAAATATGTTTAAAACAAGGTTTAGGAAAAATTGACGCAGCACTTAAAGAATCTAAATTGATTTTCATCTTACCAATGAACAAGTCCTTTGTTGAGGAATCTGAGAATACTTTACGAAGGTTTAAAACGGTGCTGTCGTAGTTTGCACTGTTGGAACTATAGTTTTTGACGGTTTCTTTGAAAATCTTAAATTCTTCGTCCTTGAGACTACTTTTAACCTGTAAAAAATGCAAAGACACATAAAGTTTAAGTTAAGCTAGATTTTTGGAGGAAAATGTCACTGGGTTTAGGAACTCTTTACAGGAAGAAAGAACAGATTTTTTTTTTAAACTTACCTTTCGGAGGTACTCAGCTGTGCTCTTGGTCCGTTGCTGATTGGAAGCTGCATCAGAACCTTCCGAGTTTGTTGAGTCAAACTTAAGCGGCTGAATCTTTAGTTTGCGCTTTTTCGGAGCAGGTTCTACATAAGAATCTGTCACTTCGTCTGGGTTGTTATACACAGCCTTTTTTATATCCGCAAAGGTTCTCTACAAAGAAAAATCATATTAATTTATAGTGAATACTACAAAAGTGATATGAGGAGGATAAGTTATGCTTGGTTAAAAATTTAGGAACTAGAAATTAAAAACAAATTATATTTTGTTTTGTATTCTTGGTAAAAGCTGTACACCAGAATAGATATAGTTTTTATATGAGGATCACGCTTAACCATACACTGAGTGACTCTACTCAATGGAAACCCATTCAACCTTCCTACGGCGTATTTCTGCCTAAATGTGGATGGCAATGAATGTGGGATAAGTGAAATGCCTTTGGTGGCTTTGTTACTGACTAAGATCAAGTGATTCTTTAGACAAGAGCATCAAAGCCCAAAGATCAAGGATACAACTGGGGCCGATTACAAACTGTCAAACTGATTTTTTCAATGATCCAACTAGCGAACTATTTGTTAAATGAGCACTATAACCACTAAACTACGCAGCAATGATTATTGAAATTTACTTATTTTTTACGTACATTACGAAAAGACAAATTTTTAGATTTATTAAATCAACTCCCCAAAAAAGTTGAATGAAAAATGTAACTAACAACCATTTGGGTTTTTCTGATTTTATCTGGTTACAAATTATTTTTAAACTAGTGTGCATGTTGCTCGAATTCGAGAAATTGCGTTATTTCAAAACGAATAACAGTCATATTTACAATGAGTTTAAAAGAGTCAACTCAAAGATTACCGGTGTGTAACTCAGACCATGTTTATCTTCGTTATTGATAAACCTAAAGCATTCCGGCCGGTTTTCTCCTTCTCAAAATGCCTCGCTGTACATGCAACACAGGTCATTGATAGAGGGCCAATTGTGAACGAAAAGTCGTTTTGGGGTAGTGTTAGGGCGCATTTGTAATCTAATAGTTGAGATTGTCCAGGGTCAGGTGCTGACTGTGATGAGTTAAGCCTATTACGGCAAATAAATGTACTCAATGCGCATTGAATTTAAAAATAAATATCAGCAAATGTAACCAATTATGTTCTTCATAAGGATAACATGGGAACTTTCAAAGCCACTGGGGCAGAGCCCTAGGGACTTTCTCAAAAATGTAAGGCCAGTTTGCAAATCTACGCAACACGCTCTTTCCAATGAGACGTCAATGGATAAAATCGGTTAAGAAATGGCGGAGGAGTTCAACCGACAAAGTTTCATGTAGCGTATTAATTATATAGATTATTTCAAACCGGGGCTCAAAATAAATATATTACTATTTGTAAAATATCATGTTCGAAAAATAATAAAATTGATGATTTTTGATGGAGTAAAACAGTATCTTGAACTTAACTGATTCAAACGATCAATAGCTCAAATCAAGGTCTATAATTTAAGAATTTTTTTTAACTCCCCCATAAGAAATACAAGGGGAGCAAATTTTGTTTACGTATAAGCCGAGTGGGACTGTAGATGAATGTATGTCGAAGCCTAATGTGAAATCTTTGCATGCATACCTTCAATTTGAGACCTCAATCACTAAAATCGGTCGGGTAGAAGAGCCAAATGAACTCGGAAAAGAAAAACCAAATTTAACTCCCATAAGAAATACACGAGGAACAAATTTCGTTTACGCATAAGCCGAGTGGGACTGTAGGCTAGATAAATATATGCCAAAGCTTGATGTAAAATCTGTGAATGCATACCTTCAATTTGAGACCTCAATCATGAAAATTGGCCGGGTAGAAGAGCCAAAGGAACTCGGAAAAGAAAAATCAAACTTAGGCCTAACTCTAACAAGAAATACATGGGGAGAAAATTTCATGTATAAGCCGAGAGGGACTGTAGTAGACAAATATATGCTCATGCTTGTTGTAAAATCTGTGCATGCATCTCTTCAATTTGAGACCTTAATCATGAAAATGGGTCAGGTAGAAGAGCCAAACAAACTCGGAAAAGAAAAACCAAATTTTTTTTGATATATATATATAAAAGATTGTTCAAGCAAAATAAACAAAACTTGCCAATTCAATACAACAAAAAATAAAATTGAGTTTATCATAAATATAACCAAAATTCTTACTATAAATAACTATAAACTAATGTACACATATTTACTGGCATCTTGACTGACCACTAAAATAGTGATGTATCAAAAGTCAAAACCGAATCCACAAATCTCAAAACCATCAATACTTTGGAAAAGTTTCGGTTTCAAGATTTGATTGGCAAGTTACGAGATTGGATTAAAAACTTTCAAAATTTTTAATATTGAGTTCCATTCTTTGTACCTTAGGTTACATACAAGCTGGAGCTAACAGATCACCACTAACACTGATGAAACTACCGATCATATTCTGAACCGCAATAGCAAAAAAAATGATGTTATGTTATAATCATAAATCATAACATTTATGATCTATGATAATACTAATGCTGGAACAACGTACAATATAGTAGTTTCATATTGATATTTATTTTAGACAAATAAATATTGATTACTATTCCAAATGTTTTTTTATTTTAATTTATTTAATATTTTTCATTCTTGTTTATGTTAGTGTCAGAAGAATAATTTATTTTAATGTTTTTTTTTTATTTCAAAAACAGTTTTTTAAAGTTTTTTAATAGTATGTTACGTTACTAGTCCTCAAAATAGGTGTTTACCGGGCGAGTGTGGTTGTTCCCGTGCGAGACAAAGTCGAGTAGGGGATTGCCATATGAGTCTGGTAAACACATTTTGGACACATTCAAATAACTGTACCTGTGACGACGGCATACTAAGAGCATCCAGAAGACCAGCAGGGGAGGGGGCTGACGAAGCTTTAGGTTGTGTCGTCCGTACAACATTTTCCAAAAACTTTTTCATGGACGCATCTTCATTTTCCTTTTGTTCTGCTTCTTTATTGGCTTGCTTAGCTCTTACTTTAGAATCCACAAAATCAAAGCTCGCTCCTGATTGGATGGGTTTGAGAGGTGGCTGAAATTAAATTGCGGAGGGATTAATTAATCTTATAATATAACCTATATAGAGATGGTCGTAATCAGAAATTTTGTAAAACATAAGCGATACCCGAATCAAATCATAAAACCCTATTTCATTGCTTGGTTATGGTAAATAAAAACTAAACATAGCACAGTTGGAAGATTGCTCGCACAGTTTATTTGTTTTACCACAAATCCATTACTGTGAACTTAAGATGTATTGGTATGAGTTTATAAAAGTATCTTTATTGAAGAGCATTTGAATTCAGAACACTATATTCTGGTGGTAGAGATTGCTTATTGAAGTTGGCCACTAACGCTGTCTTATACTTACCACTAGTTTGCCTAATGACTTAGGCCTATAGCAAGTCTTTAGACCACAGCACAGTTGTAGTCTACACAGTGGTTTCCCACCTTTCTACCCAAGGGCGGCATTGTAAGTTTGTGGAGGAAATGAGTGCCGGACTGTTAACATTTCAGTGCAGAAAGGTAGCCCCCTCCAAATAACTTTAATCGAGAACTCAGCAGTGATTTTTGAGATTTTCTTGCTGATTTTTATTTAGTTTCTATATATTACATGTTCACTAACTAAAATTCTTTACTTTTCTATGTCATGTTTATAATTTGTCATAACGTAATTATTAGATTTCTTATGATTATTCCAAATCTTAAGAAAGTTGATATTTATTGAGCAGTATATCAACTTAAATATATAATATATATTATGAAATATATTATGATATTATATTTCTTAAGTAATAGGAGTTTTTAAGTAGGACTGATGAAAACACGTTTCTTTTCAATGTAGGCTAAAACAAAGTTTACAAGATTAACATTTAATTGTATTGGCGATAAGAATACTTGACATTGAGTTTACAAGGAGTGTAAAACCAAAATTAACAGTGATTTTTTAGAGCTAATTTTTCAATTTCCACTTCAAGGCCAGCTCAATCAGAGTTCAAATTTGTTGTCCCAATCTTTAGGATTGATGTCATTGGTTCTCTTTAAACATCATAAATACGATCACTGTATATGGTCACAATATTACTAATACCACAAGAGATGTTTATAGTGCAGTCACTATCGCGGGAGACGATCATTGTATTGCCAAGGCCATCAAAATATGCTCGCGATTGTTGTCTTGAAGATTGCAGTATTGCCGAGACAGCACAATATAAAGAGTGTTGCCTTAATCATGAGTGACGATTACAGTATTGCCAAAACATCATGATATGTTCACGAGTGTTGCCACAATCGTGGGAGACGATCAGGGTATTGCCGAGACCGCCAATATACTTATGGTTGGTGTTGCTGTGATTGCGAATGATGCAGTATCGCCTAGACCACAATATACAGGCCTTCATGGCGAGACCGTAAGATATGTTCACGAGTGTTGACCCGAATTTGACAATCATCAGTGTGTATCATCATATAAAAATTTGTATTCCTCAGTAGAGCTCTGCGGGCCGAATAAACTACTCGGCCGTAGGTTGTAAACCTACTTATTTAAAACCTATTTATTCACAAAAATAAATAACTCATACATAAAATGCACCCTCAGTTCTATATTGACGTAACTCTAAATTCATGAACAATAGGCTTACATTGACCCCCATGGCTTTAAAGAACTTGGAGACTCTTCCATAGACGGGTCCGAACTCCAAACTCTTGACGATGTGAGGTCGCACCCAAGCGGAGAGAGCATTGGTGATGTTTTGTGACTCGAAGCGACAGTCACAGAGTAGCAGACAGCCAAAGTCGCTCCCGTGACGGATCAGTCGCCCCACGGCCTGGTTGACTGCTCTCGTAGCTTCCAACTCGTACCACTCTTTGCCTGACAGTCCCTGGACGAACAGTGTTGGTTATTATGCGGAAAATAGAATGTTTTAGCATAAAGACTTTCTGTGAGGTGGCGGAGTGTTTGACTTTTAATAATAGGCATGTTATTTAGTGTTAATAAATATTTGAAGGTCTTTCGAGTCAGCCGAGTTCCCTTCCCTGAGAAAATTATTTATAATTGAATTATTGTAATCATTAATCATTAATAAATCATTAATTTAAAAATTCATTATTCTGTTCTACTGAGCTAAACCTAAGATGGCGACCCTACCTATGTTCACTTAAATCATCAAACCTTAATTCTGAATACGGAATCCTTATAGGAATAATTTATTAGTCCAAATTCAAAAGGAACTACCATTACCAATTTTGTATAGAATCAAGAATCAAGAGTTTTATTGCCATTGACCTTTCTTTGTACAAAGGAATAGACATAGTCAAAACACATACAAAATATTCCAAATTAACAAATAAAATACAAAGTTTTACAAAATACTTAGTTAATTAAAATACAACATATCTAGAGAATATGGATCATGTAGGTACACATCAAAATTCAATATCAACTTTTGTTTTTAGAAATTCATGGATGCCATAGAAAGGATTATTTATCAACCATTCACATAATTTAGATTTGAATATCTTGAAGGATACTCATAACACCTTAACTGAAGTGCATTTTAACCAATTGGGTAGTGAAAGATAAATTGTTTAAAAATGAGTGATCACATCACAGAATAAGTACTGAAACGTATATAAGCATTGTTTTCTTTTAACCAAGTGGGTTAGCACGTTAAACAGACCTTATCGTTGGATCTCCGCAGGTTGTTCATGTACTCTTGTTTAAGCACAACACGCGGATCTCTGAACGGAGGATACGGCAGTCCTGTGATGATAACTGCACGACAATGTGAGTCCGCAAAGTCCATCCCCTCGGACACCTTCCCCCGCAGTACGGCCAGGAACACTGCGCCGCGCGATCCCTCTGTCTCCAACGCAGCCGAGTAGTCCTTCATCACTTCCGCTAAGCTCTCCCGTCTCTGTGGCTCCACAAATAAGTTCTGGGGACAAGAAAAGTCATTTTTTCTACTAGGGATTATTGTTTCAAGTAAAATTTGCATAGCCGGCTTAAAGAACAGGTACAATCCAGGGTGGTACAAGATTCAAAAATATATTTTTTTCCAATATGATTAGGCTCTAGACGTCATAAACAGTAGTGTCGACTATCCGAAACCCAGTCATCCGAAGTGTTGGTAACAAAATAATAATCACGGGTATCGTCGAGCCACACCGCCGTTTCACTATTCTAGTGGAGCAAGTTTACAGTAAAACAAATGAATGTTTACCAACCTTCTGTGCGTTTATCTGTGACCAAAGTCCTGTCTCTTGCCAGTGACTGATCGTCTTCTGC
Organism: Macrosteles quadrilineatus; assembly: GCF_028750875.1. NCBI lineage: Eukaryota > Metazoa > Arthropoda > Insecta > Hemiptera > Cicadellidae > Macrosteles > Macrosteles quadrilineatus. Next base: position 180,338,520 of record NW_026542594.1, read on the forward strand.
ATAACTGGATAGGAGGGAAAGAACATAAGGATTCCACCTGGTACAATTCGGCAGAAGTTGTTTACAATCCTCCCAAGGTCTCCTAGATACTTGGGGTTCTCTCTGAAACAATTGAAAAACACGTTTAAAAACAAATAAGAGTTGCCTACTTTTAAATTCACAACTTTTCTTATAAGAAAATGGTGTGGGGAAGTGTGTAATCCTATCTAAAGTGAGAAGTTGTAAATAAGTAGCAGGGAGAATGAAAATTATATCTTCTAAAGGATTAATCATATTTGTACTGTAGACTTTCTCACCTTTTTGGTCCAAACTAAAAAAAAAAACACAAAGTAAATTGGTTACATGTTTCAAAACTTAACATAATATCTGCAGTACTTCAGGATGGCCCTAAACAATAAGGGAAAACAACAATATTTTTACGTTGAACAGTTCCAAAATGAACAGGTAGTGACGACTTTTTTTAATGAAGCTATCGTACGAGTGCACGAGTGAAAACAAACAAAGAGTATGACATACCTGTTTACGTAAGTGGAGAGGAGTTTTTCGCCAGTAGGACCTTTGCTCAGGACGTTAATGCACACCTGATGAAACAAATTAAATTTGTTACAGGGGTGATAAATCAGCTATTTTAACATGAGTTCAATACATCAATCGTTAATGATCAATCGGAAGAAAAGCTAATATTATTTTAAAAAGCATAGCACTTGAAATAAAGCAAAGGATTGATCAATTTAGAAGTCTTGACAGAGTTTAAAGCAAGCAAAAATTTACAGTTAGGGGAGAAAGAAAACATCCAAATCTTGTACATGAGTTTATAAACCAAATTAATTACTGAATTTGAAATTTGTTGATATTTTGCAATAAATCCTGATAAAAAAACAAAAATAATTACTAAAATTGCTACATTCCATATTTAATTTTTATCATTACATTCCATACTCCACTAGATATAATACCTTACTGCTTGTTTTGTAATAAGTTTAGTAAATTATTCCACATTAAAACAAAGCAGAGTCTTTCAGCAGAATAATGTATTTCTCAAATAAAATTAATCGTTAAAGCATTTCCCTATTCACACTAAAAAGGCTATAATCTATTCAATTCTCCTGTACCTGAAATCGATTTAAGAAATAGGCGGTGAGAAAAAAAAACTAGTGATATTTTGAAAATAAATTAGGCTGCTTACGTAAATCATAAAAATCAGATGTTCATATTCATATTCTTTATTCATATTTTTGTACAAAGGTGGTACAATGAATAGCGTCAATAAAAAGAAATACAATTACAATGATATTAGTAAATATTAACAAGTAAAATAATAACAACAAGTCTTTAGCTAGTCAAGAATGAAATACAAAATTAAAATAACTTAATGCTACCTATGCCAGGGAGGTGGAGAACTCCCATAGAATAAATAGCTAAATTTAATATATAATCTTTGAGTAATTTTTTAAACTTATTAAAATCTGTTTCTTTTTTTATATTTTTGGGCATAAATTTTAAAAATCTTTGGCCTGCATTGGACGGTTTTTTTCATAAAACTTGAGCCTATGAGGTTCAACAACCCCACTTTTTTTCCTAAGCTTATAGTTGTGGCTTGTAATCGGTTTTTCACTCAAATCTTGTTTTCTAGCAATAAGAATAACTTCATATATATATTGTCCATAAACTGTAAAATTTTTTAGATGTGTAAAGTGTTGTTTGCATGAATCATCCCCCTTAAGCTTGAGCATTATCCTGATAGTTTTTTTTTGCTGTTTTAAAATAGAGTCCATATTTCTTTGTTTTGTTGAACCGTATAATGCTATGCCGAATTGGATATGGGAATGTACATGAGCAAAATATATATTCATAAAGTGTTTATATTGCAATAAAAAGACATTTATGATAGAGCATAAACTCCAGAATTAATCTTTAGCAGGATCTTTTTAACATGCTCATCCCAATTTAGGTGCTCAACCTAAATCGTTAAACCTAGAAAATTTATACTACTTTCCCTGTTGATGTTTTGTGATTTATATTCTAGTGTTGGATCTGAAGATTTTCGGTTTTGTTGTGTTTTAAACGTTATGAACTTAGTTTTTTTAGAATTTAAAATAAGGTTATGATCATGTAAGTAGTCTCCAATGTTATTAAGTTCATTAGAAGAAAAAATTTGCATCTCCTCCAATGAGTCAGCTGATAAAATTAAATTTGAGTCATCAGCAGATGTTGGTGTTGAAGCAAAGAGCAGATATATTGGATGAGCATAAGGAGAGGAGACAAAGCTTTGACAACAAATAGGGATGAAAACCAAAAACCCCAAAAGAAAAATACCCTCAGAACGCCCAAAAGAGGAAAGATGAAAAGTAACTAAAGGCATGAAAATCTATGAAGAAGACAAAATAATTTGGGGAAGTGGATAGACAAATCAGGATCAGTGGATCAGTTGAGGACAAATACATTCTTTTGGATAAATATGTGTAAGACTGGGTAGGACAAATTGTAAATCAATCTAGGCCAGTCAGTTACCTGAGAAGGTTTGATGATGTGAGGGTTTTCCAGTTGCACTGGTATCGGAATGCCAAGTTCGGTGATTGTGGCGTGGAGAGGGGAGAGAGTCCCACTGGTTAGGATTATACTTGTAACTCCTTGCTTCAGTAGAGATCGCATCCTGGAACAAAAAACCTATAGCAACAAAATCCAACCTACCCTAACCTATAGTAACAGTGTCTAACATCGCCTAACCTATAGCCCGCATTATCTAACCTCACCTAACCTGTAGCCTGCATAATCTAACCTCACCTAACCTATAGCCTGCATAATCTAACCTCACCTAACCTATAGCCTGCAAATCTAACCTCACTTAACTTATAGCCTGCATAATCTAACCTCACCTAACCTATAGCCTGCATAATCTAACCTCACATAACCTAGCAACACTGTAAGGTTAACCTGCTATCCACCACAAAATCCTTTATCAGCTATGCTAGTTTATTTACCTTTTAAAATGTGTAAATGGATATAAACAGAAATGGTTCTCAAAACTAAATAGTCAACTTTTGATATTACAGAAAAATTTCTACTTACGCAAAACCCGGACTGAAGCACCAAAAGTTGATGACTTTCGCTGTAGAATTTTGTACTGTTTTTGTGTTAGACCATGCGTCAGGTTTGCTTTTCTTTGGTACTTCAGGTTCAATGTAAACCTGGAACATGTTATTAAAAATATTAGACAATATAAACTCTGGAACACAAGTTTGGCTTCATATGATTAACTTGAATAAAAGTCAAAGTCGAATCTCACCTTATAGTAAAGATCAGAGTTTTTGACACAGCCTCCTTCGCCAACACTGTTGAACACCGTCGTGAGGAACTCGCTAAACTTGAGCAACATCCCTCCTTTACGAGACAGAGCAGAGTCGCTAGTGGTCGTCAGGAATAATGCGAGGTTGGACAAACTGTTGTCCAGGACAGCAATCTTGTCAGCAGTAATCTGCGGAAAAAATACAAGCGTAATATATTGTCAGAAAGTTCATTTTTTGACAAAATCATTAACATCCACACTAGTGAGTACTAGGACTATCCGATCCTACAAAAACGAAATCTTCATAAGTTAACTATCATTAGTTTTCACTTTCCGTGGACATAATATTTCCATTGACATTATTTCTTTATTGCCTTTATTTCAACATTACGTGTCCATTGACGTTACTGCAGTCAACGACTAATTGTCTATGACAAATATCAAAACATTCATATGAGCATCATCGCCATGAATATAATCAAATCAACAATCAAATGCTGTAAAAACAATCAATGTACTGCATTTGGATGAATATGACACAGAAAAAAATATTGTTTTATTTTGTGAAATGAAAAAAGTGCTTTATTGTTCAAATTACATCATAGTAGACCTCCATATATGTACCACATACACAACACTAAAGTTAACATAAATAGTTATTTGTGTAACTAGAGAGCAAAGTGGCACTTTGCTGCACACGAGAGCAATTCAATTCAATTCAATTCAATTCAATATTTCTTTATTCATTGAAGCACAAAGTACATGAATAGTGTCATTCTCTTAAATGTTTTTATATTACAATGTTATATTCTATGGATACAAAGTTCTTAAAATCTAACATAAGTTTATACAAATTACAAATGAATGTTCCTTCTAAAAAATTTAAAGTTCATCAAAGGAATACAATACCTTGTTGATGAGAAATGTTTTAAGACCCCTCTTAAATTCGACCATGCTTTTTGCCGATTTAATTTCATTTGGAATTTTGTTGTAAAATTTGGAGCCGGTATAACTTGGTTTTTTACTGTAAAGTTCTAATCTGTGGCGGTTTAGAGCAATGTTGGTAATTATGTGTTGTTGGCAATGTTAACCTTATGTGTAAGGAACGATCTCGAGTGCAGCAAAGGTCTTTTGCACTCGTGTCACACATTATATTTTTCCTACAGTCACTATAAAGCATATAAGTAATTAGTCTTTCAAACACTATACAACACGTTTTTAGGTTCAGCTGGCAACAAAAATAGGTGCCCTAGAGAAAGTAGTCCCCAATCCATATCACTCCGCTATTTTTTCCTCGGCAAGCAATGTGCTCCGCGACTTGAGAAAATAGTTCCGTTTTTGTAATTTGAAGTGGTTTCCGTGCCTAAAAAAATTCTTTTAAAGGTATTTTCTTGTTTATTAAGATCTTAGGAATGTTTTAAAAACGTGTTAAAGAAAATACCAGAAAGTTCAGAAATACTGAAACTATAAACACGAAATGATAGGTTAAATCGTAGTTATAATAGTCAATCAGCTGCTCATAGTATTATTATATTTAAGTGTTGCCAACCTATTTCCAAGTGTACACGGATTACGTGCATAATAGAACCACGCTGTTTTTGTTTTGTGTTGTTTCGTTGGAATCCTGATGTGCGCCAAAGTATAAACCGTACGACCAAGTATAAATATGCAGCAATTAGGAGGTTGGGTGACTGTAGGATAAATAAAAATAACATACTGCTAAACAAAACCTAACACTTATTAAATAATGGTCAATGTTGACCGTCTGTTTGGTTGGCAACATAAGTACTTTCTTATTAACAAAATAATTCCAACTGTACAGTAATATTTTTTTTATTTTAATGACACAAGCGACACATAGATATAATGAAGAGTGCAGTTGAGCTAATTATTAACAAACAAAGTAACACCAATCACTTAATTTTAACACTGTATTCATTTTTTTCCTTTTTTGAGTTTCAATTTTGTCTAGCCTAAAATATTTGTAAGCTCAAAGACGAAGCCATATGATGAAATACCGAAATCTCTTTCAGTCGTTTTCTCAGCTGTTCACTTGTTTGCTTTACGATTTGATAGATAAAACGAATAGAGATAGAACTCTAGTCTCTTCGATACCACAATTCACAACATCTAGTTTTGAATGTTGGTCGCTTAAATGCTCTTGTCAATCTGACAGACAAAATGTCCAGCACACTCAAAATGTCCGTCATTGTTTTTGAGACGGATTATTAGCCTAAAGTAGCTTTCTACGGGTTGACCAACTGTAGAAAACATCACTGATGCACTAAGCCAAGCAAGGCCCTAGCTACGATAATTTTTTTTTTCTTCAGAAAACATTATTTATTGTAAATGTGAGGAAAATGCTACAAAGATTTTTTGCCACAAGACTTATGGAGCTTATAGCATTTTTCCTCCAAGAATATTTCCCCAGCTTAAACCCTGACCCCGAGATAGCAGCAAATATCAGGTTTAGCATTTAGAATTTTTTTTAGTTAGGTACTATATATTCACAAAGATAGTTGAAGGTGGAAGTTTAGTTATTTTAGTTGTTATGGGTTCGGTATATCGGCCATTGGCGTTCATTGATTGATAAACTTAATAACAAGGTTTTTCCAGCTACATTGATAATTTTTGCTACATATTGACGACCAATCAATGATTTGATTAAAACACATGGGCCACAAACATAATGTTTTAACCTACAAATAAAAATTAAGAGCAGTTATGAATCAAATCCTCTCACCTCAGCTTTCGAGAGCAGTTCAAATATATAAGAGGCAGGGAACGTTTTCCCCGTCTTCTTCCCTTTGTCCGGTCCATCTTTCACTGTATCGAGTTCTACCTCGTCCACAGCGTTCTCCAATGAAAGGAACATCGCCTTCAGAACACACAAGTCTTCCAACGAGAAGTCCTTGGGAGAATCATCCGTCATGTCGTTGAGATCTTGCTCAAACTTCTTCATAACCTGCAATATGTCATTGAGAACCTCTATAAGCAAAATAACAATGTCTGTAAAATGTTCCAATTAAAACGAATAACATAAAAAAGTTTTATCAAATTTGTTGGAGAAAAATTACTTTGAGATTTTACTTTATTACTTAAGGGTTAGTGTACTTTATTAAAATTTTAAGGATATTATAATCATCCAGTGCTCGATTTGTAGTTATGAGGTGCTGGAACTGTAACCTATTTAATGTGATTATAACCTATTTATGCCAAAATATATAGAGTGTTGGCTGCAGGTTGTATTTCGCTCAGAATTCAAGATCCACAGATATATTTGCTGTCTTATCAAATGTGTGTTTTCTAAAATATGTTCAATTAAAAAAATTGGAGTACACTTTTTTTAATTGTATACATATTTAATACTTATATTTTTCTTGGCGATTTGTTGAGAGAATTATGAAAAATGAAACATGAACCAGTGCTAATTTTAGTTTAATACTAACGTTTTCAAGCAGAGAGAAAAATAAACAAATATGAACAGTTTAAAAATAATTGAATTTTGAGGTTATGTGATTGAGTACAGATTAAAGAAAAAATAAAACAGCCAAAAAGAAAATTAAAATTAAGGTAAGTAGAATAACTATTTTACCTTCTTAAATTTAAACCAGAGAGGAACTTTGTTTCAAGTACCAACTGGTGAGCAAAATCAGAATTCCTTAGGACCAGTTTGTTGCATTTATTGGTTTGATGTGGGTTTACTTTGTGAAGGACTCTAAGGGTATAGCAGCCTTCAAAATTTTGGTTGTGGTGAGCGGCATGATTTTAGATTCGTTTTCTTTTATCTTCGTGTACCACATCAAAACGATGGCCTGTCATTCAAACTCGTAATGAGTTCCTTTTGGACAATGTTTACTCGATGTACTGAATTTGAACAATTTCAAGTTCAAATCCCCATGCGAAACCCTTGGTCGGCTGACGACAGTCGTCCAATCAGAACGTACTATTCTCAGGCCTGTGATACGTTAACGGGGTCATAGTGAATGCTATGAGCTGGGAACCATTCTCTTTCTATCTGTGCAAGTAGACTTGTTTGTTGGGTAAGCTTCTGCTCCGCGTCGCTTGTTGATATTAATTAAAGCTAGCTAGCTGGTGAAAATTTTAATTTTGTCGAAGGGATATAATTGCATTGCGATTAGTGATTGGCGGATCCAAGAAAATGTCGGTACCGGATCCGGATCTTGAAAAATTCGGATCCGGATCTTCGGATCTTCGGATCCGGATCCAGATACAGGCAGATAAGGGCTTGTTAAAAAAACGTAATTAACAGAATGAAAATTTAAATCATGTTTAAAATTAAATTGGTAAAGTTTAAAGGTTAATATATCTTATATATAGAGTAATCTCCAATTGAGCCCATAATCCCTCATTTTTTGGAGACACTAAAACTTTTCCAAATCTTAAAATAAAACTGTTAGTTGATGATATTAGTTGGGCAATGTCACAGTACTGTATATTACGACGTCAATAACCTGTATGGTTAGGCAATGTCACAGTACTGTATATTACGACGTCAATAACCTGTATGGTTAGGCAATGTCACAGTACTGTATATTGCGATGTCAATAACCTCTATGGTTGGGCAATGTCACAGTACTAACATTGACTAACCATACAGGTTATTGACGTCGTAATATACAGTACTGTGACATTGCCTAACCATACAGGTTATTGATGTCGTAATATACAGTACTGCGACATTGCACAAACATAGAGGTTAATGACATCGTAATATACAATATTGTGACATTGCCTAACCATACAGGTTATTGACGTCGTAATATACTGTACAGTACTGTGACATTGCCCAGCCATACAGGATATTGATGTCGTAATATACAGTACTGTGACATTGCACAACCATAGAGGTTATTGACGTCGTAATATACAATATTGTGACATTGCCTAACCATACAGGTTATTGATGTCGTAATATACAGTACTGTGACATTGCACAACCATAGAGGTTATTGATGTCGTAATATACAATATTGTGACATTGCCTAACCATACAGGTTATTGATGTCGTAATATACAGTACTGTGACATTGCACAACCATAGAGGTTATTGACGTCGTAATATACAATATTGTGACATTGCCCAACCATAGAGGTTATTGACGTCGTAATATACTGTACAGTACTGTGACATTGACCAACCATAGAGGTTATTGACGTCGTAATACACAATATTGTGACATTGCCTAACCATACAGGTTATTGACGTCGTAATATACTGTACAGTACTGTGACATTGCCCAGCCATACAGGTTATTGATGTCGTAATATACAGTACTGTGACATTGCACAACCATAGAGGTTATTGGCGTCGTAATATACAGTACTGTGACATTGCCTAACTATAGAGGTTATTGACGTCGTAATATACAGCACTGTGACATTGAGTAAAAAATCGGGGAAAAAATCGGTCATTTACATGGATACAGACAGCTTTGTGTTAGTAAAAAAAATCGGATCCATGAAAACCGGATCCAGCCCAAGATCCGGAATTTTTTGGATCCGATCCGGTGCCGGATCTAGCTCGGATCCGGCGGATCCGGTAATCCGATATCCGGATCCGACCATCACTAATTGCGATCAAAGATCACATAGAGACCGAATCAAGTCAATCACGCTTTTATTCCAGCTAGCGCAAGCCGCCTTTTGCAATTTACACTGCTACACTGCTTTGTATAGCTGTGAATTTTAAGTCTCCCAAATCACGATAGCAGAGTCTGCCCAAATTGAGTGTAATTGTGCTGCTATGTCCGGACATAATCATAACTAATTTAACTTTGTCTACACTCGGCCCTACTGTCAGTCACATGACCGCGGCTACTGACTGCCAGGTAGTAATTCAGTTTAGGCGCTAAATTCAACATAAATATATCATAATATCAGAACAGTTGTATATAGCAAAACTTGTATTTGTGTTTTTCTGTATTATTTTACTTATTTGCCTCATTCATCCTTTCAGTTTAAATTCACTTAACAACACTATTAGGTCTTGCAAGTACAACAAAGAGGTTTAACAAGTTAAAAGTTACACTAAAAAAGATATATCTTTGAATATAACAAATTATTTTGTTGTTAGTAGCATAATAGTAAAATTACTGTAGTTTTAAGGTTGGATTTTAAGGTCCATTCATTTCAAGTAGTTTTAAGGGCCAAAGAATTTTATTTTTTTCTTCACAACGACAGTTGATAAATAACATTGCAAGTTTAACACAAGTTGATCTACCAACAATCGTATAAAAACCTTGTTGGTAACTTTGCTATCGAATTTAATTGTACTTTTTATAAGTTTGCAAATATTCCACCAGGGCTTGTGAGATGGTTCACAGCCGTGTTTAGAATTGTTTTTAAAGACCAAGAGTTGTAAATTATTGGTCTTACCAATATATTTTTTTTAAATTTTGTCGTTTAAAAAAAATAACACATGATGGTCTGGAAAAAAATTCTTGTAGGCCTACTGGGGGATGATTTCAAAATATTGAATGCTTCTTTCATTACACTGATATTTTTTTGTGGCCCAGGATAATATTGAGGATAATCTTGGTTGAGTTTTTTTTTTTTTTTTTTTTTTTTTTTTTTTTGAACTGAAAATATTTAACATTTATAAAATACCTCAAGGGGAACTGAAATTTGTTAAAAAATACATGACAGTATATAGTGGCAAGCTGCTTTGATAAACTTAGGATTAAACGACAAATACCTGTGTGACTTCCGCAATACAAAGAGCAATGTCCGTACTGCTTATCTGAACAGAAGCTGACTCTTCACATATCTTCTCTACGTTGTGAGCTTCGTCTAGGATAACTGCTGAATTCTGCCAACATAAAAAATCATTATAATAGTTGTAGTGGTGTGCGATTCATCAAAAATGCACTGAAATTTCCATTAGATTCATCAAATTGCGATTCGATTTAGCATGCATTGAAATACCGATGCATTGACACTTGTACCGATTGCATCGGAAAAACCGATACATCGATGCATATGTAAATCTAATTTATAATGAGTTTTAGACTATTTTTACCAATGTATTTATTTTACAATTAATTTATCTAATAATGTTTTATTACACAGAGTTCATTTTTAAGGTTTACGTTTACTTAATAAATTTTAACTTTTTGGTAGGCATAATCACTGATCTCTTTGGTTTTTGTAAGTGTAACACTTTTATACATAACTGTATTTTTATTCTTTATTTCACAAATATTTATTACAAATATATCATGTAATAACATGTATCCATTCAATAGACAATAGGCCTAAACACTGATTATCCATTTTTTTTTTGTCCTGATCCTTAGAATGAACCCAAAGTATTGAAAGCCAGCAATGTAAAAGTGGAAATAAAGTTACATCATGTTTTAAATAAACTCAATTTGACTTAATTTATGTCAATAATAATAACAATTGCTTTGGTACAGTTCTAATTGTTAGTGAAGTCTGGATTTTCTTTGACCAATTATAAAATTAGCGGTGTCCATCAGCAGGAGGTTAGGTCAGCAACTATCCTCTTGTTCATAAAACATTTTATTTTGGACATTTGTTTACTTTAACCTTTTTTAAGGTAAATGATCCATTACAGTATTACAAGTTGTAAATAATTTTGAAAGATCACGCCGTGCTGCATCGGATTTAAGTTCCTTGAATGTTTAATCACATCGATGCATCAAATCGAATAAAAAAAGGCTGCATCGCACACTCCTAAATAGTTGTAAATGTTAGCACAATAATTATACTTATGACTTTTTTTTTTTAATTGAAAAGATGACTTTGGGCCAGAAGTTTTAAAGGATTTTATGGTGGATATATTTAACAGCAGGCTCACTTTACTGAAGAAAATACATGAAATGCACAAATTAACACACAATTTTCAAAGCTAGTACATCAAATGTGTGATGTAGACCATACATACAATTAAAATGTATCTATTTAATTAAATTACAACTTATTATAGACAAAATTCAATATTAGGACACTCAAGAGGAATATCAAATAGTGTTTACCTTAGTGACAATAAGGGATTGCTGTTGGATTTAACTAAAGACACTTAATACTGAGTGGCCTTGTATAGGCCTAGGATCTTATTACTGAGTGTCTACGTGTAAATTAACTTGTTATCAAGTTTAGAAACAACATTCTACAATAGATTCATGATCTTCGGATTGAAGCAACACTTCCATCCACTGAAGCTTTGGCCTCGATGTGTGCAATCTTCAGGGTGATTTGCATTCCGCACAGTTGTCGTAACACGACAGCAACTGTGCGGAAGTCAAGCCAACCTCCATCAAGGCCGAAACGTCGGTGAATGGGAACGTTGTTTTTGACACAGACAATCCCAGAAGCCAAATCTACAATCAGTGACTGTGGATGCCTGTCCAGGGAACATAATACAAAAGCCTATAGACATCTGATGACTTTTACTCACATCCAAAGTCAGTCGTTGTTGCCGTCTCGTCTGAGGGTGAAGCAGATAATTGTACGGCATAAACACAATATCGGCAGACGACATCATTTCACGAGACATGTAGTAGGGGCAGCACTGTGTCTTGTGGCCAAACTTCACCAAGTCCTCAATATCGGCAACCTCGGTGGGGAAGTTGTTCTGATCATGCTTCCGAGACTCCAAATTGTTGTAGTAGTGACAAGAACGAGCGCTAACTTTCATCCGACACATAGCCACCTAAAGTGATAACGATTATGATAGCTAAATGTTTAAAGCATAAATAAATGAGCCAGTTTCCTGCTAGTCCTGTTGGTATTGAGTTTAGTGTGGTATGAGTAAGTTTAATGTGGAGGCATTTTGTTAATGACAAATAATCTAGGTCTACTCACTATTTTCAATGCATTTTTAAGGAGTTTAAACTGAATAACCAAGGTTTGATTTTAATTGTGAACCACATACCCAAGCTGGTTGGGTAGCTGAGTGGTTATAGTGCTCGTATAACAATCGAAAGGATACCGGTTCGATACTTAGAAAAGTCAGTAGCTTTTTGATTTTTGATGGTTCGCTCCTGGACCCAGCTGCCCTGATCGGGCTTTAAATAAATTATCCTGAGTAATGAAACAGATGATCTTGATCTTAGTAACAAAGTTACACACATCTCACTCCATTCTACACTCATATTTGAGTTAAAGGGGCAGCGAACCTAAGTACTCGTCAAACTAAATCTATTAAATAGGGAATAGATGTCATATTTTTAAGGGGACATTTTAGTGTAAATCCAATCAGGCAAATGGAAATTAGCTAAGTCTGCAGGTTTGCTGCGGCGGGGGTATTTATATATCTTATATCGCCTCGACATTTTTAATATCTATTTGTAAGAAGATAAAAGTAAGTAGGCCTAATTATATAATAAATTCTCGCATATCCTATGGTATAGCAATTTATGGAGGAACTACAAAGAAAAATTTGGACAAAATTCTTCATCATCAAAAAAATCATTCCAAATAATTTACAAAATTAAAAATAAACACCAATCAATGAAACTATTCTTTTCTAAATTAGGTGTTATGACAGTCTATGACTTGTATATTTATGAAGCTAACTTATATTACATGTAGGGCCTAAAAAAATTAAACCTCCAAATTAATAGTAGGCCTACAAATATTCGACACTATAAATTAAGGCATACTAGGCAGGTTGAACAACATAATTAAAGTTTTTTTAGAAGAAATGTAGTTTCATTGGCATAAAATTCTTATTTATTTTACATAAAATTATAATAGAGGAAAATAGTTTTGAATTATATTGTTGAGAACATTGTGCGCTAACCTTCATCTGTCCGGTCTCCCCGGCCAAGTCAGGATGAAGACACATCTGGTCTCGAGAGCCGAGCACGGCCGACTTCATGTGTCTGTAGTTTGTACGCTTCAGCTCCTTCATAGCCTGAGCGAGTTGTGAATGAGTACGAGAGGCATACACGATCTTGGTCATACCCAGTTTGTCACCTAAACGAATTGTATATGATCAAATGATCAAATGATCAAGTTCACAACAAACAAATTATAATAAGCAAACTTAGTACCGGTACCTGACAACTTGGCAATGTCGATTTCTGCGATGGCCAGTAAAGCATTTCTAAATAACTCTTCGCCATTGTTATTTCAAACCTGGTGGTAGCTTCAATAGTTAAACATTTACTTTATTTGGACCTAGCGGTAATTGAAGGCATTAAGACCGAGATACATAAGTCACACATATTTTACACCTGAAGAGCTATCAAGATTGTCCATCAGTCAGCAGAATATTTTGAAAGAAAGTCAAGTCCAAGTCATTTCTTGAACAAAAAAAAAAGATAAATGTAGGCCTAAACAAAAAAAAGAAAGGTTGAATTAGATATTTTGCCCTTTTCCTCCAATAACCTGGTATTTTAAAAACTCAAACTTCCAGTCCGAGTTTGTGGACTGTATTGTATCCAGTCTCTTCCAGACCGCATATAAGCCGAGATTAAAAGAAACCACAAAAACCATTAAAAAATGTAAATTAACCATTGAGTGCAAAACAACTTAAGTGATTTAATGAACAAATTAGGATAATTGTTTTGATTCAAAGCCTAAAGGTAAAATGCAAAAAATTATTTAAAATTGCATCATCTACCTGCACTAATTTTTATGTTGATAAGTTTAAATGATATTGGAATTTTGTAAAAGAGAAGATACTTTAATATAAACCTAATTTGTTATGTTCTTGTTTCTTTCTCTAATTAGCCTGAGTTACATTCATGGTAAACACTCCCAAACAAATGTGAAACAAGCAAAGCTGGTGGAAAAATTACAACTTCCGTCGAACTCAGTGGCAAAGCAAGACCTTTGAAAAGTGGGAACAGACTACAAATATATACACATTACAGCATTTTACTGGTTTTTTTACGGTTCCTTTTATGGGATTTTTATCCCTCTGGAATTTTTGAGTTTCACGACATCAGTTCGATGGATTAAACGCGGAATTAAACGTATATTTTCACAGTTGTGAATTTAATCAGAACACATCAAATTATAAAAACCTAGAGTTTACGGGCCGGAATTTTACCCCCCGATTTTTTAACCACGGAATTTTACTCCCCTAGCCAGATTTATAAATTAGTGAGAATGGTTAATTATCTTCATTCAGTTTTAGTTTAATAATAGTAAAAGTTTTATTATTATTAAGTAGCCTATCTTAATTTATTTGTAGCATCAACTAATCGAACAGGTATTTTATTTTAATTTTGAGATTTGGGTATCAGGATTGGATCTTTGAAGCCAACTGTTGGTTTATATGACGTATAAACAAACATCTGAATGGTAATTGTTTTGAAGATTTCTTTACTGATTTATTATACAACCGTGGTAAAACAATGTTTTAGTTTTGTGTTATTGTACTACAGAAACTAAATACATTGTGTTTCACGGTGGTACAATGAAATCGTTTATGGAATGTTCACCCAATCATCATTTAAATGAGATTCAGTTTCATTGTTTTATAGATTGTTACTGAACAGATTCAGTTATCATCAACTCAGTTTATTTTACATACTTATTAATCAACAGTTGGCCCCAGACGCAAATCCCGAACATCAAAATTAAACAGCGAATTCTGTTTACTTAGTTGTAATCACAAAACAAATAAGTAAAGAGGCTTCTTTAATAAAATGTTTAGTTAAATAAAAAAACAGAAATAAGAAAATCAATAACTCTTAGTAGTTTCTATATCCGGCCAGGGGTAAAATTCCAGAGGGTAAAATTCCAGGGGTAAAAATCCGGCCCGTGCATCTTCAGTTGTATGGACAGGGGGTAAAATTCCAGTTTTTATTGCTAATCTAATTAATCACGCTCTGTCTATTTTCATTAGACTTCCAAATCCGCGGGGGTATAATCCCGCCCGCGAACAAACTTTTGAGCGCTCAGGTTACTACGTCATAGTGACGTCAGCTTTGCCCAGAGGGTAAAATTCCAGGGGGGTAAAATTTCGGTGACCCCTTTTCATTCGTCCAATTTATGTAATCTGTCCAAATTTATGACCCGTCCAAACCACTATATAAGCATCCGCACCGATCAATTAGGGTACGTTCAAAATTATTTATTATTATGTTTACAACATCAGTTGGCCTTAACAATTTTATTTACTTAGGTATTGGATTTTAAATGAATGAAAATATATAAAATTTATTTTCAATTAAAATATGCAGTTAATGCAAACCTCACATTTAATATAGGTAACTTGGGCTACTGTGATCACACTAAACTAATTTTATAGAGGATTATAGTTATAACCTACCCCATGATGATTCACCAGGCTCCTTAGTTGCATTGACTTTCTTAAGTTCTGACTGTAAAACTTTAGCAAACGACAACTGTGAGTCAGTAGGTAAGCCTTGAGCATTAGCTTGAATCTGAGCCTTCTTTAATTGGAGCCAAGCGAGAGATGAGCACAGTAAGCTTAGAGTCTTTCCCGTGCCAGTGGGACTCTCCAGCACTCCATTCACACCCTGGGAAAATAAAGGTAGAAATTAATACAAAACAAATCAAATAGCCTAAAAATAAAAAATACACACTCATTGAAAAAAAACTAAATAAAACACCACATTATTGAATTAATCTACATGCTAACTAAAACAAAAACAAAATATCAAGTCATACAATTTATAACTTATAGATGGTAAAACAAGTTTTTGTAGTTCTCAAGTCATCATTCAAAGTCGGGAAAGTTTTATTACATCTCTGGCTGAAATTGCACAAGCTACTTCGAAGTTTTAAAATAATTAATGTAACATATAGGCTACACCCTAAAATTTAACTTTATAAACATTGAACTTTTGCATAACTTAGTCTGAACAGATTATCCACATGCATTGGCATGATGCTACTGATAATGAGTGTGGACCTGAAAAGAGAATGCCACGTGAAATTCATTATCTCAAACTAAATAACTTCTTGATCAGCATTGTAGGCTACGTGTTATTAAATTTACGGAAAGTCCAATCGAAATTGATCACCACTTACCATCTTTTTTGTATATTTACTGTCTTGTGAGTAACAGTATAAATATATATGTTTTAAGTGTTATAAGACGTAGGCTATTTTTAATTTACTTTCCGTATCTCAAACTGACACAATCGTTCTCATGATCAGTCCTGAAAGAAGGCTCACTCAATAAAAACTCATTATGTTATACAGCTATGTGTGTTTATCTAAACGTATATGGGCTATGAAGAGAAGCCAATAAGTTTTAGCCAAGGCCTATTTCATGTTGTAGCTTAGGCTTATTTTATTAAAAAGTGGAACTAGATCTGTGGCGGATCCAGAGGGGGGCTAAGGTAAGGGGGCGACCGCCCACCCCCCCCCCCTTGGGCATACATATATATATGTATGCCCCCTTGGGCCTAGGCTACTTATATATATTTTTACTGTATGTAATACAGTAGTGCATACAAATTACTTAAAATAATTTGTCACACTCACACTAACTTTGGACAAATAAGTTTAAGTTAAATGGTATAAAACTGCCATTTGGGAGACTTAGTTTACACAATTTTTTCGGCCACCAGGTTCGCCCCCCTCCCTTGAGACTGTTTTAGATCCGCCAGAACTAGATAAAGGGGACTAGCGAAATGCCGTATTGTGGCACTGTTATTGGTAAACATTGACATGTGTCTTCCTTACTAGCGCAGCCCATCCATCCCTGGCTACGCCCAGTGGTTGCACAAGCACAATCTCAATAAAATGTGTACAACTATAGAACTATGTTGTAAGTTACCACTAACTGTTATAAGTAAAGATATTGAACTCTTGAGATCTGATTGTGTGTTAACGGATTGTAGGCCTACATCCTGATTTGAATTTGTCCAACCTCTTAATGTAGGCTAATACTCCAGACGAACTCACCTTTTGAAGACATTCTATAACTTTTGACATGAAATCTTCCTGAAGTTTGTAAGGTTGAAATGGGAAGTTAACAGGCACATCCCTCAATGTTATTTCAGTCATTTCCATTAGCCTACTTATAGGCCTAGGCTAATGTAATACTCTAAGAAACTAGAAAGTTTACATTATCTAATAAGGAAAGATCATTAAATAACATTAAGGAAGGAAGTGCGTTTTGGGCGAGTTGGAAGTTGTAAATTTTTAAATGGATAATATTAATATTGACAAATTTGACTAAATCACTAGGGCCTAACCCCAAAATACACCGATCCTACCTAACCTACATTCATTGAACGAACAGTGAACATTCGAACATTGTGATCTGCTGAACTGAACTAAACATGAACATCTGAGATGCGTGTTCCCGCCTTCGCCCGCTTCGCCACACAAAAAAAGGTGCAGAATGAGAAAATGTGACTGGTGTGGTGTGTGCGTGGGGTCCCAGATTATCGACATACACTATAAAGGTCGATTCACACACATCAGTTACGGCACGTCACAGTAAAGTCACTTCAGGCACGTCACAGTTAACAAAAATATTCTTTGATGGATTTTCTATTGCGCTATCTACACTCATCCGTTGCAGTCCCGTCAGTCACTCTGCTGGCATCCGTCAGTCAATTTAAGATTTCTTTCCAACGATACTTTTTGATTGTTCGGACGCCTGACGGAACTGTTTGAGGTTAGAAAATAGTGTTATTGTTATTTAAATGGTTGCGTTTGTACTTTGAGTACTGTTTGTAACAATCAACAAGATGGACAATGATAATTTGATAGAATATAGGTTTATAACTTTAAAATTTTGACTATAAATTACTGTGAATTTTAGAGACGGAAGACTGACTGAAACCAACTGACGGACAATTGACTGAGAAATTGCGGATGCAACTGTGACTGGACTGTAACTGGACTGTAACGGAACTGTGACTGGACTGATGTGTGTGAATCGACCTTAAAAAGTAGTGTCATAGATAAAACATACATGTTTTATCTCAATCTATGGTAGTGTCAGCGAAAGTCCAAGAAACATGTGGTTGATTTTGATCTAGTAAAAACTACTAGCTGAGCTGGGATGATATTTATTTTCTGAGGTAGAGGTAAACAAGTGTTTTAGTAGTTTGATGAAAAATAATAAAATGTTGTTAATTATGAGTCGGTGGCTCAGTAAGCGTCACCAACAGGTGATTGATTGACTATGATGGGCCTTCAAGGCAGCTATATCGTGGGTTCGGATTCTGTTCAC
The DNA here is from genome assembly GCF_028750875.1 of Macrosteles quadrilineatus. Taxonomy (NCBI): domain Eukaryota; kingdom Metazoa; phylum Arthropoda; class Insecta; order Hemiptera; family Cicadellidae; genus Macrosteles; species Macrosteles quadrilineatus. The sequence goes on from NW_026542594.1 coordinate 180,356,969, forward strand.
TTCCGTAAACATTTTATCAGTACAGTTCAACCCTTAACCACCATTTTATCAATTCTGTATCGGCTCATACCCATGCTCATACCTTGCTTTGCTGTATTCGAGTGATACGATACGATCCACGCTCGAGCCATTTAGTCTATGTAGACGGGCAAATGTAAGGTTATCAGAGGAGGAGAGCACAAGTTCACATGTACAGAAACCTTGACGTCATAAATATCGAATGTATATATCGATTGTACCGGGTGGTTACGGGTTTTTCTTCGGAATGTAAGTATCGGTTGCACCGAATAAGTAAAGGGTTTTTTTTGTAACACTTTATTTGACGAATTGAATACTCTCGGTAGTTTATCCATTATAAATCAAATAGTAGAAATACAATAATATTCGTTACAGGCTGGGAATAAAATAATTACTGATACTTTGGATTGAACATCCAAGATGTTTGCTACAAATTAATCGGATTACTACTACTTAATGTTTCCTTATTTATATTATGTCCCAGTACTTTCATTTATAAATAACAAGATAAGGCTTAGTAAGTATAACGTTAAAATTGTGAATTAAATGGAGCCAGAATAATATAATTGGGTAAAACTTATGGTGTTTTATTAAGATGTACTAAAGGGGAAAATGAGAAAAAAGCTCTACTTTTTTCTGTAAACCTAAACCATTGATTAATGTACTCACAGTACTTAGTCAATGGTTAAACTGTAGGGCCTATTTTACGTGACTGTAAATTCCATAAAATAATATATCTAAAACAGTCCTCTTGGGCTTCTTAAATTGTCACCTTACACTGAAGGGCAATATCTGTTAGTAAATCATTCCCAAACATTAACATAACGTTAACATGTCAAAGTTACAATTATTATTTCACTCTCTTCTAGAATCGATAATAATTCCTGTAATTCGTCTACTTTAATTACAGTTATTGTATTATTGTGGATGCTATGAAATAAATTCTTAGTATTCAACGTCCTGTGAACTCAAGTTTTTATTTTATAAGTCAGGTAAATACGAAAACAATTGCAAACATCTTGGATGTTCAATTTAAAGTATCAGTAATTATTTTATTCCCAGCCTGTAACGAATATTATTGTATTTCTACTATTTGATTTATAATGGATAAACTACCGAGAGTATTCAATTCGTCAAATAAAGTGTAAAAAAAAAACCCCTTTACTTATTCGGTGCAACCGATACTTACATTCCGAAGAAAAACCCGTAACCACCCGGTACAATCGATATATACATTCGATATTTATGACGTCAAGGTTTCTGTACATGTGAACTTGTGCTCTCCATCAGAGGAGGCCACCAACCTCTTTAAAAAAAATTCAAATGGCTTCTAGAAAAAAATACCTGTTTCCTTACATTATTAATTTTGCAATACTGACTGGAACGGGAATGGGCTGTGACGTCATTTTGAAGTGCGAATAGTCACTTCGTTTTACCGTTGGTTTTACTACGGCCACGGTTTTACCATTACGTGCTGAATTTTGATTTGCCGTTTTCTTCTTACCCTGTTCCCTTTTTTTCTGTGTCATCTTGCTTTGTTTACGTTTACGTTGTCGTTGTCAGTGTCAGTGATTTGTATTGTGTTTTGTGTTGCTTCGCTTCTTGAGTGAGACAGTAGTTTATCTAATCCAAAAATCCGTACAGTACAAAACTAATTTCATGTTCATCAATAGTCTGTAATAACTTATCGAGAGTTCTTAATTCAAAAATTGCCTTTATTTTGTCTACAATATTGTTTTGCATAGTAGGCTATAAATTATTTTAGGAGTTAACTTACAATGCAGGTTTACAATTAATTTTCGCCGGTACAGAAAAGCTTGTGTGATATTTATTACTGCATTAAGCTTAAGACTAATAAGAGTTAGTTTTTTTTATAAAAAGTGACAAGGTCAATCTAAAGATGCAGAAGCCTAGCGTACTATTAAATATTTACAGTATAGCATTATTGTTTGTCACTTGCATTGAGTGTCTAGAGGAAGAAAGCTGTTACTCCTATGCTGGCGCTGGTGGAAATATTTATCCCCATGGAGTGGGAAACAGTGTTGAACATAAACTTCAGTTTACTAAAGCAGTCAGTGAGTAATTTTGTAAAATGAATCATTAAATATATGGTAGCTTAACTTAAACTTATGGATAAATTAGGGTTTTAACTATGGATTATGGGTATTTTTCCGCAAAAGGCCAGCAATCGATTTAATGGACTTATTGCTGACTTTACCCCCTCTAATTTAACTCACCCCCCAGGTACATGATATTGATACTGTCGTGTCCGTAAAAGTGTCCTGTATCTGGTGATATTATCGGTAATATGGTACGGGGCCAGCAATAGATTTTTTTCTGGCGTGAGCACTACTTATTGCTGACTTTACCCCCCTAACTTACCCCCAGGTACATGATATTGATACTGTCGTGTCTGTTAAAGTGTCCTCTATCTGCTGACATTATCGGTAATAAGTTACACGGCCATATTTTTCCGCTAAACGGCCAGCAATAGATTTTATTGACTTATTGCTAACTTAACTCCCCCTAACTTACCCCCCAGGTACATGATATTGATACTGACGTGTCTGTTAAAGTTTCCTCTATCTGGTGACATTGTCGGTAATATGGTACGCGGCCGTATATTCCCGCAAAACGGCCAGCAATAGATTTTATCGGGCGCGCGCACTACTTATTGCTGGAGCTATTGCCAGGTTCACACCAATAACTTATGGGGTAGGCAAGTAAGTATGCAAGTAACTTAGGCCTACAGGGAATGACTTAACATCAAATTTTTGAGAAGCCCTAACTTAATTTTGTTTATATATTTGAAGCAGGTGATTGTTTAAGTCAACATGTTCACAGGTGAAAAGCCTAAACAAGGCAACCCTTTAATGCGGCAAGAGCTATGCTCACACTAAAGCCGTGCATAAGTGTAAGCTGGAGCTGTCCACCAGGGGTGCTAAACAGATGCAACTGAAATGAAGTAGGACCAGCACAATAGTCTGACATAGTTTAGCCTAGTTGATGCTCAGTAATCGTATTCATAAACTTGAAATTGAATAACTTACCTGATAGCATTTACCTATCTAACAAAATCTAATAATCACAGTTTAATTTCATTCCGAGGAATGTTATGTTCTGTTATATACTAATAGATGGGTTTTTATTTCAGTCTCAAAACCAGCTCCTGCTTGGGAGGGAACTGCTGTTGTTAACGGGGAGCTCAAAGCTTTAAAACTCTCAGATTTTCTTGGAAAATATTTGGTTTTCTTCTTCTATCCATTGGACTTGTGAGTACTGTAAACATTGCTGTTGAGGTGTTATTTACTACTTAGCAACTAACAAACAACATTCTGAATCTTTACATACCGGTATGATGCAAAGGTTTCTTAATGGATGCAAAAAGTCCCTGGTGTTCAATCCATTTTCAATAATCTGTGGAATTAACTTTCTAAGTAAGCAGTAGGTTCCAACTGACATGAACTATGAAGTACCTAGAAATGTGAAGTGAAAGACGATTTACTTATATAAGAGAAGAAGATGAAATATTTAACAATAACAGAAACCAGAAATGCATCTTTTACCCCACTAGTCACGTCTGTGGACGGAATGCTGGGCAAAGAGTTTCAGACCTTGCTCATAGCAATGGCAGAACGCCTAACAGAAAAATGAAGAAACCTTACAGTTTAGTGATGAACTTGATAAGGGTAAAAACCATCTGTGCGACGTTAAGGGCCAGCAGCATGTGTCTAAGGAGGACAAGGAAGAAGTGGAGGACCCTTAGAGAGTTTGAAGATGGGGCTGGAGTACCAGTTATTTTATTAATTTAAATTGCAAATGTTTTATTATTTTTCCATGTCAAAATTGATGAAATACTGTATAGGTAATATTGAATAAACAGTTTATTGAAAAAAAAAATTATTACTAAGCTATGGTTTTGAGTTTTAAAATGAGAATATAACATTGTCTAAAAATTGGTTTTAAAATCTCTCCTAATTAATTATTAATCTTAGATTACTCTTTCTGTTAAAATAAATTTATTTGACCACAGTAGATATTTTACATCTATCATATATATTTCAGTACGTTTGTTTGTCCAACGGAAATTCTGGCTTTCAACGATCGCATCAAGGAGTTCCACAAGATCAACACTGAGGTGGTTGGGTGCTCGGTTGACTCTCATTTCACCCACCTTGCGTGGATGAACACTCCTCGCAAAGAAGGAGGGCTTGGCCCTCTCAAGATACCACTGTTGTCCGACCTCACTCACAGAATCAGCAAAGACTACGGAGTCTACCTTGAAGACTTGGGACACACACTTAGGTAAATCTCTTTTTGTTTGTTTTTGTTAGAGAGTAGGACACTACTTTCAAATCCCCAGTGGATATAGTGGGGAGTATGTAATGATAAAAAAAACTCCTCTCTGTTTAGTTTTTGTTCTTCCTGGCATCATCTGGAGGTACAGTAGACGCTCAGTGAAGCGCCTTGTTGGGGACTTTGATGGTGTTGGATGATTTAAAAATTGTGGTGTTCTGACTCAAACTAGTAGCCTGGTATTATTTGTACTGTTAAAATCACACAATGGATAAGATGTAAACTATTTTTATTGAATAACTAAGAAGTGAACTGCCTTGCATAATAATTTGTAATGAACAACCAACTAGAAGAACTAGGTAGCCGTTACTCACGGGCTTCACCACGTTTGACTTCATAAATATTAATAAAACTGCTGATTGCTTACTTTGAGCTGAAATAAACAAAACATAATACAGTAATACAAACAAATAATCACACCTGATTTTAATAAGGTAATAAATTGAAAGAATTACAAACAAATAATTACAGCTGAGGTATTTTTAACATTAGCCATATGGAAAGTTCCCTTTGGAAAGGAATTAGGACCTTCCAAAGGTCACCTCAAATTTTAGTGGTGACATGAATTGTTCAAAATGAAACAATTACACATAAGTAAAATACCTCAAAATTCAGTTGAATGCAAGATGTGCAACCGTCTCTACTGCACGCTCCCAACTCTGTCCATCCCTCCTGAGTCGGCCAGACAGACAAATTTGGTTTAAAACCACATATAACTTAATGTAGGTCCTTTAGACTGGTACAGGATCTTTGAAAGAGCCGGACCATCGAATGCTGGTATAGTGGCTCTTACTGTATTAGGCCTACTAATGACTAGGTAAATGCTAGTAGCCTTATTATTTATTTATTAATCAATGGGCAGCACCATTTACAATAATCTACAAATTACGTATTTAGTCGTGTTTGATGTTATGGTTTCCATTATTTTTTTCCTATATATTATACGTGAAGGCGATTTCTACAAAACACTACTCCTTTGTTAATAATGGACTAGTTGATTTTTACAAACGATGTCTCAAAATGAAGTATTGTTTGTGTAGATGCCCTCTGTCACCAATTCCTGTAATAAACGTCCTCGGGCTTTGCCCCACAGGCCATCAAATTCCCAATGTATTTCTTATGGATAAAAGATTTTGTTTACTCAAAGGACAAATAATTTGTATTAATTACAGCTGTTCACAGTAAACACATGATACACACAAGAGCGTTCGTTTTCAGTTTCGATAACTGGGAGTGATTGATTACACATTATCTTTGAGTTGACTCTTTTAAGTCATCGGAAATTATGACTGTTATTCGTTTTGAAATAACGCCCGTAATACTTTGCAATTGCTCGAATTCGAGCAACAGGTGCACTAGTTTTAAATAAAAGACAAACTACCTTGACACATACTTGATCACCTGGGCTATTCTATTTAATTCTTAGAACTCCAAATGTGTTCATGATAGCATTTGTTTACAGAGGGTTGTTCATTATTGATACCAAGGGGATTCTTCGGCAAATCACCATGAACGACCTGCCTGTAGGCCGCAGTGTAGACGAGACCTTACGCTTGGTGCAGGCCTTCCAGTACACGGACATGCACGGGGAAGTGTGCCCAGCGGGTTGGCGGCCGGGCCAGGACACGGTGAGTTGACAACTGTTAAACAGTACACACTCTCCTTACCGGGGCCAAGTTGGATAACCTTAAAGTTTGGTTAAGATGGGAAACTATAGAATTATGTTAGAAGTAAATTTGTTTAGATATTGTATGAATAATAAAACACTTGCACTAGGCCTATATCAATTTTGCTTTGTTCTCATGAAATAAACTGTTAAGTGACAAAATATTAGGTGGTTGTGTGGTACCTGTACCAGTAATTAACTTTAACTTAGAAAAGACGGTCTCTCCTGTGAAGTACTACAATTTTTTAAAAGAAAAAAACATGCGCAGGCACAGTTGAAATTGAACTGCGTTGATTATTGTTGCTGTATCTATAAATACTCACACTTTTCATTGAAATAGAAATATTTACACAATTTGTTATGTACATTGTACAATCTCGGTTTTGAATCTCAATTTTGAAATAACTTAGATTTTTGTATATTTTTCATTTCCTTGTGTGAGGTTGCAGTGTGTTTCACAAAAAAACTAAACTTGGACACAACTTAAAATATTATTTGTAAGGATTGAACGGAAGTGTATAGATTAGAAGGAACAGGTATTAAATCAACCAGTTTTGAATAGTCAGGGCAGATAAACTGACCTATATTTTTGCCTGGCCAGAGGTGATAAATCTAAGCAGCGAGTTCAGGATTAAGGATCGGTTATAAGAGAGTGTATACTGTATTTACATGGTCCTTTTACAATTTTAATCCATCAGCGACTGATGTAGCTTTTATTTTGACATAAAAAAGGTCGGCTACTGGCTATAACATTGAAATAATTACACAATCCCCATTTTACTTTTATCCAATTGAATAAAAAAAAAAAATTAAGTGAAATTATTTCGCTCAATCTAGAAAATAACAATAGATGCTAGCAAATTGTGTACTATTCCCAATTACAAAATCCATTGTGTCCCTCCCCCCCTCCCCCCCCCCCCCCCCAAGCAAAGCATATCGACCAAAGTATGTTATTAAACTAACGTTTTAAATAATTTGTTAGAGGTATGTTTTGTGTCTAAAACAAATAATGTTTTTTTCAGATAATTCCTGATCCGGAAAAGAAAAAGGAGTTTTTCAAAAAGCAAGCAAAATCCAACGCTGACTTGTAAATATTTTGTGGCTGCAAACTTAAACATCACCATTCATCACAGTGTTAGCAATTATAAGACTGATTTTTAGGTTTACTGCAAGACTCAAAACAGGGTTATAGATGCTTTTATCTAAAATTTATTTTCTATGGATTACAAAAAATTATAGACTTTATTATTGTTTTTAAATATTTTTTAATAGAAAATAAAATCCTCTTTGCATTGTTTTTAAGTGTTTACTAAATCAAACTTAGCATACTATGATTTAATATTTTTCACTTGCAAATGAGATGAGAGGTTTACCTATATATTTTAACTGAACTTAGAAAAGTATAAAATTCACACTAGGGTATAAGCTCACATTTTATTCACAATTATTTTTTTATATTTTATTTTACTTATATTGGTTTTAGTCTTAAATTAATATTATCTTTTAAGTCCTTGCGTACAAATTTTCCTCTACGCTCTAATTTTGAAGGTGGGGAGCAGTAGCTTTTACTTTTCAAGCTTTATGATCGATGACAGTTGGGTACTCTCAATCCAGTTACTATAAAAATTATATAGTGTGAATTAACATGTTTTTCTTATAATAGCAAGAAACTTGGAGTGTTATGTATGTTGAATGAGACAGTTTATTAGATAAAACTAAATCACTTTATACCACATTTTAGTCTGTCCATGTGATATATTTTTTTACTGATTATAGTTTAGTATGACCATAGACAAATAGAATAAATATAGACTGTCAAAGGAAGGTTGCGGCGCACAGCGCTAGGAGTACCGTGTAGTTACGGCGCACACCGCTGCAGGCGGGGAGCGCAGGAGCCGTATGTGACCAGCAGACGCTGCAGCGGTGTGCGCCGACTTCGACCGTAACTACATGGCAAACCTAGCGGTGGACGCCAGAACTTATGCTAACCGCAGCACAGCTGACGGTCTATATTTATTCTACATTTGTATTTGTATTCGTCTATGGTATGACCATTGTATGACACAAATCTGTACCTGAAACAAAAGGAATTTATATTTTTAATTGACTTTTTTTAGGTTATCGTCTTAAATGGTAAATTACCTTACTTCCATAATGTAATAACAATTTCACCTGGGAAATTTGCACACTACGTATTATTAAATTCATTTGGTGTTTGTTACATAGTTTTTTATGATTAAGTGTTAATTTTACATCATAAGCTTATGATGGTGGTAAGTAAATGAGTAATTTTTGTTTGTATTGCGTGTGGAATTAAGTGGAATTAAGTCTGTAGGTAGTAAAAAAAATACATTCCTTATACATATTTCTCGATGTGATATATTTATTATATACGCAAGTATCTATTTTTCTTCAACTAATATTTTATCTAGCTCTACTGCATTTGTTCATGTATAGAAAATGATTAAAAAAAATTACTTTGTGAGCGAGTAAGAATAAAAACTTTCATGAATGTTACATGTAAAATAATGTGTTAATTTTTTAATTTAATTGTAAACATGTATTTTTAATTGAAACTGTCAGCAGGATAATATAATTGTGTACTAAAAAAATAATTAAAATTGTTCCATCACTAATCACGATGTGTTTTTTTTATTTTGAAACCAAAGAAAACACTTGAACTCTTACTACTTTAGGACTTAGCTTTTTACAATTTGTCTTCGGTAAATAAAAGTCAATCTTTGCTACACTACTGTGAAATGACCTGTTTGTTACATGTTTATCACCTGCAAAAATGCATCATTACATTGTTTACTACGGCAAAAAATGTTTTCTATGCGAAAGTAATGTTTACCATCTTTTTTTAGATTTTGCCGGCGTAAACAAACAAAAATTTGTTATGGTTTTGTCAACTGTTTTAAATTTGCAACAACCAAAATTGTACAACCAAAGTAGATGTTAACTTTAGATTGAAAGCATAACCTAAAATGCTATGAGTTTATTCATCTTCCTAATTCTAATGAAGAGATAAAAAAATAACGTTCAAAACACAAGTGAAAGTGGGTCTATTTATACATCTTCTCGACCATTTAAAGTGCTCAATAAATCTCACACTTTTCGGATATTTTTGACGATGACCATTTATAAAATTAGCCTTTGGCTATCCTCTGTGCACTTCCAAAGTTTAAAATGAAGCTTTTGAAACTTGATCATCAGGCCAACAAAATAAAAACGATAATGTTTGATCAAATAATAGACTTTGATACTATTTAGTGATCAGTTTTGTTCCTTTTCAACAAAGGGGTGGGAATTTTTCTGCAGTAGATTTAAAGAACCAAATAACTTTTTGTGTCCTCACACGGTTTCAAAGCATATGGGTAATTAAACTGAAAGAAATAACTAAATTAAATAAAGCAGTTGCTGTATCAAAATACCCATGTGACTATTTCTTATCATGTTTGATAGTGTTTAACATTATGCAGAATGCAGACCTAGTTGGTCTAATCAGCCATTTAAAGAGTTATCTTTTGGGCTTGTATCAGCAGCTCAAATTCCATATTTGTTAGCTATTTTTGTGTATAATATGATTGCAACTTTGGACATTCAAATAAATGTACACTATTTTATTATGAAATCTAAATTCATTGGTACATCACAATAATAACTACTATTTACTGAAATTATGGAATTGACTAAGGTCGACATATTCCTTAGAAACAACTGTTAATTAATAAGCCCATACAGAAATGTTATGGCTGTTGTGAGCTATTTCAAAATGCCTGCACAATAATGGTTTATGTTAAAAACTTGAGGTAAGGTATTTTTCACCACACTATGATGTTTTTAACAGTTAGGTAATTAGAAGCGGGAAGCTACGTATTGCTGTCCATGCCAGCTGTCGTCGTCAATTGGGGCCGAGCAAAAATCAGCTGTTGGCTTATTTGCTTTTTAAATACACAAGCAGTGGATTGCAATAGAATTGTTTTATGACGCTGCCTCCCAACAATTTATTATTATTTCTGTCGATTCCAATGTTTCTTCCCATAACGTTTAGTTTTTTAGTTGTGTTGACTGTTAGTGTGCATTTATTGTATATATTTTCTCAATTTTGTATAGTGTGGTGAAAAATAGTGTTTGTACCATGGGCCAAAAGGGTTTTGCGGCTCTTGATCGTTTTAAGAATGCAAAAAAATGATCTCGAGCCGGCAAAACCTCATTTTTGGCTCTAGGTACAAAATGTACAATAACGCTCCAGGATGAAAAAGTATAAATCCAGATGGTAGAAAACATTTCGTTATTATTTAGTTTACAAGTCATAGAATACTCAACACTACAAAAATTAAATTAAGAAGAATTACAACAAATAAAATATTCAAAACAAAACTACGGGATAACATATTTTACACCAAGCTCATGTGATGTTATAAAATAACTGAAGCATAGGTGAAAAAGCAGTAAAAATTATTCCCAGCGGTAAACTTTTATTAAAATGCAATAATTTATAGAAGCTACCGTACTAAAATCAAATATTTTTAAACTAGCATAACAACAATCCTTGATGTTTTTTTTAAGCTAAAGAGAGGTTTGCGACCTCTTTTAACCTTCCATTTGCCTGTCCACATAAGCCTCGGGCCACGTCCAGCAAACAAACGGGTGAGCTGGTGGATTACGCAGGTCAACTGTACTGACAGATAAAATTTAGTTGCAGGCACCAGGATCAAAACCCATGACAACAATGTTCTGGGTGTTGATCAAGGTGGTCTGTCTTGCTACCGGCCTAGCCAATGACTCACAAAAAACTATTTAATACTGTTTCAACATTTTCAACCAAGGGTTATTTAAGGCTTTGAAAATTTCTTGAAGTTCAAAATCATATACAGTACTTACTTAGTAAAATATTAAGTAATACTCGTAACCTAACAGTCATAACTCAAAACCCTGCATTATTGATTACATTGTCTTTAAATCAAAATAAATAAGTTAATGCAAAACAAGTCTTTATTTTTAAATAATTCTCAAAAACCAAAAACACTACACACACTTTTTTTATTTAATCAATTTTTATTGTAACACTAAAATATTACAAATTATTATTTTATCACTCACACCTATAATATTATTTCAAAAGTGCCCAGATAATAAAAAAATTTAGTTGCAAATATATGTAACTAAGTTAAAATCATTAAACAAATTATGAACTTGCCCAAACACACAATGTGCAATAAAATCATCAAAAGTCTAATTAACTGTGGGTCATCAAAACAAATTATATTGTAAAGCAAATTTTTGTTTGGCTATATTGTAGTTCCATTTTCATCCACAAAACACTACAAACATTTGAGAAGTTTTTAAAATAAATATTAAGTTAAGATATATTTTTATGAATGGTGAAAGAACATTTAGCTTTATTGCTTACACACCCACAACTTACAGACTAGTAAATGCAACCGTGAGTGTTGTTCCCAGTGTATTTTTCTAACACGTAAATTATTTCTAATGATTTAAACACACTTTGGGATCAAAACTTAGATAACTACAAGTAAAGTGAAAACCGTCAGACAAGTCATCTTTTAATGTTACACAGTAAAAAATGTCTAGCAACTACAAGAAATATAATATAATCTCAAAACTTTGATTGAACCATTTGTACATAGTGGAAAGTAGAAGGGAATGATTATGTTGCGAGAAAATCCTATTACAATCGATATTAATTTACACTTTATAGAAAAAAGTTGACAAATAAGAATGTGTAATATCACAAACATGTAAAAGGATGTTAGAAAACGTAGGCCTAACACACGAAGTAGATCGCACAAATATTTTATACACCTGTACATTTACTAACGATTCTTACAAGAACAAGAACAGTACTACTATTTCACACTAATAACAACATTGTCATGGTAGTATACATGTATATTTCAGTTATAAGAGATTTAAAAATAATAAATTACGGACAAAACAATATTGAATAAAGTACTACCTTTGAGATTCAAACCACACAACAACTCGTTTGCAGGATTCAGTTAAAAAATATGTCATAATAGTATTTTTGTGGTCTAAAGGAAGAACTCTTAGTTGTTTTTCTTGGAGTGAGGGGTGGTAGCCGGGCTACTGAATCCTTCCAGCATAGTGACGGCCATTCCAGCGGAGAACAAGGACCACAGTAATATACCTCCGTCAACATTGGCAAATAAGGCTCTCAACTGGTCTAGGAAATCTGCAATTTAACACAAAATAAATTAAATATGATCTAGGAAAACTATAGAACAGATGATTTGATGGGAATATTTGTACACAGTAGAGGTTCAGAGAGACTCTCTCTTCTTCAGACTCTTTCAAGATCAAACCATTGTTTGACCCATAAAGTTGATAAAAAGGTAAATGAAAAAGTTTAAAAAAAACCACATGTTATTTGGGGAAAATTAGTAAACTACAGTACTTTACTAAACAATAAATGAATATTAATGGGAATATAATTAATGAGAAGAAAAATATTATTTCATATAGCAATCATCTGTAGAGGTCTGTCTATGAAACAGGTTGCAACTTGCTATAGCAAAGCATGTGGTTAAGTGTGCAAAAATAATGCCACATATTAGGGTGCTAACTTCTATTCTGCTATTCTGTGCCATTCGGTTCGGTTAGAACTGAAAATTGGCCATTGAAATATTGCAGAGGAAATTTTGCCTAGTTAGTGTGAATAATTGTTCAAGAATTGTTTTGATACACAGTGGAACCTTGATAACAAGTCTCTAAAGGGGATTAAATACTAGATCTTTATATAGAAGGAAGGATTATTGTAAAATAACTTCTGTATATTAATACGAGGCAGGTTTTTTAAGTAAGTACCGTTTTTAAATGTCTCCGTTCCAGCGCTGTGATTGGCATTTTTGACATTTGTGCTAAGTATGTGCATCTATTGGCAAGCCTGCGCCGGAAGTTTGGCAACAATCGGACGTGTTTATATCCGGTTTTGAGCATTCAAAATGGTGTCGCCAATTGATACTGCCGCCGACTGTGAAGTGCACGCTGTAATTAGATTTTTAAGTGCTGAAGTTGTGAAAGCTATTGAAATTCATCGACAGATTAGTGAAGTGTATGGCAAGAACTTTATGAGTGACAGAATGGTAGGGTAGTGGGTAGGGCATTTAAAGACGGCCGCACCAACGTTCATGATGAGCAACGCGCTGAGCGGCCGCTTTTTCACCATACACTTCACTAATCTGTCGATGAATTTTAATGGCTTTCACACCTTCAGCACCTAAAAATCTAATTACAGCGCGCACTTCACAGTCAGCGGCAGTATCAATTGGCGACACCATTTTGAACGCTCGAAACCAGATATAATCACGTCCGATTGTTGCTTAATTTCCGGCGCAGGCTTGCCAATAGATGCACATACTTAGCACAAATGTCAAAAACCCCAATCACAGCGCTGGTATGGAGACATTTAAAAACGGTACTTACTTAAAAAACATGCCTCGTAGATTATACTCACTTTTAGCGTAAGGATTGACTTTGGCCTTGTGTTTGTCCTTAGACAACATCTTGAGGTTACGGAGGTAGTCCAGCAGTGGGGGATGGTCCTTGGAGAACACTGGGAAATATTCCCCGACCTTCTCTCTGGTCCACCAGCGGTTGGTGGTTCTGTAAAACATTAAAGTCTTGAAATGTAAGTGAAAACTAGAGGTTGGCAGAATGTATCATACATAATTAATTGTTTGTCTTTGTAAAATAAAAAATACTGCTAAACTATACCAAAGTTCAGAAATTGTTGTAAGAACATTACTATCAACATTCTTGACAATGTGTATATAATTAAAGGGGACCTACCTTTGGTCCCAGGTGGTGTAGTGGTAATGATACAATGTAGCTCTCAGGTACTTGGGTGGTGTCTGCTTGAACGGGTTGTGGGCCTGGTCCATCAGAGCCAGCACTTCCTTCTGGTTGGTCAGTATCCGGTAGGTGAGGGACATCAGCCAGGGGTTCTGGTGGTACGTGCCGAGAGCAGCAAACCACATCTGCCAATCCAACCGCGGCTGGTGGGGAGCTACGGAGAGTAAAGTCATCAAATAAAGTAAGCTTTTAATATTGAACTTAGAAGATTGTTCATTTAATTCAATTTGTTTATTCACGGCATAAATAATGTTATAAGACTTAAATTAGTACAAGCATTTAGAAATTGACAAGATAAACATATATACATTTTGCAGCAACCAGGAACATTATAAATGAACAAAAAATTTTTGGCAATTGCAGGATTTAACAATATAGGAATACAAATTTGAGTAACATAAGAGGAGTGGTATAAAAGGTGACAAAAACAAAAAAAAGAACAAAACTGCCTAAAAATAATGAGCCAATTTATTGTGAGATACCAAATTTTAAGGGGGGTAAAAACGTACTGTGAGTAAATAAACACCACGTCTTACCAGTTGTTATCCACAATAACCTACTCCTAGGCCTATGTGTTGACATGGCCAAAGAATGTAGGCTTAGCTTTAATAACAGTGAAGTATATACACACACTCACACGACATATTTATCAGTAGTAGCTTTCTATTTCATATAATTAAGTTAAACCGACAGATTTTACCAATATTTAATGCCGTCGACAATACTACGTAACCCTAAACTGGTGTTTGTTGACAGACGGCAGACGAAGACTAGACTAACAAAAAACGTCTGATCAGCTGTTGACTAGTCCCTAAACTCGCCACCAGAGAGCATAAGCCTTGACCGAGGAAATCGTGATTTGGTCCGAGGAAGAGATTTGCTGTTTGACGGCCGACTAGCTCGCTAGAAGCCACTCACTCGAATACGATTCACGAAGTACTACGATCTTATCCATTCAGGTTAGCTTCATTTTATTTTCAATTATAACATACGCATACTCGTTTGCCACTCATTATTGCATACTTAAATTTGATTTTAAATATTTAAATTTAATAGCTTAAAATTCACCGACTTGAGTTTAGACCCGCCAGTTCCTGCCGGTCAGTGACTAGCAGTGGCTATAGTTTTGTTTAACTTGGATCAGTTAGTTATGTAATTGTGATTAAACTGTTTGTTTAACAAATAATTATTAGTAGGGATGGGGAATGGGCACACGGGAGGGACTAAGGCTAAAGGTGTAGTGACGTCATATCTCTAGTGGCTAATGTCTTCTCTTGAGGCAACACGATTACCGTAACGAAACGATGTGGTTCCAGCGGCGTTCGTGGCATAGTCGGTAGCGTTTCGGATTGGTGTTCAGGGGGTCCCGAGTTCGAATCCCGCTGGCAGCACTAACTTTTTGTCAACAAATTTTTCATATCAGCAAGTTTGGTTGGTTAGGTTAGGTTATGACAGTTTAATTTTATAATACAAAATTTTAAAATTAATTTTTTATAATTAATTGAAAATTATAAGTAATCATTACATTTTTATCTTATATAGTTTTTATATTATCAGCAAGTCTGGTTGGTTAGGTTATGTTATGACAGTTTAATTTTAAAAATAAGAATTAATTTTATAATTTTAAAACAATATTTTATAATTAAAAAGTTAATTTTATAACTAAAAAAAAAATTAATTTAAATTTGTTCAACTTAGCAGTTCTAGCGGCGAACGCTGACACTACAAGATCTGTTAGCCTTAGTCCCTCCCGTGTGCCCCACCGGTAGGGATGGACGGAAATTTCAAGAAATTTTTGGGAAAAAATACTCTCGATTTTTGGGACAGGATTATATTTGATTCTGGAATTTTTCGGGACGGGATTTTATCCGATCGTCGGCGATTTTGCCGCTATCGCAAGAGATGTTCACGATAGTTCCGCGAACGCAGAAGGCGAAGTCATTTCGACGATCACACAGTGCAGAGTCATATCGACGATCACGCAGTGCAGAGTCATATCGAAGATCACGCCGTGACCATGGAGTTATACCGAAGATTGCGCCGTGACTGCGGAGTCATATCGACGATCGCGCCGCGCGAGCCATACCGACGATCACGCCATGACCGCGGAGTAATACCGAGCGTGATCGTCGAGCCTTACCCACGAAGGAACATGTTTAGTCCCACAAAACCCCTAGCACGACAAATCCAACACAACAAGAAACGCAAATCAAACCACTCACCAACAAAAGGAGGACTTCTATTGACATCGCCAGGCTTGTAAAGGAAGTGATATTCTAGCCAAGGTCCCTTGACATCGTTGGACCCCTCAATGATGATCTCTGGCCGACCACCGACGCCCGTCATCCGTCTGAACAGTCCGTAGGCGTTGGTGACATGTAGGTGACTCAGCCGAGTGTGCCAGTCTCTCACAACAGGCAGCACTGTGGCATTGCCTGACGGGTGGAGAGTGGAGAACGGCACCTACACAAAACAAACGATATGTGTCATATCGCTTTCACTATAAAACTTATGTTTGATTCAAGAAATGTTACATAGTAACAAATGCTAAGTGACTTAGCTGCAGACAAGAGACATTTTTACGCACAAACTTAAAAAAGTGTGAAATAGTTTCACTTAGAAAAAAAAAATGAAATAGTGAAAAAATATGTTTTGTAAACAAATAAAACACTTAGCGATATGTTTTCCAGTAACTTTTTCACAAACCAAGAAGAAAACAAGCATGGAATATTGAGGAGGTTTGGTAACAAGAGTAAGATAGGCCTATGTAAATTCTATATAATTATACTGAGGAGACGATAAAATGTATTAAGCCCAAAACATCGTTATGTCTATAATATTTACTAAATTTAAAAACTTACATCACATTTCATTGTTTTTCTAGTAAAAACCCAGTTCTTGTATGCTATCTGTTCTGTTTTTTTTTGTTTTTTTTTTAGTTAAATAGCTATGAAACTGCACTAAAAAAGTTATACAGTACTAAATCAAGTCAAATTTTCAGATAACCTGGATGGGATTGCAATAGATATACATAACTATAAATTAATTAGATTGATTAATACCACATGTATAATATTTATAGAATATAGGTGCACTTACTAGACTGTCGGTGAAAATAAAAGCAGACGCAGTGATGTAAAACAGCGTTGACAGCAGAGAGAAAAGCTTGGAGAAGAAAGACGAAGAAGTTTGTGACACGGCTGAGAGAAGAGCCTGTAGTGAAGTGATGACCAGTGATGCCAACCCAACAACAATAACAGCTGGCAACCCCTTGGACAGGGCCAGATCAAACTCCTTCTTGGTGAATGCTGTCAACAAACGCACAGAATTATCAGCAACTGAATGATTAAATTAGTCATTAACTATTATGTGAAAAACTGAGTTTTGCTGCTTTGACAGATACAGTGTTATTTTTATTTTCTCAGTGGCAAGAACAGATCTAATTGCTAATGTCTAAGATAATCAACTAATGTTATTAAGTCCAAAACCAAAATTTTAGAAGTGCTTGAAGAAAAGAATGCAAGATCTTGAAATAATTGTGTTTAAATTATTTTGAAGGAGCCTTTGTCCTGGCAGATATTCTTATTCTAGCCTCCGATATATTTTGCCACAGAGTCTGACATCCTCAGGGAGTTTTGTATGTTTATGTAAACAGTGTAAATAACAGGACATACCACAATTTATGACGAAATAGGCCTGTATCAGAGACTAAAATAAAAATTTTTGTAACAACAATGTCAGTAAAAAAAAACTTAACATTTATTTAATAAATAATATGCCAATCACAGTTTGTTTAACCATCAACTATTTCACCAAGGGAATAGTAGGAGTTACCTCTAGGTTACCTGAGGTTCTGCGTAAACAGTGTAAGATTGAATATATTTCACACATCTTATTCCTAGAACTTATTTTTTACGATTCTACAGAACATTATCTGAACACTATCTGATCGGTTTGGTTTCAATATTCCTCAAATTAACTCCTAAGTATTGATAAAAAGTAGGGATGGTCAAGTCTCGAAATTTCGGGAAATTTTCGGGAAATTTTCAATCTCGTTACACGAGACGAGATTACTTTTTGGCCGAGATTTTTATCGAGACGAGAATACAAAAAAAAAAAAAAAAAAAAAAAAAAAAATTAAAAACGCCTGCAGAAAGTCAATGCAATACCCGCAATACAGGAGCGTGTTGTAGTTGCGTTTCCTTTTCGAAGGCGTTCTTATTTAATTAATTCTTTTAATGTAAATATTACTTTAATTCTTTTAATGTAAATATTACTTTCATTATTTGAATAATATTACTTTAATAACATTTGAGAAGTTTTGTTAAGTGTAAGCAGTGTGAGGAATGTTTTATTACTATAAAACAAGTCAAAACAAGTAACTATTTTATAAAAATGAATATTGCTTTTATTTTATGATTTATTTTATTTTAGGATAAGTTGAACTCTATCCTAACTGATATCACCATGTTTCCTAATCGTAGGCATTTTTAATAAGTTAGGCGTGATTAATAAAAAAATGTTATGCTGATGTTATTTAATGAAAGATTGTAAATATTCTTGCTATTATCATTATTTTAGTATTTAAACAGTCATCTAACAATGTTACAAAATCAGGTAAAAATTTTGAACGTGCATTTCCCGTTGTGTATGAGAAGAGAAATCTCGTCTCGATCTCGTCTCGAAATTTTATGAGAAATAAAAAATCTCGTCTCGTCTCGTCTCGAACTAAAAATCCAATCTCGTCCATCCCTAATAAAAAGAGTTGATAAGTTTACCCACCAATCTTTGAGTTAATTTTCCCGTCTTGATACTTGAGAGTGTAGAGTACAACAGTAGCGTAGATGACCGTGCCATAAACCACAACAGCTGTAAGGAAACTGAGAATCGATAACAGTCTGCTGGACTTCTCTTGCTCTGGAAAGTCAAAGTTTATTAATTAACTATTAGTTTGACGCAAACTTAGCAACACATATAACGTTTAATATCATATGCCTTAAAAAATAAGTAGTGTTGGAGTAACCATTGAATAAATGAACCGACTTTAAAATGTTGTATTTGATTGTTTTCTGTGTGATTGAGTAAAAATTATTGTTTTATGTTAACCCAGTGGGGAAGGAATTATTGCGCTGCCTGCAGCACCCTCTGTCGGCAATAAATTTTACCGAATTTTTAGAATTTGCTCTAATTGTTATAGAAAGAAAATCTTAGGTAATAAATTAATAATTCTTTTGCCATTTTGTTCACAGTAAAATTGTCTACAAAAAAGTGGTAATTGGATAGTCAAAGTGTAAAACAAAATAAAAATTATTAAGATTATAAAAAAAATTAAAAAAATGTTTTTTTAAGTAAATTTGATGTAAATTCAAAGATTAATACAGACACCAAATGACACTACTATTTTATTAAGTTCAATTGATTCCCTACGTAGGAAAATCGCAAGTTGTGTACTTTTATAAGTACCCGTAGTAACATATTAAACATAATAAAAGAAGAAACAAAAATAGGGGGGAATTATATAATAACTAATGGCGCTGCGTAGCGGCGACACAAGTGGCACTCGTAAGTCGGCCGCTGAGCCTGCAGCGGCTGTACGAGTAACGCTCGTAAGCCGTTGCCAATGGGTTAACAGTTATTGTAGAGACTAATCAATAACTTTGAAAAACTATTTCTCCAAACTTAGAATGCCCAGAGGTGGATCTCTAACCTTACAGCAAAATGGGATTATGCGTTGAAAGTAGAAACTCAGATTATCTTTACCGTATGTAAAATATGCTAGTTTAAGTGGGTTTTGCAATGTGAAAACATACAGATGGACAATTATTCATTTTTACCATAGTAGGCCTGCAAATTACAAAATAAAAGAAAAAACTTTACTATTGCCAGGGATGATACAATATTAATATATGCACTAATAATTTTTTTTTTTATACTCTATCTCATAAAAACTACAAATTATGGTATATTTTTGAACCAACACTGTCAATGACTAATTTATCATTTGAACTTATTTTTGCTTAAAACTGTCAAGAACCTTACCACAAAAAGTTTCATAGTTTTTGTGGATAAAACAATCCATAAATAAGCTGACTTTAACTGTTCGTTCAAACAGTCTGTGTAAATGATAGAATTATTCAACCTAAGTTATTGAGAAACATACTAAAGAATGAAACTTACTTTTGATTTTCAAAAAGAACTTGTCCGTGCACAAGGAGAGGCACAGAGTCAAAGTTAGGAAATTGAAAAAGTTGAAGTTTCCACTGATAATGATGCAAACTTGGAGAAAAGCCTGAAAAATAAATTCCAATGTTATTTAACTTTTTCAAACACAATGTCTACAATTTCAACATAAAATTTTCTAAAGAATAAATAAAATTACAGTACCTATTATAATTTTAAAAAATTTGTGACTATTCAGTGGCATTATTAGCAGTTAGTAAAATGTAAAAGAAGATATGATGTTGTTAGCATGTATATCTGATATAAAACATATATTATTCCTTAAATTTTAGATTTACCGTACAATTAACAATTCATTTTTGGACTCAATTAAAATTTAAGTGATAAACTAAATTGATTTCTTATTATTACTCTTGAAGTTTACGAATAACCAAATTATTGCTTTTAACTGTTTTATTTGCGAACGTGAGGCTCTAAAAATCAGTGACTTAAAATCTTTAAATGTAAATTAATAAATTTTCAGTGCTTTCCATGAATTGATTGACTGGTAAACATCCAGTTGTACGGTTTAAAATCGAGTAAGATTATGTCAGATAAGATTAGAGTAAGTGAAGTTAAATGTTAAATTTTAACCTATTATAAAAGCAAAAGCAAATTGTCTTTATAAAATAATCTCCTCAATCCCGAAAACTGTATTTAAAACACACCCTAAACAACTAAAACAAAACATTAAAATTGTAGCCTACAAATGCACTTACGCATGTAGATTAGAACTACATATTGTCTCACCTGAACCCAAAATGCTACTGTTCTGACGGATTGTACCGGGAAGAAGAATAGCGGAGGGATGAATATCTCGGCCACGTTGGCAAACACCGTGTTGAGGTTGAGGAACCAGGCAGGCAGATGGAAGCAGTACCAGGCTAGTGGCGCAGGCAGACACATCGACTCAAAGTGGACATTTAGAGCTGGACAGAGTTACGATGGTTAGTAGTGTCCTTATATAAGCTAACATTATTCTGACATTTGATTTTTAACAACTTGAATAGGGTTACCCATTGAAGACTGAATTGTTTTATTTCTCTATTAATAATTGTGTTAGGTTAGGCATATTTTATGCCTTTTATAACTAAAATAAAAATCTGCGTTCTTCTTCTCTAATCAAAATGTAAAACTAAGCAAATTTGATGTTGTGTTATGTATACTGTTTTGTACATTAGTACATATAGAGGAGGAGGAGACAGATTGTTATTTATTTTGGTTAAATATGGACATATCCTGTTGAAATAAATGTAGTCTACTATAAAACACATAGAAGGACATTACCTAAAAAATAATAAACAGAGAAATATAAAAAAACAGGCTTGGGTCCTAAAAGTGTTGAAGATGGGTCTGCCAAAACAATACACACAATATCATGTTTCCTAGTATTACCATTGACTATAGACACCTACCATAAAGTGGCCTATGCAATTCTTTCACATGTCAAAGTCATAAACAGTCTTAGAATACCAAAAACTCAGTTCAACTAAGCAACAAAGAATGTGCAGTTTGCTTCTTATACACCAACTTTTTAACACTTTCGCTACCGATCACCACATATTTGCGACGCTGAGGTCATTGCCTCAGCCCAAGATATACATTTTAATATTACACATATACCGGATGTCACTTGGTTAACAGTTAGGCCTACACGCAGACCAGTAATGCAGCAAAGTAAAAATCAGTTTTGCCAACTATCACGACGTCACTAATCATCATATACACGGACCAAGTGACGCACACACACAGACATCCCTGTAGACCACTGCAGAGAATTTGGAGCCTTCAAATAGACCGTTACGAATATATCAGCTTTTTATTGGACACCGACGCAAATATGTGACGTCAGTCTATTTTAATGTGACCAGCTGTTACACTACCTGTGAGTCCCCACCACTGAGGGCATCCACTGGTCAGTTTGACGATGCCTGAGCTGAACAACAGACGGAACAGCAGCCAGCGGACGAGCCAGAACGTGACAGGCTCGTGTGGGGCGAGTGGGGTCGGCCTACGACGAGTGCCGGGCTTGTAGCGCAACGGAGACGCAAGCACACACAACACTCCAGCCTCTAGCAGTAGGATGTCCCTGCAAGAACAAATGTATCAGACCATGAACTGGAATCAAAATACACGGATCCTGGCACATGTTCTGGATGAGAAAGAATCTTAACCACTCAAATCTTGGTTTTGAATTAATTTTTGGTAAAGGAAAGTTAATATTATTTGAGATGTTGCAGACATGTTTACTACAGTATTTGTGAAAGGAAAGTGTCTAAAATTATCCCTAAAATAACAGTAGATTAAGTTAGTATTTTTATCCTAATAATAATAACTGAGGTCATTTTGAATAAAAATTTGTTCTGATATTCAAAGAAACTTTGTTTTAAAATTACAATATAAATAGGTTTTGGTTCACGTTTATATTGTTAAAAGACTAAAATCTATCCTAGAGGCAATGATGAATAAATTTTTAATTAGCTGGAAAAACATATAGGCCTATAAGTTACCTTTACATAGATGAAACATAGACAAATTTGGGATGATTTGATTTTTTTGTGTAAGTAATCATGAAAGAATGTGCTGGTGAAAAACTTCTTCAAGTTAATAACGGACATGAATGAATTAAACAATATTTTTCAAACCCCTTTTCATATGTTCCCTTGCTATGGGTCGTAAACCTGCTCAAATGACACTTAAACACATCAGTTTGTGAATTTAACAAATAATAAATTACTAGTGTACATGTTGCTCGAATTCGAGCAATTGCAATGTATTACCGGAGTTATTTCAAAACGAATAACAGTCATATTTACAATGAGTTAAAAAGAGTCAACTCAAACCCGGTGTGTAACCCAGTGTATGTATTACCGGTGTGTAACTCAGGCCATGTTTATCTTCGTTATTGATAAACGTAAAGCATTCCGGCCGGTTTTCTCCTTCTCAAAATGCCTCGCAGTACAGACAACACAGGTCATTGATAGAGGGCCAATTGAGAACGAAAAGTCGTTTTGGGATAATGTTAGGGCGCATATTTGTAACCGAGTAGTTGAGATTGTTCAGGGTCAGGTGCTGACTGTGATGATTTAAGCATATTACGCACCACTGTTCTGTAGCAGCGGTCGTTATCACGATTACGCCTCCTGTCTATGTTTCGTTGCCGTCGCGTCGAAGGCATTTAAAAAAAATAAACTACAAATAAACAAATTATAGCTACACAAAACAACGATAAATGCACAAATTTAAGTTACAATCGTGTTAACACGATCCGTCATAGCGACACAAAACAACGATAAATACACAAATTTAAGATACAACCATACTAACACGATCCATCTTGGGGGTTATGTTTACATAAACTCAAATAGTAAATAAATAAATAACAGCAATTAAATTATACAGCTGATCAAAATGTAAACAATTATGTTCTTCATAAGGATAACATGGGAACTTTCAAAGCCACTGGGGCAGAGCCCAAGGGACTTTTTCGAAAATGTAAGGCCAGTTTGCAAATCTACGCGACACGTTCTTTCCAATGAGACATCAATGGATAAAATCGGTCAAGAAATGGCGGAGGAGTTCAACCGACAAAGTTTCATGTAGCGTATTAATTATATAGATTTATTTTGATAAAAAATAGTAGGCCTACCGCCTGTTGTTATAAACTATTATTTTAAGTTTTGAAAAATTTGCTTTCTATATGCTTAAGAAATTACACATTTTGTAAAACACATTAGGTAAATCAACTTGTACAATTAAAATAGTTCTCTGTAACGGCAAAAAGATTTGATAAAATACCCCCGCCGCAGCAAACCTGCAGACTAAGCGAATTTCCATTTGACTGATTGGATTTACACTGAAATGTCTACTTAAAAATATAACATTTATTCCCGATTTAAATAGAATTAGTTTAACAAGTACTTAGGTTTGCTGCATCAGGGAGGGTAAAACTGTTTTTTTTTTTTTGTAAAATGTTAATAGTTAGTAAGAAATAAAAACATTTTCCAAATTTGATCAAAATATGTTCATAAACAAGCAAACTACAACAGTTTACTCATTCTCCATAAGAATAACATGGGAATTTTAAATTTACAATTTTTTGGAATTTTCTCCGTAACCATTAGGCGCATAATAACGCTTCAATATACTAAATTATTTGTTTTTTGAAGCTCTACAAAATGGTTTGGAAATTAATTAATAAATTTTATGTTTTTTGGGTCAAAATTGGGAAAAACCTATTTTTACCCCATAAAACCCCCCGTAAACACCCGTTCCCATGGTCCGATCATGCTGGATCGCGAACTCGTTCGAATAGACGTAGGTTTACACGTTTGTACCAAATTTCATCAAAATCGGATCATTTTTGCTCGAGTTATTGTGCTGACGGACACATATATATATATATATATATATATATATATATGAATTTGAACGGATGGTGTTTTTGGCCTCTAGGGACCTCAAAACGAAAAAAAAAATCGGTCCCGCGTCCAGGTCTTACCATGAGTACTACGGTAATAGCTTATTCCCTATATGGGAAATTCGCTAAAAATATGAAAAAGTATGAAAGTGTAGTTAATTACCATTAAATAAATATTGATACAAAATAGTTAATCCTTGAGGAGTTGCATTATATAGACGGATGAAACATCAGAGCACATGTGGTCAGAACCAGTTTTATGTTGCAATGCCAGAGCTTATCAGGTTACGGCAAGTGGCTAATTCCCTGACAAGGGCTTATAACTTAATAGTACCTATTTAGGATGGTAAGCTTTCAAAGAGCTGTTAGTCGTACAAGCGTACATCCAATTGTGTTGTAAATTGTTAATATGAGTATCACAATACAATTTATAAATATCAGTTCGGACTTACCATTGAAACCAAAGGAAAGTCTGCCCAACCTGGTATAAGGAGTAATACAGTGACCAGAGAGCAGCAAACATCGGCTTGTTGCAGAACTTTTGTGATACAAATCTGCAACAAATACAAATAAACATATACATTGTAGTATTAGACCTACACTAATACTCAGGTTTCAGAACAAAGTTCAGAGATGGGTCAAGATTAAAAAATGTATTTTAAAATTAAGTAGGTTATTTTTTATTTAACATTCCAACTGACAGCTCCACTTTGATATTGGTAAACTTATGATTGCTGGATTTATGTTGATATTGCTAATTAATTACTTTTAAGTTATAATGTAAAAAATCCTCCATAACTATGTCAGTCGGACAAAATAATAAATAGTAAACAGACGATTCCACTAATTAGTGATACGATGATGATGACATTTGGTACAAATGTGTAAACCCACTTTTATTCAAACGAGTTTACAAACCAGCATGATCCGACTACGGAAACAAGGGTTTATGGGGGGTTTTAAAGGATAAAAATTGGGGTTTCCCATGACCATAGAAAACATAAAATTTTTAAACTTCTTTCCAAACAATTTTGTAGAGTTAAAAAAAAAATAATAATTTAGTAGGCCCTATCCTATGGTGAAGAGTTGTTAACTTATATGTGCTTAGATTCTTAAGGAGATTTTAAACAAAACAAAAACCGTAGATTTAAAATTCCTACCCTATGTTATTCAGCCTAGTTCAATACTTTTTAATGAAATTGAGACCATAAAGAGTAGGTATTTTAAGTTATGGAAAATAAGTTATTGTTGTTTGTTTGTTTATGGATATATTTTGATAAAATAAAAAAAATAAATCTATTTAGGCCTAAGTTATACTAGCCTACTTGCTAATAAACTAAATTAAAAATTCACTTTATAAATTAAAAACACCCTGTTATATCTGACATTTTAAAGATATTTCAGTGAAAATACAATCGTGCAAATATGGGAATCTATGCTTAGTTTACAGGTTTGCTATGGTGGTGGGGGGTATTTAGAGATCCTAAACCACAATATTGCATTGTTTTATTTGATTTAATTAGGTAGGCCCATTTTAATATAAATGAAAATTACTTGTCGTTGCCGGTAGTGCGCTCTCTATAGCAAAAGTTGCCTAGCTTAGTAAGTAGCCTAGTCAGAATTATTCATCCTTCTCATCGCCTAAACTTAATTTCTTCTCAGATGGCATTGATCACTGGGAGACATGAGTCGGATGCAGAGGGTGCAAAACATGTGCGTCAGATACGTCTGCGATCTGCGAAAATTTGATCGAATTTCATCAGACCTCACATCTCTTGGCTTATTGCCTATGGCTGACCTGTGCCTTTTACGCACTTCCTGCATCATCCGGAGGGTACTGTCAGAGGAGAGACCTCAGTACCTGAAGGTAAGACTGAGAGCTCGCTCTGAGTATGCGATCCCGATGCACACGGCAGGATGACATGCTGGAGATGCCCCGTGTGCGCTGTGAGTCCGACCGTTGTGGGTTTTCTTATTTTGCCCCTAAAATCTGGAATATATTGTCATCCAGGACTGAGCCAGGGGTGTTGGACAGTAAAAAGTCATTTAAAAAATATATAACAAATGGCTTGAAGAATGGTTAAATAAATACCCCCGCCGCAGCAAACCTGCAGACTAAGCGAATTTCAACTTGTCTGATTAATTTACTAAAATATTTCCATAAATAAGACATATATATTTCTAATTTAAATAACATTAGATTTAACCCTAGCAGTGGCCAATGTTAGAAGTGGGGAATGGCCAACCCATTTTGGCGATTTTGCAGACCTTTTTTTAAAAATCTGTCGAAATTACAAATATGGACTCAAACTATCAATGTTTGTATTCATTTTATTCAGAAAAAGCAGGAGAATCTGAATATATAAATAAAAATTGAATCTGAGTTGGTAACTTTAAAAAAAATCATAAAAAATTCAAAAATTCTGATTGAAATTTCAAAAGTAAAGTCTTGTTATTACTACAGTAGGCTATAATTTTCAGACCAAAACCATTATATACATTTTGTAGTCAATTCAATTCCCTACATAGAAATGTATAACACATGGGGGAAATATTTTTTTTACAAATGTTATGTAAGAAAATGAAGAAAATTCAAATTTTGTCGCATAAGACGAATAATTAGTAACTCGGAGATAACTCAACGTAATTAGTGATAATAATATAGTACACATATTCTTGTAGGTTATAAACTAAGGAATACAAATATGTCACATTGTAGGCAGTAAAAAAATTTTGATTACCCATTAATGATACAAAAAACTAAAAATTTACAGTTTACATAGAAAAAAATTCAAAGACATTTTTGTAAAAAAATTTTGTACAGATTTTTGTAGGCCAAACAAAATTCTCTTTATAGAAATGTATAACACATGGGGAAAATAATTTTATTTACATGTGTTATGTAAGAAAATACGAAAAATCGCAAGGTTTGTCACGTAAGACAAATAATTAGTAACTCGGAGATAGCTCATGTAAGGTATTTAGTGATAGTAATATAGTACACATATTCTTGTAAGTTATAAACTAAGGAATACAAATATGTCACATTGTAGGCAGTAAAAAAATTTTGATTACCCGTTTATGATACAAAAAAACTAAAGATTTGCCGTTTATGTAAAATAAATTCAGATATTAGACTTTCCAGTAGGCTTATATTCATGTATAAAGATTACTGTTAGTCCTAAAACACAAAAACATTACTAACAAAAAACACTACATAACTACAAAATCAGAAATTAAAATGATTCCCAAGATATTCGCCGAACAATATTTACTTTCAAAACGTAAGTCAGCTGATCCGCACAAAACAAACAGAGTAAAATATTCAGCAACTCTACAGCTATCTAGTGGTATAACTCGCATCCAGATAGGGAAAAAACTAACCTCGCTATGATTTTCTAAACTTTATGTGTTTAGCGGTTACGCAACACTACAAGTGGAAGTAGATTCGCGCGGAAATTTTCATTCAAATTTAAATTGCAATTACATTGACATATTGACGCTAGAAGGTTCGTTTATATAACAAAATGAAAGTTTAGAAAGTCATCTTTCGAATGGTATATGAATTATCCACTTTAAAGATAAGGTAATTCTGAGCAATTACTTGGTCAAGCCCAATTTTTTTCATATTTTACTACGGTCATCAGGAGGTTCTCAGAAAGCAAGAAACATATAATTCAAGGCCCGCAAGGCCATCGTACAGGTTGCCGAGCGATAAGAAGGTTCAAAGTCCAAGCAATAACAGTGGCTTGCGGGAGATGCGCGGAAGGCCAGTTGTGACAGTACCGTTATGGCTATGGCTAGTGGTTCCTCCGACAATCCTTTTCTATGTGACGGGTGTGAAAACACGTTACTTACTTATGTTTTTTTTTTAGTCTCAAATACATCTCTAAGGCCAATTGTAACAGTACCGTTACGTTAGGTTAGGTTAATTAATAACCTAACTTAACCTAACCTAACCTAACTTAACCTTGCGTGGCTTGAATTATAT
Source organism: Macrosteles quadrilineatus (assembly GCF_028750875.1). Lineage (NCBI taxonomy): Eukaryota > Metazoa > Arthropoda > Insecta > Hemiptera > Cicadellidae > Macrosteles > Macrosteles quadrilineatus. The sequence continues at coordinate 180,385,538 of NW_026542594.1, forward strand.
GTTTCTTGCTTTCTGAGAACCTCCTGATGACCGTAGTAAAATAAGAAAAAAATTGGGGTTTGACCAAGTTATTGCTCAGAATTACCAAGAAGATAATTATCAATTAGTTTTTAGCGTTAACCCTTTGAGTGCCAACGTCCGGGGAACCGGACGTTTTTAAAAAGAGCCAAAAGTGCCGACGTCCGGCCGACGGGACGTTTTTTGAAAGAGCCAAAAGTGCCAACGTCCGGCTGACCGGACGTTTCGTAATGATCGAACAGTTGTCATAACAACCGAATGGATACTCGGATTCTTTTAACCCATATATTAATATTGAGTCGAAAGTTACTAGATGCGATACATCGATTTTCGTTGGTCGAAATATCGAAATTTAGATTTTTACGAAATTTTAACCTAAAAATCGCCAGATCGCGCTCGGCATTTTTAGCGCGACCTTCGGGAAAAATCATCGGCATTTTTTGAGCGTTACTTTTATTTCTCGCCTGGCACTCTAAGGGCCGCTTTCCCCAAATCAAGTTTAACTCTGATCGCGGTTTAAACTCTAGTTTAACCTCAGATTCACTTTCCCCAAAATAATTTCTCCGTTTAAACTAGGTTTAAGTTAACCCTAGGGGTGAGGCTGGTTTAACTGGCGATCCGTGGGTTAACCCAGGAGAGAAGAATAATAGCTTGATTTTGATTGGCTCTTGGCTGACTTGTTACGTTCGGCAGACGGCAATGGCAAATATCCTTGTTTGACATTTGTTAAACATAACCTAAAATAAATTGAACTGGAAATAAATTAAAAATAACAAACCAGAACCTATGTAGACAATTAATTCATGACTATTTCAAATTTAAAGATATAAGGCTACAGATATACAGTAATGGTTTTAAGGTTTTTAAATGCGTAGAGTAGGCCAAAATTATTATATTTTCGGTAGGTAGGCCTAGTATCGTAGTTGTGTACAATTGATAGGTTACCTTGTCCACAGCAACGCAACAGTGGTTGGAAAGTTTGCTCATAAGAAGCCTTTTGGTTTGATTTTATTTTAACACGAGTCTTACATTACACAAAAGTAAATATTAAACATTCGGGCCTAACCACTCGTCTATTATTATCATGTGTTAATTAACAACTACTGCAGTACGCCTAAAATTAAATTTAGTTTAGAAACATCGAACGTGTCTAATGCTGAGTAGCCTAGGCCTGCCATTACAAAGGATAGGCTCTAGTTTTTAATCCACAAACATTAATTTTGCGTCTTTCCCAACATTTTATTTTCCCATGATTGTAGCCTAAATACTTTTATTTGATGCGTACAGTAGGCCTACTGTTTAATTAAGTTTGAGCTTAAATAAACACAATAAATGAAATGCTTATAAATTAGCATCAGTACAATTTATTAGCCTGCAAATAAAAATGTTTCTTTTTAATGTCAACAATTGGAGACAATGACACGAAACCTAATACAAATAACCAAAACACGAGAAAATTAATGACAGATATGTCATAGTGGGAAGTTAAACAGCTAATATTGCAGACAAAATTGCATAACAGTGTTGCCAACATTGTTGCTTGCAAAGAAAAGCTAGGTTAAACTAAACTTTCATGACAAAATAGTGGGGAAAGCCATCCTAAGTTTAACCCACAGATTAAAGTTAACCGAGATTTCAAGTTAAACTTGATTTGGGGAAAGCGGCCCTTAGGGTTAAAAAATGTTTGGACATAAATGGTCCCGGCGGGACCATGGCCATTCTAAGGGTGCACGGTGAAATGGTCCCGCCAGGACCATTGGCCACTGCTAGGGTTAATGTACGTCTAGCCAAATAATGACTTATGACTTAGGCACACGTAGGATGCAAGTGAGGAAATATTAGAATAGGTAATAAAATACTTACCCGGTAAAAGAAAGGAATATTCCAGTAAGAGCAAGCACATCCATCATGTATTCTGTGTCAAGACCAATATAAGGGGCAAGCCACAGCAAAGTTGGTTTGTTGTGAATATTTCTGACCAAGTTGTCATCCTTAGCTTCAAGTTGAACATGGGCTGGTAACACACCATTCTCACCATAAAGTCCTGGAATAAATAAACATAAGTTAGCCTAATTCAATTACCTACTTCTTCTAGGGCCTACATGTAAAGACGTAATAAAACGGTAGCCAATTTTACACTAGGCCTACATGAGCATAAAATCTAGGCTACTCACCCGGTATTTGGATGTAAATGGACGCAAATGCAAACAGGTAAATAACATTCATGCATCGTAGAAATAAATGTTTCGTGTAGCGGATTTCAACCATTTTATTAATTTAATTTGAATTAAGTTATGTGATCAGAGATCAATTCCTCAAATGCATGCCGAAAACGCGATGGACCAATGGAAATGAATGATAAATACTAGGCTAGGCTAGGTCTAATTGTTAATTTAAGGGGGGAATCTGTCTGTATCAGAATTCTTTTCTACTTTTAAATTAGCGCAAAGTCATTAATCAATAATTTAAAATGTAAAGCCCATGTAAAAAATGCAAATTAAATCAAATCTTTCCTGTCGCCGTCCTGACAGTTAAAAAATACAAGCAAGCCCAAGCCCCAAGCCCATAATATGAAGAGAAGAGAAGAACAAGAAATACGAGATTTGGATTTGATTTGGACGTTTGGAGTTGGAGCCAGGCAGGAACGGAATAAAGAATAAGCAGATTACTAGAAAATAGCCCAGAAAAGTCATTGATTAAGTTATTACCATATTACCAAATGTATGGTTGTTTAGTACTTATAATCAGTCCTACATTATCCTTTTAAAATACTTTGATTTTGAGATGTGTATGCACCAATCATATCAATATACATGTAACATGGCAATATATCATCTATTTGTTGTAAAATGGTGTAACCATTTTGGTTGGTTGGTTGTTGGTTGGTTGGTTGGTTGCTGTTCTTCTCCTCCGCAGTCATCAAGAATGGGGGAGGCGTCATCTTTTTCTTTATCTTTATCTTCTTAGTTGTATCTTGGTTTTTTATTGTCTTCTGTTAAAAGTATGGTCATCCAGGAATTCATTTAAACTGTAGTAGGGTCGTTCGAGGAGATAGTTTTTCAGTTGGTTAGCAAATTTTTTCGGGTCTGTAATAGCTTTTAGCCGATGTGGTAATAAGTTGTAAAGTTTCATCCCTCTATATGTTGGGGTTTTTGCTGTTTTTTCTAATCTGTGTAAAGAACCATTGAGATTCCCCATTGAGAGGGGATATGTCATTAGACCTCAGTCCTACATTATCTTTTTAAAATACTTTGATTTTGAGATATGTACGCACCAATCATGTCAATATACATGTAACATGGCAATAAACCAGTGGCGTAACAGAAGGGCCCGCAGGGCCCGAAATGCGGGGGGGCCGCGAGCTGAGGCCGCTGAGGGGGCCTGCGAACCGGTGAGCAGAGAGGCCCGCGAGACGAGTAAGGCCGAAAAAATTGGAGTTCATTCTTATTTAAATGTATTATCAATCATTCAATAATTGTATTTAACAAATAATAACATTGATGTTATTGATAATACGTTGTTATCAGTTATCGTTTAATTTCGTTAGGCCTCTTCAGTGTTAACGAACTAGGGTAACAAATTTAAGGTGTCATAACGCGGGTCTTTGATTATTATGCAATCTTACTTTCGTCACCGAGAAATATGTTACTTTTTCGGTGATTTCGTAAACTGCTTATGTCGTCTGCAAATGATTATTGAATAATCATGTATTTGTTGTACAATGGTGTAACCATTGAGAGGGAACATATCATCATCATCATGTGAGTAAACAGTATAAGAGTAATTATGATTATGATACTAACTATAACAAGTGTTATTTGACGTATTTTTGTACTTTCAGGTAATTTAATAACACTTACGATATGCTGAAAAAAAAGTTATTTATGACATTAAGTGATCTTATTTTCTTAAATACTGAATATGATTAGGAAATTGATAACAAAAGAATAATCTGCAAAATTAAATCATACACGAACCAACTAAAGGAGTATTTTTTATCATAGACTAACCAATGTTTTATATATCATTAAATTCTCCGGACTTTATACTAAGACGAAACTCAACTAATAGTGTGTCAAAAGTCAATGCTGTCAAATCACTTTACTGAAAGTCAATTGCACTTTACTGCAATGGTTACACGCCAATTGTTTATTCACTAAATAAACACTCCAATTGCCTTTACACTCAGGACCAAACTGTAAAAAAATCTATGTTCAGTGAATAATATCATAGATAAACATGTTTTATCGGCAGCCAAAGTTGCCACAGCCTTAAACAACATGGAATTCCTAAACTTTTGCTTACTATTTTTAAATGTCCAGTGTCTATGCTACACCCGTGTTATGGAACTTGAAATGATGCTCACTGATAACAAATACAAAATATTATGCTTGTCGGAACACTGGTTGAATGATGAACATATTAAGCTTGTGAACATTAAGGGTTATTTTTATGTTTCAGCTTTTTGTCGTTCTCAACGCAGGCAAGGTGGGGTTGCTGTATTTGCTTCCCTAGATCTTAATGACTCATTTATTGTTATCAATGTAAATAGTTTTTGTTTAGAGTTACATCATGAGTTTGTCTGCGTTCATTTCCCGGCTATGAACATTATCCTTATTGGTGTCTATAGGTCCCCTGATGGTGATCTAGGTATGTTTTTGTCTAGCTTAGAGAACCTTATTTTGTCCCTAGGCAACAAGAGGGCAAAAAACCATATTATCCTGGGTGGTGACATGAATATTAATGTGTTGAAACAAAACCGTTTGTCTGAAGATTTTATAAACTTGTTAAAATCACTGAATCTTTACTGTACTGTCTGGGTGCCGACTCGTGAGAACTCTTGTCTGGACATGGACAATGTTGCCACAGATCTTCCTCGTGAAGATTTTAAAGTAGAGGTGGTGAAACATGCCATAGGTGACCATGATGGCATTCAGTTTAGTCTCGGTAACCGTCTGTCCAAGAATAAAGATCCCTATATTGCTATGACTTATCGACCAATTACTCTTGATAAAACATATCACTTTATAGCTGCTCTCGACTCAGTTGATTGGAATATTTTACTTGCGGGTAATGCTAATGTTATTTTTAGTAATTTTTTAAGAACATTTATTTTGCTCTTTCAAGAATCTTATCCTAAAAAAGTGTCTAGACCTAAGAATACAAAGCATCCACTGGCTCCAGAGTGGAAATCAGAGACTATTGTAATATTGAGAAGATGGTTGCTTCTTTCTTACGATATTTATAGACAAGAAAAAACCCTTGAAGCCAAGAGGAGGTATCAAGCGATAAAGAAAGATTACCAGGTGAGTTTAGTACGGTCAAAACAAGAACACAATGCTAATTTCATTGAGTCCTCTCAAAATTCTTGTGCTGCCGCTTGGTCTGTCATCAAAAAAGAGGGGGCCCCTGCAAAAGCAAAACCAACTACTAGACTTTCTGCTGAGGAGCTGAATGATTTCTTCATTAATTCTGTCCAACAGACTCGGGATGCAATTGGTACTCCACCAACCCCCGCTGTAAACCTCCTAGCCCAGCATCCTAGACCAACATGTTCTTTTAACATTGAACCTGTCTCTTGTGAGAAAGTGCTATCTGTTGTACATAAGATGAATAGCTCTAAAAGTAAGGATGTTTTTGATCTCTCTGCAATCTTAATTAAGAATGTGATTTATCATATTTTAGTTCCACTCACCTATTGTATCAATGTTTGTATCAAGGAGGGCGTTTTTCCAGATGTGCTAAAAACAGCCAGAGTAGTCCCTGTCCATAAAAAGGGGAACCATAATGTGCCTGAAAATTTTAGACCTGTATCTATTCTTCCTGTGTTTGGTAAGATTTTTGAAGGTATAATTAAGGATCAAATGTTACCTTATTTTGAAAGTAATGGACTGCTTGTGTCAGCCCAGTATGGTTTCAGATCAGGCCGTTCCACAATCGATGCAGTTGAAGTTCTGACTGGGGTTGTTTTAAAATCATTTGAGAGGGGAGGCTTTGCTGGGGCCACATTGTGTGACCTCAGCAAGGCTTTTGACACCATGGACCACAAAATTTTGCTTGACAAACTCCATTTTTATGGAGTTAGGGGTAAGGGTTTGGACTTACTGGGATCATACTTGGGCGGGCGCAGACAGTTTGTCTCTGTAAATGGTCAGTCCTCTGTTGTCAAATCTCTCATGGCGTCCCACAGGGGTCTGTCCTTGGGCCCTTGCTTTTCAACATAATGATAAATGACCTTTCTTTGCATTTGGGAGAGGGGGTTGTTTGCTATGCTTATGACACTACTCTAATTGGGGTAAATGATAACTTAAATGTCCTGCAGGGCACTATGTCTCAGACTCTCCAAATGGCCTCGGCGTGGTTCCGAGCTAACTTTCTCTTCCTGAATGAGAGTAAGACTCAGTCCATAATATTTAGTCTTAGACAGCTTAAGCAAGATGTCACAAGCGTTAAACTACTTGGATTAATGTTGGATCCTAAGCTGGATTGGAATAGTCACATATCTTTTGTATGTAGTAGACTTTCCAGGGTGATTCACTTGCTCAGGAACTTGAAGAACTCTGTACCCACTGAATGGCTAAGAACTGCCTACCTTGCCTTTTTTCAGAGCATAATTCTTTATGGTTTAAGACTTTGGGGTGGCACTCCGGGAGTCGAGAGGGTTTTGACGCTCCAAAAGGCGGCAGTCAGAATCTTGGCAGGTGCTGATTTTCTAGACCACTGCAAACCTATCTTTATTTCTGAATCCGTTATGACAGTGTACAGCTTATATATTTACCAATCTCTTCTGTGTACTAAGCAGGAGTCAGGCTCTCTCGAACTCCGAAGTGATATCCACCCTCACAATACTAGGAGGAAGGACGACTTGAATGTACCCTATGTTAGATTAAGAAAGGTCCAATCTAGCTATTGTATACAGAGATATAAGTTTTTTAACAAACTCCCTTGTACAGCTCGGAACCTGCCGGAAGCAAAATTCAAAATGGGGATTGAATCTCTTCTGTTGGCAAATCCGATTTACTCATTCAAAGAGTATTTTGAAATTTCACCTGGCCAAGTAAGTAAGTTTTTTTTAGCCAATGAGTGCCAATGTGTGATGATAAATAAGTTTTGTTTTTGTTTTTCAATTCTCTGCATGGTGTGTTGCAGGCTTAGGCTAAGATTTTGATGTATTGACGTTTCCTTGTACATATTATTATGCTTTCAGGAAATAAATCATTCTCATTCTCATTCATTCATTCTCATCTATGATAATATCATAGACTAACCAACACAAGTGAGTATGTATGTTTTATCTATGATTATATGTTAAAAACTACTTGATAATCAATAAAGTAATTTCCTTTGAATCTGTTTTCTTACAGTCTGTGTCCATAACAGCTGTTTTGTATTTGTTTATTTTCTCCTTGCATTGTGCATTTTTTTTGCTCTGTTTGTGCTTTACATTATAATCAAACTAGGCTTGTTTCTTGTTTCGTTTCTGTCATTGTATTTGGATTTTGTCCATGTCTATTTGGATTGTTAAATGCTGGTTCCGTTTTAATTTTATTTTCATCAGCAATTAAAATGTCCGATCTTTTTAAATCTGCGTTTGGTTACTTTAGCAGTAACACGCCCGGTCAAGGAAATGAATTGGTTGGGCAAGTCGTTGAAATCGGTAGTGTAAAATTACGAGTGAAAAAAGTGATTGCAGAAGGTAAGATTTTTGTTCAAATTGTTTATATATCACCCATTTTCTTTTAATCGCAACCTTCCTAATGACTTAAACAAATACAAGCTAGTTAAATTCATTTTAAAATTAAACTTTTCGGATCACATCTGTGAAGCAAGGCCCTGAACTATATTACCGTACGTTGTAAACCGTCCAGTACAGAATGTAGATAAGCCTCAATACTCCTTATCGTGACGTTCAAAAGACATATTTTGAGGTTTCCAATAAATCTTGTGAATCTTGAAGTGTTGTAAATGTATCATTAACACTTCAGGACTGAACAATAACCAATAATTGAAGAACACCAAAATAACTTGTATGCAAGTCTTGGGTTTCTAAGTGGGTTCTTGTGAGTTAGGAACAAAGATACTTCCTATTAGGCCTAAGTCTAACTAACTTTTGAAAACCTTGAATTCCGGAGATCTGTGTTGTAAGGAATAGGCCTAACTTACATGATAACTTAGTTTTTGACTAGTGAGCAAAATAATCCAAAGGCCCCAGTTCCTAAAATAGTTAAGTTAGTAGGCCTACTTAGGCTTGAGTCTAGGACTGATTAAAATTAAGGAGAGGACACGCAGGAGTTTCATTGAAGCTGCGCTCTGCCGCCGCCACCGAACTGAGGAAGGGGCGCAGTGCTACTCTCTCCCTCCTCATAAAGTGTGGATCTAAATTAGGCCTACTTAATTTCAGTCAAATAGGCCTACACAAACTTTTTTAGCCTACCAAGTCAAACTTAGGGAATGACTTAAAATGATGAGTTATAACAACACTGTTAGGACCATAAATCTGGTCAGTAGCAAAAAATAAGGGTAGGTATAAAATAGAAATTTAGACACTAGCAGGGCCGGTTCTAGGAATTTTTCAGAGTTAAGCGAACCCGAATCAGCGCCACTTAGAATTACCCCCCCCCCCCCCAAAACCATGAACATAACTTAACCGTATTTGTGAATTTTTTCCCAATAATTTTGGGAAGAATTTTTCAATAAGTTTAGGTTAGAAGAATACTTGCAATAAAAGGCTGTTTATTATTCGCAGAAATTTAACATTTTTACAGTTTTACTCATCATATAAACTTTAGCAAAACCAAGGCCACACAAAAAAAACAGGCTTTAATGCTAATCAAGCATGACGTCACGATAGAAGACGGCAATGACGTAATGTTTGCCGTTTGTGATCAGCTGCTTGTGTTAATCTTTCCTTGGAAAATAAATAAATAAATACCTAAATCATTGCCGTCTTCTATCGTGACTTCTTTGGGCTGAATGGGGTCGCCACCAGATGATTTAAACAAAAATCTACTCATTGATTTGGCTTGTTATCTTCCTCTTCCAAATTCGCCTTACGCTTTCTATAATAAGTGCCAGACGGTTTCTTTTTTTCTGCCATTGTTTTCTTAGTATCGGCTCGCAATATGTTTTACTCATTCATTCAGTTTATACTTTCTTCTTATTTAATGCGCTAATTATATATTAAACTTAAACCACTCGTAATCATATACTTATCAACAATCATGAATCATCCAAACAATGCCAATACGATACCGATACGGTATACGTATACAACTAAAAGAGTGCAATACAACGTAATGCTCTGCTCTAGGATCAGAGCCAGAGGCAGAAGGGAGGGAAGGAAAGTTTCATGTTGTGTCAAGTGGCGGTGGGGCACACGGGAGGGACGATGGCTTAACATAGTGTCAGCCAGCGTTCGCCGCTAGAACCGCTAAGTCGAAAAATTTAAATTAATTTTAAAATTTTTAGTAATAAAATTAACTTTTTAATTATAAAATTAAACTGTCATAACCTAACCTAACCAACCAAACTTGCTGATAATATAAAAAAGATATAAGATAAAAATCAAATAAAGTAAAATCTTTGACAAAAAGTCAGCCTCTCGACGGGTCTTGAAACTCGAGACCTCCTGATCACTAGTCCGATGCGCTATCAATTATGCCACGAACGCCACTGGAATCACATTGTCCCGTTACGGTAATCATGTCGCCTCAAGAGAAGACATTAGCCACTAGAGATATGACGTCACCACACATTTAGCCATCGTCCCTCCCGTATGCCCATCCGTGACAAGTGGCGCTGCGCGCTTGCTTATCTCGAGCATGAGCGAGTCGTGAAATGAAACCCACAGGCGCCGCGCTGTACGCTGCCGACTTGCCGAGAGTACGCTCACTACAAATCGAAACTGCAAATGGCATTGAGTCCTTCAGTTGTAGTGCTGTACAAATATACACATTTTTCAAGTGCTGTTGGTACAAACAGAATAAATGCCTTTATTGTGGTGCTTTGAATACTTGAAATCTGAGAAAAAATAAACAAAATTACGTTGTTCACGTAAAAAAAAATTGTTCCGTTGGCGCCACGGCGCCACTTTTTGTGGCGCCATATGCGGCCGCGTAGTTCGCGTATGGGTTAAACCGGCCCTGGACACTAGCTCATTCTGTGACTGGCTCATACACAACTATGTTCTTTTGTAGGCCTAATAAAAGATTGGCTACATCTGGTCCATACTTATAGATGGGAAGTAAACATCAGTAAGTTATCCTATTGTCAATGATAGTACTTTCCTAATCAATAGTCTTATCGGCTGCTCTTTACGTTACGTCCTACACTCATTCGAATGAAACTATCGATTGTTCGATTGTTTCATTCGATATATCGTTTGGTTAGTTAGGTTAGGTTAACCTTACCTAATTAACCAAACGATATAACTTATCGAACAATCGATATAGCCTATCGATCAATATTTTCATTCGAATGAGTGTAGGACGTAAAGCAGCCGATAAGACTAAAAAAGGGCTATTTGGAGGCTAAAAAAGTTTGTGTAGGCCTATTTGACTGAAATTAGTAGGCCTAATTTAGATCAGCACAATCTGTAGGTGGGTCAGATAGGCCTACTCTAAGACGATTTTGATAACAATCTGGCTACATACAAATTTAACATGGGGATGGAATGTCTAGTTGTATTAATTATAGTTAAAGGTACCTACTATTCAAATTTCAAAATTCACGGCTTTTGGTGTAATAAAAGTGAGCACACTTTGAATTTAACTTTGGCTATTTAAAATCACCTGCCTAGCACATACGCCTTAAAACTATAGAGCAAGAAATGATTACCGGTATTCATATTCAAACATCTTTATTCATCATAAATCATGTACATTGGTGGTAGGCCCACAGTGAATAGTGTCAGAATACTTAAAATAACTATTTCTACGTAAGTTATGGGAGGTGGAAAACTCCTCAAAAGAATATAATGCTAAATTTATTAAATAATCTTTTGGAATTTTCTTGAATTTAGATAGGTTTGTTTCTTTTTTATCAATTCAGGGACAAATTTTAGAAACTCGTTACCAGCGAATGAGGTTTTTTTTTCAATCTTTTAATTTGTGAGGCTGGACAAACTCTCTTCTCCTCCTGAAATTATAAGAATGTTACTGAATTTATTACTTGCTCAGATTCATTTTTTTTTCAATAAGAATTGTTTCATAAATATATTGCCCATAAACTGTAACCATTTGTAGGCCTAATTTCTTAAAATGTTCTTCTTGAATATCTCGTTTAAGCTTAAGCATAATTCTGATAGCCTCTTTTTGCCGCTTCTGAATGCTATCCATACATTTTTTTGTTGACCCATATAATGCTAAACCGAATGAAAGATGAGAGTGAATGTGAGCAAAATATATCCTTTTTAGGGTTTTCAAACTAGGCTACAATAAAAGGACGTAATTTGACAATTTATTTATTTATTTATTTATTCACGGTAACACCATTTATACAATGTAGTTAGCATAATCAATTACAAGATGGCATTATTAACAACGACACTACATTACTAATGCAATTATATCAAACAAAACTGAACTTAAAAAAACTTTGGGTAAGTATAATATTCAATGAAAACAACAGACAATAATAACAGGCAATGCAGACAACAACAAAAAAAAAACAATCAATAACAGGCAATGAAAGACTAAAAATAACAGGCTATAAATACAAGCTATATAAATACGGCAAGCAATAACAGGTAATGAAAGGCTATAATGACAGGTTATAACTAATAGACTATAGTACAAGCTCTAATACAGCAAGCAATAACAGGCAATAAATACATACAAAAAATAACAGACAATAAAAATGCAGAAGCAATAGAACAACAGGCAATAAATACAGAGGCAATAGAATAACAGGCAATAAAAAACGCTCAATAGAATTCAGACAATAACATGCAATAAATAAATACGGACAATAATACAGGCAGTGAATGCAGTTAACGATGGTGTCCTTTCAGATTTATGTAGATTTTTTTGGCGGTCACAACTGAGGTGTTCCAAAGGTCAACGTGCGGGGACAGGAGGTTCCCAATCCTATGGAGACGGGGGATCACACTGTTGTGCTCATAGTTGTTGGCGTAGGCTTGAATAGCGAAGAGGTTCCTTGAGCGAGTTCCTCCTGGAACTCGAAAGTTGATCCGACCAAGTAGCTCAGGGCATACAACATCACCATTTAAAAGATTTACGAGAAGAGAAACATCAGCTAATTCTCTTCTCAAATGTAAAGATTGTAGTCCCAATTGAATTTCGATGTCGCTGATGGGAATTGTTGCATAGTTGTAACCCATCTTGAGTCCAACAACTCGAAGAAACCTTCTTTGGATTTTCTGTAGGCGGTCGATTTGTCCAATTGTATAGGGAGCCCACACAATGCTGCAATATTCAAGTACTGAGCGAACAAGGCAGATGAAGAGATACCTCAGCGCTGTGATGCTGAGACCATGTCTAGAGGTGCGAATAATGAAGCCCAGTGCCCTTGACGCCTTGCCACAAACCAACTCCATGTGGTCAAGAAATGTGAGGTTTGATGAGAACACCACCCCGAGGTCACGAACTGAGGTCCTCCTGGAAATATCACTGCCATCGATAGTATAGTTGAAGATAATAGGTCTCTTGCTACGGCTAAAGGTGATTGCAGTACATTTCTTGATGTTGAGACTCATATCGTTTGAGACACACCAGTCGCATATCCTCCTGAGGCAGTTCTGGAGTGTTGTACAATCTTCAATGGAAGAAATGGCCGTAAAAATCTTAATATCATCAGCAAATAACAGTTTATCCACATCCATGAGTTCTATGATGTCATTAAGATATAATGAGAACAGAAATGGACCCATATGTGAGCCTTGAGGGACGCCAGATGCTGCAGTGAAGGGTTTAGAAATTGATTGTTGAAACTTTACAATAAGTTCCCGGTTATCCAAGTATGAGCGGAACCATTTCAAGAGTTGTCCAGTGACTCCATAACCAGCCAATTTGGAAAGTAGTATCTGGTGGTTAACACGATCAAAAGCCTTCTGGAAATCCAAGTAAATGCTGTCAACCTGAAGTCCCATCGACACATTGGAAACTAGGAAATTCTGGTAGATTACTAGGTTGGACGAGGTTGACCTGCCAGTCGAGAACCCATGCTGGTGAGTTGAGAGGAGGTTGTCAAAAAGGGGCTTTATTTGGTCTAAAACGAGACTCTCAAATACCTTCCCCAAGGTGGGTTGAATGACAATCGGCCTGAAGTCACTTACATCGGAAGAATTTTGAACTTTGGGAATGGGAACAACAAAGCTGGTTTTTAATGTATCCGGAAAGATTCCTTCTTGAAGTAAAAGATTGAAGATGTGTGTCAATTGAGGAGCCAGTAGCATATTACAGTACTTCAGTACAGATGGAAGGTATTAGGTCGGGTAGTACAGACAATGCTTAAATTCCGGAGTTAGTTTTGGTCAAAACTTTCTGTGTGTGTTTAAGTTATCCCAATTCCAATTTTCATCTACAGTATTGTTAAACCCAGAAAGTTGATCAGATTTTCCTTTTGAATGTTATTTGAGTTGTAAGTTATTATTGGCTCTTTTGTAATTTTGTTCTGAGCTGTTCTGAAATTTATAAATTTTGTTTTTTTGTGAATTTAGTTATGATTGTAGAAATAGTTTCTAATATTCTCTAATCCTACATATGTAAAAATGTCAGTTTCTTCTGGAGAGTTGGATGGTACAATCAAATTAGAATCATCATAAAATAAATAAATCAGCGTAAAGACATAATATAGAATTTTGCTTGTAGGTTAAATTATCTTCCATGCCTTTAAGGTAACACAAAAAAAGCAAATGCCCCAAAATTGGTTAGGTTAGCCTATTTAAAAATCTACATAATAACAAAAAATGCTAACTCAATTTAAAATGTTTTTCACCATCCAAATTAGGCCTAAACTTTTCATGTAACCTACATTTAGTAAGCTTGGTTTTTAAACTGTAAAAAATTAAAAATAAATAGGTACGGTACGGTAGTTATTGTAATTGTTTTTTTAATAGCCTACTCCTATTAAATATGGGTCAATATCATAGAACTTTAAACATGAAACGCTGAGTCAATACAGCGAAAAAGCCGGCCGCGGAAGGGCTCCCCTCCCACCACAAGTCAGGGGCACTGACCCATGTATCACAGGACGCGTTACGTTTTCCTACAAATTCCGTCAGGTTTTCAGGCTTTCATTATTATTAAGACCTTGATTGTGGTGATTTATTGGTGTGTGATGATTCTTTTATCACAACATTATTGAAAATGCACTTAGTTTTTTACGAGTAGGTTTTATTGTTTGTTGTGCATTGAATGCCACACAGACAATTTTGCTCCATTATTCACTCAAACCTACTCACACCACTCGTAGGCCTATATTCGGGTTAAAATACGCACCTAGCTGATTTGCTAAAGTTCCTATGTCAGGGACCTGTTTAAGTTTGCCATTTATGAGATGGATCCATGAATGTGATACACTAACGAATTGTTTAAGATAAAATGTAATTTGTTAACCTTATTTAGCTACGTAAATCTAATCTGTTAAATACTGTACCTAAGAAAGTATGTAATATTTATGACTGTACCTATTCGATCAGTGGTCGTTTCCAAATTGGGACTGAAATGTTAACCTAAGACTTTCTCTATGGTATTTGATCAGTTGTCATCATTCAATTCTTTTCCTTTGTACTGTGTTTTGTGGCTTTATTTTAACATATGCTATGATTGTTTTGTTTACATTTACGTTGTTATTTTGTAACCTTCATAACCCATTTAAGACCAATGTTAAAATTTAAAAACGTTGAGTTACTTTAAAATTATATAAACGTCATCATAAATTGAAATTGGTTACGTCCAAACCATCCAAACATTTGTCAAAACAACCTTGGTAAGTTTGGCTGAAATATGTTCAGCCGTTACTGAGATTAAGTGTTATAAAGATTGCATTGAAGTTGATCCCAAAGAGCGTCGCTTCGCTCTGATCAATTACCAAGGTATATCCACTGAATTTCCTGATGTTTTAGGTGGATTCGGGTTCGTTTTCGTAGCTCAGGCTGTTGACACCGGAAAGGAATATGCTATTAAGGTAAGAAAAGTATTAGAATTAAATGTTTTATACGTTGTAAGCTTAAGGTAAAGAATTGCAATATGTTTACAAAACATAATTTAATAAAAACAAATACTTTAGGCCTATGCTAACATATCTCTATGAAATTTTGACACATTTTTGCTGTTGAACATAAGTTATTGCATTTTTTACTTGTAAACTATTACCATAAAATTTGTAAATGAATACTAAATACGAAATGGAAATTTTTATAAATCACAATTCCATCGTTTTATCTAAATAGGTATTTCTTAGTCTATTTCAATTTCTAGATTTCTTTTTCTTGTGTCTAGGCCTACGCCAGTGACTTTATTTGAAGTTCAAGTTAATTCATATTTTACTCTGGTGTTGTCATATTGCTTTAGGTTTCATATTAGTTACAGTTAAAAATTTGATTTTTTGTAATGGTTGATTGTTGTATTTTTATTTATTAATTCATTCAACAAAACATTATAAACAAAATACATCTCATACAAAGCTACAAAAGCCTCAGTAGGCTTTTCCGCAGCTATAGATAAGAGTCCAGTTCAAGGCCCGTTTCACAAATTCTAGTCAGTTTCATATCTGGTACAAGCTATTCTCTCCATCTGTTTTACTAAATAGATAAGTATTCACATTTCATTATCATTTCTTACACTAGGAAAACTAATAATATAACAAAAATTTATTAATGTTAGCTGTGTTTATTTTTCAGCGGTTAATGGCTGCAGACGATGAATCTAACAAAGCCATCACTCAAGAGATTAACATTCTTGTATCCTTTTTCTTGTGGAGTGTTTCACTATTTCTGCAGGGTTGCATGAATGCTAATGATTAAAAAAATGGTGTAGAACTGGAAATTTGCTTAATTTAAAGATTTGCTGTAGAATGGATATGATTTTTATTTTTTTGTAAAGCATGTTTCATGAAGATGATTTAGATAGAAAGACTTGCGGGAAATTACAATGTAGACTAATTTGTTTCTTATTTTCAACTATGATTTTGGTTTTTGATTCTTTAACACTTGCTGAATTTTACTAGGTTAGTCGGCATCCAGTTCAGATCGCGGCAATGTCAACCGGTACTGTGTGTGCGACAGGCCTGTTTGTTGTGTTTTCGTTAATAATAAAATTGTAAAATGTTATTCGTGTTCGTGTTATGTGTTTCAACTACGACGACGCTACTTCAGCTGAATGTTCAACGTCTGACGATGGCATTATAATGCCGAAACGGCTGTAACTCAAGTTACAACAGTTTGAGCTGTAGACGAAGGTAAATACCTATTTTTAAATACCTTTATTTTGTGTATTACATTTTATGTTACTGATCTCTGTTAAGTTTTAAGTTCCTGAGTTTTTTTTTAAAAGTGTGTTATCAAGAAGAGTAGACTACTAGAAATGCAAGTGTGTTTGCAAAGACTATCAAATGGCCTATTGAGCTAAAACAGCTAAAATATAGTTACTCCCACCCATGAGAAAGGTTGTTGATGAGACTAATATTTTGTACAAAATAATTACTAGAATAATAGGGGCTATTGCCCCTTCAAGCCACTAGTTTTATATTGTTTTCCTAAGCCAAACCTACAGAAACAGCTGGCTGGTCATCCCAACATCATTCAGTTCTTGTCTGCTGCTTTCATAGACAAGAACCAATCAGGGCATGGTATGGCGGAGTACTTAATTCTCACTGAGCTCTGCATCGGTAAGTTTTAGCTTTGATTAATACAACTAGACATTCCATCCCCATGTAAAATTTGTAGCCAGATTTTTTAACAAACTCGCCGTAGTTGATGTGAGCCATGACAGATTTTGCTGATCTAAATTACTTAATTCGGTCGAATACATAAACTTTTTACCTTGAAGTCAAACTTAGGGAATGACTTATGGTGAGCTAAAGCAACTGTTATGACCCATCAACTTGGTTAGCATAAAAAATAAGGTGTAAAATAGATTTTAGAAATAGCGCATTCTGTGACTGGCTCACACAACTAGGTATTTTTTAAATAAAAAATTGGCAACAGCTGTTCCAAATAGATGGGATGTCTACTTCAGTATCCAATAGTTAAATGGTTTTAGCTAGTGTGTTATTTTTATATTTTCTTAGAAGAGTTTGACAGTTTTGAAAACTTTGTGTTTTTGTGGGTCCATAGTTTTCAATTACCCTACTTTTTTTTGACGTTTGGTGTGTTTCTCATGTTTTTTGGAGGGTTATTAAAATTCATAATTATTAAAGCTTGTGCTTCTGTACCGTACATGACACACAGGTAAGACTGATATTCTCTTAAGTATCTTGTCAAAAAGAGAACCTCTTTATTTGAAAATGTTGTACAACAGCTTTACAATTTACACAACATTTTTACTTAACTTTAACTTATCTTGTAAAACAAAGCGACACGTTTGTTCACTCTAGCAATTTGATTATTATTTAAATTGTGGTTCTTGCTACTGTTGGAGCTTTTGAAGATTTATTTTAAACTAGCTGTAACCCGCGGGCTTTGCCCCATTTAACTTCTTAATTTTCAAGATTATCTCGTTCGCATGGCTCAATCACGTCCTGGTTGAAGTTTGTTCGCTACGCTCACTCACCTTTAGGTTGGAGCTCGTTCGCTACGCTCACTCACCTTTAGGTTGGAGCTCGTTCGCTACGCTCACTCACCTTTAGGTTGGAGCTCGTTCGCTGCGCTCACTTGCCTTTAGGTTAGCTCGTTCGCTACGCTAACTCGCCTCCAGGTTGAAGTTCGTTCGCTACGCTCACTCACCTTTTGGTTGCAAATTAGCTGTTGTCATAAATGTAAAAGAAATAATAGTGCTGCACCCTGTTGGTAATCCTTGTAACTTTAATGCTATTGAACATCATAGAACAGAACCAACTTGTTTAATTGAAACAGCTGTTAAGATTCAATAATTCCATTTCTCATAAGGTTAACATGGGAAACTCCAGAGCCACTGGGGCGGAGCCCGAAAGGATTTTTGAAATAAGAATATGCCTATATGTTAATTGGGAATGTGAGCTATCATCATGCCAAATTTCAGCCCAATCCGACCAGTATTTTTCGAGTTTACTTTTCCCATACACACATACACACATACAGCAACCACCTCTTTTTTATAATAGTATAGATAGATTATATATTCATACTTCTTAGTTTAAAGTGGGTAATTCTATAAAGTGTTGAGCATTTGAACACATCTTTTCATGCTCGTATACTTGAGTCACTTAAAGCCAAATTAATTTTTTCAGGTGGCAGTCTGATAGATGTGCTGACTGCCCGCACTTCTCCCTTACCTCCGGACATCGTCTGTCGGGTGTTCTGGCAAGTGTGTCAATCTGTCAAACACATGCACAGTCTCAGCCCACCCATTATACATAGGGATCTCAAGGTAAAGTAGGCTCGGGTCTCAGTGACGAATGAAAGTAGAGTGATTCATATGATAGACATTTGATGACTAAGACCAGTTGGCTGCTTCGAAATCTGTTTATCATCTGGTTTTTACTGATTTTCGGATTAATATCTGAAACTCATGTTTTTGGCATCTGTATTATATTGTTTGAGACGAAAATTGGTTTTACATGCCTCCGCCAAACAGCCCAACGATTAAAATTTGCTCAGTAGCTTAAATGTATCATGGAATACAACATTTTCAAAGCATGCAACTCGTCAATAACACAATTAAAACTAACATCACACTATCTAAATGTTTGTGTATTCATATCGTCTTTATGTTCGTGTTGTATTTGTTTGATTGTGTTTTTGAGTTGCAAGTTTTGAAAATGTCTTCGCAACAAAACTTGTAAGCTACTTAGTAATTTTAATCGTTGGACTATTTTACAGAGATGTGTAAAGCCTATTTCCGTCTTAATTACTTTATCTGCGATCTAAAAGAAACAGTAAATAATATAGCTTTGATTATATTAGTTGAGTCCCAAAAGGTAGTAATGCCGTTAAGTTCTATATGAATTACAGTTTATGCTAGGAATGAAAAATTTCCGAATGATTAAGCATACAAAAGTACACATGAAATGCCTCCAAATCATTTTATTTAGAAAGCCACACAATGTGTACTCATTTATAGTTGTATACAGAGTGTATAGAATAGAGCAAGATGACATTGTGGCTTTGTTACTGCCAAAGATAAGCATTTTCTTTAGCTTGAAGGCCAATGATCGAGAACAGCTGGATCGAGCATCAAACAATCAAAGAGCTACTGATTTTTCTGGGATAAAATCGGAATCTTTAGGACTACAAGTTTCCTCTTTAGTTCAGGATATTCCCTGATATCTGATATCTAGACGTCATCTACGCATCTATAGCTTCCTTTCCTCCATAATTTGTAATTCTAATCTTTTCTCCACATCCCTCCCCTTCTTCACCACATATCCACCTTCTTCTTTTTCTTGGTCTTTTCACAACAAAATGGACGTTACGCCAGAAAAGAACTGTCATTTATACAAGTTTGTAATGTAATAGGAGGGTCCAATATTGTAAAGAGGAAGTGTTTGGCAATGTTGTGTGAGTAGGCTGGTAGTGTTGTTAAACAATAACTTGTTGTGCTGACCTACTGAAGGCTGTTGCTTTAAGTAGGCCAGTGCACTTGATCAAGGGGTCAGTTTTGTGTGGAGTGGTTTGTGTGGTGCACCAGAGGACGGGGTCCTGCTGGGGAGCTGGAGCCCAAGGCCCTTGGCCTTGGGTCCAGGTAAGAAAATGTTAAGGGTTTTCAAAATTGGTGTTTAGAGTCTTTTCCAAATTGGGGTTTCAGTTTCTAACTAAATGATTTATACAGTTCCAATCTACTCTACCTTTTTGATTGTTAGTTTAGCTTTGTGTTCTTTTGTGTTGTTTTGAGTAATTAATAAAGTTGGGTTTTGTAAGCGAGTGCTGAGTTTCATTCCTGAGCTACGTCACCCTAAGTAACAGTAGGTATTCCAAGAGGAATACATACCGTTACAGTAAGAAATTTGAAATTGCTTGTTGAATCAATAATCTCTGTTTAAAATAAATTTGTATTTGCAGATAGAGAATTTGCTGTTGGACAGTGAGGGGAAAATCAAGCTTTGCGATTTCGGAAGTGCTACTACACAGGTGTTCTATCCTGACAACAACTGGACGGCTCAGCAGAGAGCCATGCTTGAGGACCAGGTGAGGTGACAAACATTTTGAACACTTAGTATCTTTACTTGTTGCTATACCCTTCACATCTGTGGAAAGAGGCAGAAAAGAGTAATGTTTTTTTAATCTTCTACACGATTGCTCTATTGTAGAAAGAAAACCTGTAAAAATTTTTGTATAAAATTTTTTATGGTTTAATTAAATTAACTTTGTGACAGGAAAAAATTCATAACTTCTGTGTGGTATGGTTTTATTACTTTGGTAGCCGACAATTGAATTTTATATTGGACAAAGATTTCACGAATTACTAGAAATATTATTTAATTTTAAATGCCTCTTTACTTTTACCTCTTACTTTTTTGGAATCCTAGAAGTCAGTTGGAGTATGGAATAAGATCGTACACTTTCTTTGTACCTAGTTAATCCTTTACAAAATTGATTTTAATATATAAATTAACTTCAAACTGTTACTTGCATAACAATTAAGGTACCGGTAATGAAATTTGAATGAGAAAGAAATGGCAATTGATGCCTTTAAAAAATAAAGCCATTGAGGAACTTGTACGTGTAAGTAGACAGTAGGGCCTAGAGATACCGGCAATAATAACCAGCAACAAAAGAAGAGAGAGAGGAAAAAAATAGTAGTCTATATTCTGCAGTTTCATTCCCAAGGGGAACTTCATCAGATTTCGAAGGACATCAAATTTAATTCCAGAGGAGGTCGTCGACATTACAAAAACGTGTTACGGAGAAACACGTTATGCACGGAGAAAAGGTCTAGACTGATGCGTTATCTCGCATTAAAATATCCCAAAATTATTATACCTACATTAATCCTCGACATTCTGTAAAAATTAGGACGTCCATCGAAGGTAGTTCATTATGCTCAACTGCTTCCTATTTGTACTAATTGATGGTTTTTTTTCATGATTTTGTCTGTGTTTTGTGTATTTTTCCTCCTTAGAAGGGATAAGATTCCAGATACCTAAACACTGTTAAAACTTGTTTTTTACCAACAATGGTTGAAAATATCCACTATAATCCCTCTAATAGCATTCAAACTTAAATGACACCATATCTCCCGTAACATTTTAGACATTGATCATTTTGATCAAAATTACATTTGGAATTGCAGATGAACAGGTGTACGACGCCCATGTATCGAGCTCCCGAGATGGTCGACACTTGGAACAACTACCCAATAACATCGGCCAGTGACGTGTGGGCTCTTGGCTGTATGCTGTACATGCTCTGCTACAATAAACACCCGTTTGAGGACTCGGCCAAGCTAAGGATTCTCAACGCCAACTACACGATTCCCGCCGGGGATGCCAAGTACTCTGACTTTCATCCTCTCATACGTGAGTCTCAGTAGCTCTCTTGTGATAAGTTTTAATTTTGTCTTGGACTCGGTGCTATTTGGTATTTATCTACTGACGGTGTTTGTATGGTAACGGTCCAAACCCTGGTCTTGTTTCTATAACGTTGACCTTATGTTAGCTACTATTATTATTTTATTTTTTATTCATAAACATAAGTTTTACAAAAAGTTTAATTTTTCAAATATAAAGAAGAGAAAAACCATTAAAATTCAATTTCATAGCCCCAGGATTGTGTTTATATGACAAACAATGGCTAA
Organism: Macrosteles quadrilineatus; assembly: GCF_028750875.1. Lineage (NCBI taxonomy): Eukaryota > Metazoa > Arthropoda > Insecta > Hemiptera > Cicadellidae > Macrosteles > Macrosteles quadrilineatus. The sequence continues at coordinate 180,407,449 of NW_026542594.1, forward strand.
ACGTACCTCGTCAGACAATCCTTGCATGAAGTATCGAGTGCTACATATGTTTCGGTGGTTATTTAAATAGCTCCGCCATCGTCAGGCTAACAAAAGGATACACTTGATGTGTCGTCTCATTATTGTTTTTATGTTTTATTTATTTATTCTGAAGACACATCAAGTGGATCCTTTTGATAGCCTGACGACGGCGGAGCTATTTAAATAACCTCCAAAACATATGTAGCACTCAATACTACATGTCAAGGATCGTCTGACGAGGTACGTTTAGCTATTATTTGTCAGAGAAAAACAGCTCTCTGTATAAGTAAGCTGTCTGTGGGACTGAAGTGTGGTCCATAATTAGTTGTTTATATCCTTTAAACTATAGCATATAACACAGTTTATTTAATATAATAAAGTATATATTTTATTTTATATTTCAGTTATAATTTTTTTTTTTTACTCTAAAGCTTACTTTATGATTGGTTTTAACTCTATTTTGTATGGATTTTGACATGATTTTCTCTGTGAACCTAATCTCAAATACCTACCGAACCTCACCAGGTTGAAACATTCTTCAACCATCAGAACTCCAGAAAGTCAAGTTTTAAACTTAAACCACACCGTATGTTGTAATATTTAACAGTCTCCTTATGGAATTACAGGAGGATGTCTCCAAGTGAATCCAGAAAATCGTATGACAGTCTCAGACCTACTGGAGAGATTGGCAGCCATTGCGGAATCTCGCGGTGTCAACTTGCGGGAACCTCTCACGTTGGAAGGCAAGCGGATAGACTCCAACGCCCGACCAGGTGATTCACTTTTCTCCGCACTTTGTGACAAACTTTCATTTCTTTGACTTTAACCTGTACTAACCGAAATCCTTCATAAACATAAATTGTTTCATTCTGAATGTATTTTTATGGTTGTAGTAAATACTAGATTCCTTAACATACCACGTTTTAGTGTAAATTTGTATATTCCAGTTTACCAAACCTTATTGCATGTTTGCATGTTTATGGTGTAGTTAATAAAACTGTTTTTTGTTGTTATTTTTACTTCATTTTCCTATTTCATCCCACCCATTTCTAAAGTAATATGCTGGACATTTAGATTTACCATTTGGAGATACAAAATTTAAAGACAACAAAGTCAACAATTTAAGTTTTTTTTTAATTTTTTTTTTAGATTTTGTTTCGTCTGGGTTGTGCTTTGGTAAAGCAAACTTATAAATTTAAATGTTAGTTTTGTTCAAGGAAAGGCTCTAGACCATGATTTTGAATTGTAGAATAAGGATTCTAAAATTATAAGATAAATAACTTTTTATTGAGGATGTTTTGAAAGTGCACTCGCCACTTTGTCAAATCTCTTAGATTTGACAGAATTTTTTATGTCAATTTTTTTTTAATTCTAAAAATGGCTTTAATACTACACTAAACTCTGAAGGACAAATACATGCACCTCTTTTAATGTGATATTTATTTATATCACTCATTTGACAACTATCTATGAACACTAAGGAATCAAATATAACTCCACATAATTTACCAATGTGTCAGTTTGTTTTGTGGGAATTCATATTTTAGATGACAACTAGTTTCTTAATTCTTGATTTAGTAACCTGAGTTAAATCTTATAGCCTGGATATCCTACGAAGAGGTTTAAATGTTTCATTTCATATTGCTTGCCAATCCATGCACCAACAACATTGAAACTGCACACAAATAATAAAGTGGGTTCTGAAAATATCCTTTAACAATTTAGCTTCCTAAGATTTGTAGAAACAAAATAGTGGCATATTGAAAATTTTACAGATTTTCATCCTAAAAAATTACTCTCTTAAGTTGTTGAAGTGTTTACCCTCATTCTTGAACAGCTGTTTATTAAACAATACTTCTTAACCATAAAAACATAAACTAACTTTATTAAGTGCAGTTCTATTGAAAAGTGGTGATGAAGCTTATGGATAGCTTGTAATGTTAAACTTAAAGTGAAGTTTCTGGTAACATTACAAGAGCAGTTAGGCAATTTCAGGCAGCCTACCCAAGAGTTTAACCAACTAGTAATTCAATAAAAACTGAATGAAAACATTTTTGTTAGGATCTGACCTAGAGTGTTGAATAAAATTACACAGGATCCAGTTCCAATTCGGTCAGATTAACGGAACTCTGGAATATAATTAACAAAAATAAGTTCTGGTCCTTTACCTGCGGGGCAACCAAAATTCATGGAACTCCCGAAGAGTTTTGCTAAAAACTGTGAGTGCTACTTGATATTGATATGATGAAATAATATATATATGTCAAGTGTAGGCCCTACTAATCAATTCCAATTGAGAACCAAGATTCAGAAACAAAGTCTAAGTCACGGTGTAATGCAGTACCGGTACTGAGTTTCTTCTGGTTAGGTGCAGTATGTTCCAGTTTTTATCATCAACATTCATTATTGTTTATGTTATGCTCTTTTCTCATAGATAAATTTAATGTCTGATTAAAACATATTTGTTGCGAGTGTGATTTTCTTAGTAATAGTTGACTGAAGTCCTTGCAAGATGAATAAGTTTTTGTAAAGGTTAACAACGTTATTGAAGCTGGCTTAAATTAAGAGTAATACATGATTGAGGTAAGTTTTTATGAAAAAAATCCTCTTGTACACATCAGCCCACATAAAATATCTGATTGCTACTTTTTTGTATCATTAAAATACTGAGTAAAATCAAAAGAGGTAATACTTTGGTTCGGAAATTTTCTCTCTGTTTGGATTTACATATTTTATAAAAAAAAATCATGTTAAGTTTTCAAAACAAGTTCAATTAAATCAGAAACTGTTTGAATCCTTTTTTTTAGCAAAGCAAGAATCATATATCATATTTCTCAGTTTGTTAGGCATTAGATCTTTCCAATTCCATAATAAGCTGCAACTGAATTTCATATAATGCCAAATTGATCATCTCCATTCTGCTGTTTGCTGTTTTTTCGCTCTTAAGCCGGAGGCAAATTAATTCCACCAATGTCAAATCACTGTAGCAGAAGGATTTAATCTTGATTTTGTGTAGTTTAATTTCAGAAACCAAGTAGTATTGTAAATAATCCTTTCGCAATTGAATAACTGTGTTATGTATTTGGTCAATTTACAGCTGGTCCTCCCCCTGTGACAAACAACGTAGGGACTAACAACGGTCTGGACCGACCCCCACCACCGACACAGATGCCTGCGTCTCCTCACAGGACTCCCCCTCCACACCCACCCCCGCCTTCGAGGTAAGTGTCTTGACAAGTTTATCCTCAATGCTTATTCAGTAGTCCCACCGACACTTGCGTAATTTGTTCAAACTCATCTGTGAGTGCTAGTGTCACACTCATTTTTGCGTTCACCCTTCCCTTTCGGTTGAAGGTGATATATTTGCTGATTGAGTTTATTATGTAGATTTTGATTATATGTGTGGGTTTGACTCCTGATGTGTCCAGGCGCTTATCCAGCCGGAGTTTGTGTCCAGCTTGAGATGAAGCTGCTGGCAATAGTAATCGCACACAACACCTGTTTTGCTTCTGTTTGAACACTATTATAAAAGACACAAATTTTCCTTTTTAGTTTTGATTTTTGTTAAATATCGACATATGTTAAAAGACCTAAAAAAACAGACATTTATAAAGAAATAAAAATTCTCACTTGAAAGGGTGAAACATAAATAGTATCTAGAATTTTTTTCTAAGTTCTAAATTGTTAAATTACAAAGTTATATACTATCGAGGCATTTTTCAGACCTCCCCCAGTACAACAGCCGCTACCCCCGGCTAGTGGCGGTGGCGGTGGTCTGTTCTCTACCATCAAAGGCGGGGCAGGCAGTTTCTTTAAAGGACTCAAAGATACATCTTCAAAAGTGGTTCAGACTGTCCAGCAGTAAGTACATAGTTAACAGATTTATAATTTGCTATAATACTCAAAACCTGTTTGATCCATTACTTAAGTAATGGAATGTGAGTAAAAAATATTGATTAATCAAGTAAGGTAGGTTAATTTGTTTCGGTATTATTTGCTGGAATACACTCCTCCCCCCTGTTGTTGCAGCAAACCTGTGTACTAAGTGGATCCCATTTTTCTAGTGTTTGTGGTCAAACAGATTTTAAATTAAATACTGTACATCCATCCCGAATATTAACTAGGCCAATATATACTCATTGAGTAATAGAATTTGCTACTACTAGGATCACACATATCTGGTTTTATGTAAAATTTGAAAACTATACTTCGGAATAGAGAAATTTGCCAAATAATATGAAAGGTATATCCACTAACAAGCTATTAACTAACAATTATTAGTTAGATTGTTTCCAGTATGTACAACATGTAAAGCAATGAAAATTAGCCAATTTTCATCAAATCAGTTCACAAAAGATTTGTCAAGAGTCTCTAAAAAGACATTTAAAATGGATAGTCATGAATTTACAAGCAAAAAGCTAAGCGCTTTTTAATATTTTATATTTTCAACAACAACATTTACAAGAATAATTCAATTCAAGTGTTGTCCTTAGCAATAGGAAGTAGGCCTAGTCAATTAAAAAGCTAGTTTGATTAACAAAAATATTCCATCAATTTTTTTCTTTCTCTTCCAATACTACAACCCCCCCCCCAAAAAAAATAAAAAAATTAAAGAAACCATCCACAACCAGTGAAAAGTACACTCTTCTTTCCTATGGGCAAAATATCCGCATAATTAAAACATAACAAGAACTTTAATTACATACTCTTCAAAATACTGTTTTAATAATGTCACTTTAATCATGGAGTTAAATGACAGATTTAATCAACAAATTTTCTCGTTAAAATGAAATAATATATTTTGTTGAAATAGTAAATTTAAAAGAAAAAAAATAAATACACTAGAGTCCTTAGGAATAAAAATAGTTGCACATAAAATTAAAATAAACACAGCAATAGATATTCATACTGTCAAAATACCTTTAAACGCATTTAAACATTTATTTTGAAAACCAATATTTGAACAAATTTGTTTTGGTGTTAACTTTTCCGCCCAAAGACAATATGTTCTGATACTTACCAGAATAAAAGATATCAATGATTTTACTTTTAAATTTGGTTTTTATTATCTCTAGAGTGACTGGGTTTTACTCATGCCACATTGACTATTTATGTGAGCGATGTGCGCATAACATTGAACATGAAGCAGTAACTCATATAGATAACCACTTATTGTACCACTCACCTTCAGTTAGTGATAGTAAACTGAACCTTCTATTGAATAACTTGGATACTCAAGCGCTTCAATGGATTACTTGCTTCGTTTCAAGAAAAAACCCGGTCTATTTAGGATATTTTTTGTCAAAAGAAAAAGATGGAGGTTTTATATTTATATTATAACGTTCAGTGTGTTAATGTTTACATGTAAACATCTGTGTGTAGTGATGAATTTTGTTTAGTTGGACGTTTGTGTTTTTACTAAAGCCTTATTTTTTTTTTTATTCTGATATTGAAATAACAAAGACTTATTTATATTTTTTAAAGTTTATTTGCATTCAATTAAGAATTAATTGGAATTTGTTTGATGATAAGTGAGTTTATTTGTTTACATTCATAAAACACCTGGCACACTTTATTAGTTAGTTATACATAGTTAATTGCCCAGCGGCAATAGGTATTTAAACCACTTTATTCTATTTACCACAAGTTATTCAGAGGCTAACAACATGAAATCATGTGTCGCCTGTTCACAGGAGCATGGCTCGTAGTGAGGTTGACATCAGCTACGTCACGTCTCGGCTGGCCGTAATGCCGTATCCAGCAGAGGGTTTGGACATGACGACACGCAGTAACTACGCGGAGGACGTCAAAATGTACTTGGAGACTAGACATCCGGGGGCGCACTACTGTGTGTACAACGTCTCTGGCAGATCCTACCCCGCTGGGCGACTGGGCAAGGGGAGAGTAAGTAAAACAAAGATTAGGGTGATTGAGTGATCGTACATTTAATTTTTGTAACCCAAAACCTATTTTAGACTATATTAAATCTAATTATACCATTTAAATAACTTTTACTGTTTTACCAGCTAGCGCTAGTTTAGATCCAATCACTTAATGTAAACTGTTGAAAAGTTGCTGAAATTTTTAATCGGTGTTGAAATGGTTATAAAAAGTTGATTTTGTGAAGCTCGTCTATATATAAAGCCAAAAGTACCCATGAACTTTTGAGAAAACTATAAGTCACACCCCCATAAACCATATACTTAAAATGTTCGTCATGATGAGAAACCTTGGGCAAAACTATCCATTATTTCTTAAATTGCCATATAAGGTCGTAATTGCTTTCCAAAGGGAACTTTCCATATACGTTAAAAACACCTCAGTAGTATTCATTTGTATGTTATTCTTTCAGTTAATTACCGTATTAAAATCAGGTGAGATTATTTGTCTGGATTATTGTTTCCTGTTTTGTTTATTTTCAGCTTAACCTAACCAATCAATAGTTTTAATAATACTTATGAAGTAAAACGGGGTGAAGCCCGTGGGTAACAACTAGTAGCAATTAATTGTAGAAGATATTCTTTGTTCCTGCAAATATGATTGAGTTTTCATGTGCAATTCCACAAATTTTAATCGTTTTTTTTTTATCATTTATCAATCATCTTTATTTTATAGTGTCTTTTTTTAACGAGCGTCAATAAGAGGATTTTAAAAGAACCCGTAGTTTGCCTTCCTTGACTTGACTATGTATAAAAAGTCTGAGGTCTCAGTGATTCACTACATTTTCCTCATAGGCCTACTGCATATTCCGTTAGCTCACTAATCCACAAAACCAACATTATGTACATTTTGGTTTTGTAGGTGGTAGATTGTGGCTGGGGAGGAGTCTTGCGTAGAGCTCCTCCACTTCACTCACTCTACACCCTGTGTCAGGACATGTACGAGTTTCTGACTCTCGACCCTCGTAACGTTTGCGTTGTTCACTGTATGGTAAGTTTCCTAACCTAACTCTGGATCTTACTCTTTAGTCTATTTTAAACGTCAACTTTATTACAATCCTCAAAACATCGGGTTGGTCCATCCGTTGATTGTTGCAAAATAATATGTTTAGTTCAGGTATTATTTTAGCTAGTTTCCCTTAAAACTGAACTAGAACTGCAAAATTAATTAGGAATAGTGACGTAATTTGATGCTGGCTTTAAAGCATTTTAAAACCTTGAATCCCGATGTATTTAGATTAGTTCAGCATGATCGCATGTGGGTCTCATAGTAATCCTCATCATCATTCAAGTAATTTGAAAAATATACAAGCTGCAGAAATCAGAATTTTGAATAAAAAAAAATTGTTAGTTTGTTTTGGTTGGACTTAACCTTTTTTAATTTTTTAACTGTTTAACATCTTTCACAGAAAGGCACTCAACCAGTTGCATATAAATTCCACATAATTGTTCAACCTCACCCACAGAAAAGTATCCAATCACTTAAGCCTGGTTACACGGGTCGAGTATGTCAGACGAGTTATTCGGCCCTGTAGGCACAGAGAAGTAATTTTTATTATTTATCTATGGTGAAGGGTATTCCGTATACCGTAGCTTTCGTGTTAAATGTGGTTTGAGTTTAAAATGGCCCGTCAAGACTGAATCTATACAGTAACTTAATTAAATCACTGAATTAGATTATTAGATATAGAATTGAATCACCACTTAAATTCAGAGGTTGCTTAAAAGCTTTTTTGCAAACAACTTTTAAACTGTGAGGAAATAGACCAAAGTGAAAGGTGATATTCCGAAAGAGAATAAGATTTGTTACAAATTACTATACTGCATTTCTTTAAAATAATATATAAAGGCAGCCCAAAGTTGCCTCCAAATAAAAAATTTAAAAACACCTTTTTTAATGTATTTCTGATAGAACACATTTTTAGGAAGTGAGCTTTAATGACCCATTGATTAATAAAATCAATCCAGTAGAACTGTAGATCTTAAGTTGTACAACAATTTTCAAAACTGAATTCTATAAGAGTAGATTTACGAGACAATGCAACACAGTACTGTTCAACTTGTACAAAATCACTTGTACTGTTCAAATAAATCATTGAGCATTGAGGTTGAGTAGGCATACAATACTCACTGAACTAACCTCAATACTGATCGTTGTGGTTGTGTGTGATCGACTCACTCAGCGACCACAAAAAAATAAAAAATAACCAATTCTGTGGTCGCTGGACTCGCTTGATAACAGTAAACAGATGTTTCTCGGGCAAATCGTGGTGGTGGGGGTAGCTACTGGGCCGAGCAACTCGGTTTTCAACTAAATCACTCGACTCGCTCTCAACTGACCTATTTTTATCAACTTACCCGCATGTCTACACCATGCGAGTTAAAGAGCGAGTGGCAACTCGCACACTGACTCGCCTGCCGTACTCGACCCGTGTAAACCAGGCTTTACAAACCAGATATTTGTTCAACCTCACCCAAAGAAACGTACCTTTTTACAAATTTCTCCCTCTAAAACACTTGACAAAATTCAAAACAATCCTTATCAAAGGATTATTTAGTTTTTTCCCCATTGTAAACGGAGTAATGTTTTTTGATTATCAAATAAACCAGCCAGTTACAATATTAACTTACGCTAATAGCTGAGAAGCTAATTGATTATATAGTGCTTGTACTGATCATAAGTTTGCTTGTTCCCTTTTGAGAAAAGACCGTATCATGTATGAAACTGGATCCAGCTGTTCTTGATCATTGAACTTTTAATAAATGATTGTGGTTAAAGATACAGCTGAACATAGTCAGTAACAAAGCTATGATCTCATCCTGTCTAATCTATCCTCTAATCTACAGGATGGCAAGGCAAGTTCGGCAATGCTGGTGAGTGCCTTCCTTCTGTTTGTGGGGTTTGTCAAGAGTCCTGAAGACGCTCTACAACTGTTTGCAGTACGTAGATGCCCTCCAGGACTTCAACCTTCTGAAATGAGGTTTGTATTTTTCTCTAACAAGTAAAATTTATAAACATCATCCTTTGTGGGTTATTCCCGGGTCTTATTTATCCTCTACCCCTATCTTCTCCATTCTTCTCTTCATCTCAATCCACTTTTTGAAGGTATCTACTTCAACTCTTTTTACCACAGAATTATTTTTTCTTTTTTTTACTGTAAATTAGGGGTGTGCTAGTAGTGATTTTTGGGTTTGAGATGTACTTCATATAATTTTGAATATTTAAAATACTAACCAGCTAATATTTACGATCCACAAAAAAAATCCATTATAGACTAGGAATTATACTAAGGTTATCCTTGTTTTACGTAATCAATAGTTATTCACTGTAGGCCTATCCTATTCACTTGGTTTTATCTTTAAATATTCAATGTGATGAGTAGCTGTATCGTATTGCAGTAGCAAATAAACTTGCAATGTTATTTTGATAATGATACGATATAATAAGCAAAGGAATCATACTTATATATAGGTATAGGATTGTAATTTTTTGGAAACACACTGACTGATGATTATAATACCATGATATTTTGGTAACTCAGGTTCAAGAATGAAATTAAACAACAAAACACATATGATTTCTGTCATTGGGGGTTTATTTCTAAATGCATTATTTGTTTTAATATTAAAATTCAATCATTGATATTGAGCAAGGCTTTAATTTTTGTTAAACTATTAGAACAGAACTTTTGAATATTTCTACCTCCACTGAAAATACTTATAATTGTAACAATGTTCATATTTTTGCTCAGGTATCTTCACTACCTAGCGGATGTTCTCAAGTTTCCTCCATACTCACCTCACTTCCAGCCCATGAAGCTGGTGTCCATCACCATGCAGCCGGTCCCTCTCTTCAACAAAGTCAGGTGAGCGTCAAGTTTTATTTTACTCAAAATAAAAACTACATGGAAAATTAACAATGAAAATCAAATAAGTATTGTGACAACTTACCATAATGATGTACAGTACAAAAATATGTTGGATTCCTTGGTCTTTTGATCTATTAATTTCAATACAATGGAGGTTAAACTTTTTCTTGTTTTTATTTTGATAGTATCTGTTGTACACATTTTTTCATGTCACAAATACATAATAAATGCACTTAATTTATGAATGATATTGCAGGGACGGTTGTCGGCCATTTGTGGAGGTTTACCAGGGAGAGGAGAGGGTAATGACCACCCAGCAGGAATACGAGCGGATGACGTTGTTCAACATCACTAACGGAAAGGTACTCAATCACTTACAAACCACATAATTGTTCAATGTCACCCACAGAAAGGCACCCAACCACTTACAAACACCAAATAACATTACTCAATACTCAACATAACTCGTTACTTTCAACGTTACTCGTGGGAAATTCTTTGCACATATGCATTACATAATTGTTTAACCCTTTAAGTGCCAATGTCCGGGGAACCGGACGTTTTTAAAACGAGCCAAAAGTGCCGACGTCCGGCCGACCGGACGTTTTTAGAACGAGCCAAAAGTGCCAACGTCCGGCTGACCGGACGTTTCGTAATGATCGAACAGTTGTCATAACAACCGAATGGATACTCGGATTCTTTTAACCCATATATTAACATTGAGTCGAAAGTTACTAGATGCGATACATCGATTTTCGTTGGTCGAAATATCGAAAATTCTATTTTTACGAAATTTTAACCTAAAAATCGCCAGATCGCGCTCGGCATTTTTAGCGCGACCTTCGGGAAAAATCATCGGCATTTTTTGAGCGTTACTTTTATTTCTCGCCTGGCACTCTAAGGGTTAGGCCTAATTGTTACCCTACGGAAAATTATTCAGAAAAAGGTATTTTTTACCAAATAATGTTGTACATAATTCACAGCAAGCTACACTATTATTGTTGTGTGTTAACGCTGACATAACTCATCAACATTACTCTAAGAGATCCATCAAATTTCATACATCCATATTCCATACTATTATGGTTTTCCAGTTTATAAATTTAAGGCACAGAACTTGGTTGATCAGTGTTATCATCTTGTTAAGATGCCAGGATATAGCTAGTTCTAGACTAACTGCCTATAACATCTCATCAGGATCGCTAATGTTTTTCCAATGAAACTTGTACCAAATAATATTTACTGTTTTTAAATCACAGACCAGTAATCTAGTATGACAAACAATTGAATTGAGGTTTTAATTTAGGGAGAAAATCACCAGCACACTTCTTGTATTCATATATTCTTTTAATTTTTTAACTAGAGTTTTTATCTGGACTGTTAAGTTTGTAACCCAGTTTGATTTGACTACTAACACTATCAGAGGTTGGTAACACTGAGCAGCGTGCTGTGTTCCAGATCACGCTGCCTCTGAATGTGACAGTAGTGGGGGACACAACGGTGGTGGTGTATCACGCCAGACACGTTCTCGGACGTCCAACAGGCATCAAGATACTACAGCTACAACTGCACACCGGCTTCATTGCTGGAAACACGCTCACGTTTAACAAGTAATGGTGGTTTTCTTAAGCACAAATTGGTGTCGCACGTATGGGAGTATAGGACCTGCACCTCACCTACAGTAAATTTCGTTAATCTGGTAGTCGAGAATTCGGACTCATGCACTAGCATATTTCCAACAAATGTTTAGATAAAAGACATGCTCGTCATAGCTCGTGGGCAATCGTCGGTTTTGGAGTGTACTGAGATATCATAATAGAAGTTGGAAAATAGCCTGAAAACACAGAGAAGAACTCGCTTTCAACTCTGTTGTGTTGTGCCAAAAATATGCCTGTGGCGAGCAAGGAAGAGCCTGAATGGCGAGCACTGTGCGGAAATTCCTATCACACAGGGTCTTCCTCCATCGTAAGCGTTGCAGTGCATGATGGCGAGGAGAATGGTGTTGGACTTTGCCCTAGACACCAAACTAGTGCTAGACACCATTTAAGTGTACCATCGAGTGTTTCCTCTGTACCTTAATTATCTTTGCTGATTCCTAGTAACAACAGTCCTTTTGTAGCTTTCTTTACCAGTATTTGTTATATTCTCACTATAATAGCTATTCTTCAACGTTGCTCAGTAACACAACATTTTTGTTAATGTGGTACTACTGAGGTTCCAAAATGTGTTTGATTAGGGTCTACTTTGTATTGATCCTGTTTCTCAAATTCTGTTCCTACTGTTCTAATGTTGTTTTAACCATTACATGAGTCAGGGCGCTTTTTCTGGTTCTGTTGGCGTTCTAACTATCGGTTTATATTAAATGGATATTCTGAATGTTAAGTAAAAGTGTGATATTCTGAAGGTAACTTTTGATAAAGATTTACTTCCATTAGTAAAAGTCTTCAATGTTTACTTCATTTGTGTGTCCTTCTAAGCTAGGCTATTTTTACATTGCTAAAACAAACTAAGGGATAGTCTGAGGTTAATGGATTTTTAGAAGTTTAAGTTTGATAAAGATTTATCCTCGTCACTAAGATCTCTCAATGTTTTCCTTTCTTTTCTTTGGTTTATTTATAGTCTAAACCATTTTATTTGTATCTGTATTTCATTGTTAGATATACAGATTGAATATTTATATTTAATCTGTATACTGTACCAATGCAGTGTCTATTATTTAGTGCCAGTATGTATATTGTCCTAAGGTGAGAATTCAAACTCTTAAAAAAGTCCCCTTTACTGCTGACTTGCCCAAAAAACTGCAGTTTCAAATCACATCAATCACTTTTAGTGTCTAGCCATGTGACAAAACCGTGACTTGTCATAGAGAGTTTGTATCAACAGTTGTTGAATTTGCAGGACCGAGCTGGATGACCTGTCGGAAGGAGAGCACTACCAGGGGGAGAAGTTCTCAGTGGTGTTGTATGTAGATCTGCTGGAGCCCACCGAAGCTTGTGTGACTCCATGGCTCGGACATCTATCTCGCAACTACTCCTGCGACGTTCTCTTCTCATCCACCATGGAGGCGGAGGAGACGAGAGAAAACTTTGGTAGATAAATTGCAATGAAATAAACATTCCATCTATATGGATTTTCATTCAAACGAGGAGAGCCGTCTGAAAATTTTGCATTTTAATAGGGTTTAAATTTCAAAACTTAATTACATAATAAAAGTGCTACTCCATAAAGACTGAATAGTGATTTACCAAACTCAATCAGATTGCAGTAAAAAAAATAGTATTTAAAATCCATTTTCATAAACTGTCTATCAGTCTCTTGTTCACAATCTGACTGTAGTTAAACATTCAACTGAAGGATCAGCTGTTAGATTACAATTCATATTTAAATCTTTATAAAGAATGTTGGTCAGAAACACTGGATCTTTGAAAGTGAGCTCTAGAAATAATTAAAGCAAAGAAGGTGAAATGCATAATGAAATTACCTTTTTCTTTAGCATTTGCAGGTGCGCTGGATCATAAGCTTTAAAATGACACACCAATCTCGAAGTTCGGTTGTAGTTTAGCTGGAAAAGGGATGTGAAAGTGAAAACCCTCATTGTAAAAGTATATAGAATAAATTATTGACTGCAGTTAAGCCATTCACATAGTGTGCTAATTTTTACAATTGAATTTTCTCTCTTAATTTTAAAAACTTTTATAGTTGATGTAAGGTTCAAGAAAATTCAAGATTCTTTATTCGTTGCTGTGCAATTAAAAATTATAATAGACTATGTCAACGATGTGACATTAAAGATTGTTAGTTTACCGTAACATTTCTCTTCAATTTACTCTCTAAAGAAGTCTCAGTGTATGTATTGTTTTGTGTTCTTTACTGTGTATACATTAGCCCTTGGACTCTTAATTTTCTTAGGTAAGTTAGATGAACCAAAAATCCACCTTTAATTAGTAAAATGTGAAAATCATTTAGTTAATGTACTCGTCTTGTATTTTCAGTCCCGTCTCCTCCAAAGTCTGGTCCGCCACCAAGACCTGCCCCGCCTCCCCCCCGGCCTGGCCCTCCGCCCAGACCTGTGCCCCCGCCCAGTGGTGCTCGACCTACGGAATACAAAGACACCCCTGAAACACCACCCATGGTAAGTTTCAACCACTTGTTTGGTTTTATTTTCTCTTAAAATTACAGTTGTTTAGTTTTCAACAAAGTTATATTGTGGATAGGATGTTTTTGGTTGTTCAACATCGCTTTAGTAAAAATCGGATGATTCGAGAAAATTTGCTATGCTTGATTCAACTTCCTTGTCCTGTTAAAAGGTTATTTCTCATATGAAACTGAACATTCCTAAGTTAGATCAAGACTCGAATTGTTAATTATTATTATTACACACAAAAATGTGCATTGGATCAATAATTATTTTATTAGGTCTGTATTTTAACTTTTAATGTTTAGATTGAGATCTTGAGATTGCACAAAGTCTAGTAGTTTATTTATTTATGCAGATCGCTTTAGCGACTTAAGATAAGATATATCCAGTTTGTCTACAGTAAATTCTTGTTATTGTAGAAACTTGTTTGGAAAGTGGAAGCTCATTTACATGATCCAATTAAATGAAGGAAGGTTTTTTCTTAACCAAGATATACATACATTTTAATATATACAATTAAAAGTTAATTTCAGCAATTATAAAGTGAAGCTCAAAGGAAAGTAAACACTAGTGGTGAAACATTAGCCTGAAATTTTCAATCAGAGTCCCAAGCTTTCTCCGAGCCGAGCTTTTACTATCATGAATTTATGTAGGCTAATTACAAATAATAAGTTATTAAGGCCTAGTAAGAATAGAACCTTTTTTTTAAAAAATAGGAATTTAATTTTAAGATGTGGATTAGAATCTTATACTATACACTGGTATTAAAATCTGTGTATCGTCAATTTCCAGAGGAGAGCTGAGGAAAGAGAAAGTTTACTAAATGACTCGGAAGGAGAGGCTGATTTCCTGAATTTGTCAACCTCAGAACCTCGGCAAGAAGATCTGCTGAATATTAATAACTCTAACGGAGGTAGCGGAGGGGGGAGTAGTAACGTAGACCTCCTCGGCTTTGGACAGTTTGTAAGCGCTACTGCACCTACGCCAAGTCAACCTGCTAACCCTCTGGTGTTTGATCCGTTCGAGTCTGATAACAACGTTAGGGTAGGTGCATTCAGGTTTTATTATCATTTTACCTACATCAATGCCGCAGGTATTATATAAGTAAAACTGCCAATTGAATAAAATAAAGGGGCTGAGGCAGTTTCGGTTAGTTGTGGTTAGAACTTAAAAGCTGTTTCGGTTTGAGTGGATCTACAATGGTTGTTTTTACATGATTTAAATTATGTACTGTATTTTAAACATTTTAAACTGTACGCAAAAAGTTTTTTTTTATAATCTAGAGTTGTTTTCTGGACTTTATCTTAACAGGTACAAACCAAGCTCGGTCAACTACTTTTGCCTTAGTAGTTACTTTTTTCCCTAGATAATTTTCCAATTGATTTAAATTTTTTATCATGGTTCTGTTTAATCTGGGGTTTGGTTTAACATTATTACCGGTATTACCATCCTGACTGCATTTGTGTAAAAACATGCAGAACTGTTTTTTCAGTCTTTGTCAATGGTAACAATATTAATTATGAAGTCTAAACCAAACAGGTCTATACAAGAGCAAGTCATACTGTTTACCAAACTAACGTTTAATGCTTTCAGGATGATCTGCTAGACCCGACACTAAAGAACACCAACATCCATCGGAACGTCAGTACGCCCAACCTGATAGCAGACAACATTGTGTTAACTCCGTCCCCTTCACCCAACCCCACGCCTAACCTGCTGGGAGGAGCGTGGCCTCCCGGGTCTGGTGGACCCACCATGCCTCGCAACGTCAGCACGCCCAACCTTAACCGGGATCCGTTTGCTGATCTAGGTTAGTTTAAACTTTAAACCTTTTCACACATTAAAATCCACACATCCACATTTTGGTTTGGTGGATGTTAATAATGTCAACAGTTATTAAGGGTCATTTAAAAGCCTATTATCATCAAAGCTGTTTTCTGTCAACACAAAACTAAAAATTTACAAAACTGTGATTCGTCCAATTCTGCTTTATGGTTCTGAAACATGGACTCTGGACAAAAGTACTGAAAAAAAACTCGTCACCTTTGAAAATAAAGTACTAAGAAAGGTTTTTGGACCAACAAGAGAAAATGGTGAATGGAGGATCAAACATAACAGAGAAATTAGAGACCTGTATAAAGCACCAGATGCTGTGGCGGAAGCAAAAAGTCGACGAATAAGATGGCTTGGGCATGTGTTAAGGAGAGAAGATGATGCATTGATAAAGAAAGTTTGGAAAGAGAACCCGGTTGGAAGAAGACCTCCTGGGCGTCCCAAAATGAGATGGAAAGATGAAGTGACCAAAGATATGAGGAAGATAAGAATCATGGAGGAAGATGCTGAAGATCGAAAGAAATGGAGGCATTCAGTTGCCGAGGCCAAATACCACCTTGGGTATCGATGGCCATGGGAGTAAGTAAGAGTAAGTTAAAAGCCTGAGAGTTAATTTTTTGGGATAAATACCTTGATGAATACATTAAGGAAGAAGGAATGACACACGACTAACTTACCAAAGAAAAGAGTTTCTGGAAGTTGACAGCAACTCAGCACAATTAATTTGTCACATTTTCAACCCTACAAGGGAGCATATTCAGAGGAAGTAAGTGGAATAAATCATCAACAATTTTTTTTCTCACAAAAAGAGAGAAAAGATCAATTATTAAGAATACTATAAAATAAATCAATTAATCACTATAGGATTATCAATTGTTAAACTTGATCAATTGAGTAAATTCTATTCTGAGGTTTAAATGTGAGGTTGCATAAACTTTGGTTGAATCAATAATGCAAAACTGGTCAACACCTTTGTCCACGATCTGTAATCCTATCAGAGTTAAATTAGATCAGCTCCAATAAGGTTTACTGTACTTCAGCAGCCTACTGTGTTTGTAAGCATTTATTTCTGTTTTCTTCGTATTTTAGAGCTTTTAATATTTCAACTGTAGTTTTTAAATAGTTTTATTCAGTAAATTTAAAATAAGCTCTTTGAACCATACAGTCTTAATTAAATTAAATGTTAAACATTTTAGTTTTTGTGTTACAAACAGGCTTTAAAACAAGCCCTATATGCATACATCCAATTTTTTCATATGCTATTTTTGGCAGTTAGTGTTCAAAATTAAAAGTATGGAATCATCGTAGGTAATTAATTTAGTATAGTGACTTGTGTAATTATTTTATTTTGTACTTGTACAGTATGAAATCCTCCTACTTAGACCTATTTAGCAACAAAGTTGTTCATACAAATTGTGGTCATTTGATAATTTGAAAAATAGTAAAAAGTCTTAATTACTTTTTGAAAAAAAAAATCATAAAATTGGAATGGTGATGCAATTAATGGACATTGTATCCTAAGCACACTACAACATTGTACAACATTTTAAACACGTTAATCACATTTACAACAGAATCAATAATCAGTGACAAGAGATGTGGGTGTTTTGCTTGCCTAGTGGTTAGCTTTTTGAACTTTGGTACAGGAGAGACGAATTTGATTCCCGGCACATCAACAAAAACATATGGGTTTGGCCAGCTTTCCCTGAAAGCGCTTCCAAACTCTCTTCAATAACTCTCCTGATAAATTCCTATGGCGTTGACAACCAAAAAAAAAGATAAAAGAAAAAAGACCCTAACTTGATCTGTTCAAGCTTACAAGTTGTTTATTTATTTTGTTAAGTTATTTCTTGTTTGATTTATGTGGCTTTTAAAATAACTTAAACCAGTAAACATGATGTCGTTGGTGAAGTAGATATGTACAATGTTCTATATTTACGTTTGTTTGTGAAGCAGGTAACTTGAGCTCCAGTCTCGGTGGAACTACCCCTGGACTGTCTCCGCAGCACAAGCCCACCTCCAGTTGGAACCCAACCCCCTACCCTCCCAGTACACCAGTCTACACCCCTGCTGGTACGTCAACAATCAGTCAATGTTTTGTGGGAGAGCAGTATGGGTAATCATGGTGTTTTATTGTAAAAGAATCAAGTTCAGTCAGATTTATTGATGAAATTAAATACATTAAGGTTCACGTAACATACGTCCGATTTTCAGAATAAATGTTGTCAGCTAATACCAATACGAACAACCTAATACTATGGTAAACATTTTCTAAAATTTAAAACCTAATGTAATGTGGGCTACATTTTCAAGTACACACAGTGTGACAAAAATACATTGAAAAACAACTGACAATAATAATTAAAAAGTTAATCTAATTCTTAATTGAAGTTCACCGTTAATTGTTTTTTTTTTTTTTTACTATTGCCTGTTTTTTGGAGACTTGGAAAGGTTTTTGGGAAAGATAGGTTAACACGTTCAGGGTGGTAGGTTAACACGTTCAGGAGGGTAGATCCCCCCCCCACTCATGCGGAACAGCGCACTTCTAGTCTACCGCAGCAAATAAATGTGTTGGGAAGTATCTTAGGGAAGATATTTTAATTTTAAACACAAGATCTATTCAAGTAGTCTTATATTTTACTATGTAGTTAAATCACAATTCTGTTACAGGCAGTCCGGTGCATCATTCTAGGTCTCCTTGTGAGCCGAATTACAGCCGATCTCATTTTGACAACGCCTTCAAACCTGCTGAGCCTTCGGGTAAGTAAAAAATAAAAATTTATTTATAAGTCATAGCATTCTCACTCTCTGTGTGATCAAAACAAGAAAATACTGACTAAATTATTTCTGAACAGTTCAATTGATGAAACAGCCTGTAATAAAGCAACGGCAACTTATGTGATTATTACTTTTGTTACCTTTACCTCCTTTAATGAACTTTTTCAACGGTAACATTTATATAAATGTACGTTGGTTTGATATTTTGACAACTTCTATGCCGAAATATTGAACCAATGTACATTACAAAATAATGTTTGGACCAGTCTAATTTCATGAACAAATATGACAACAAACATGACATGGTATATCATAATTTTTTATGAATGCACCAGAATATCTTTTAAAATTACAAATATGTTTTAGAAAAACACTTTTCATCCACTGATGCTTGATCTTTTATCTCTGTTTGATTTGACGTGTCATTATTTTTGTGGTTAACCCTTTAAAATATTCACAGGGAAGAAAGCTGGAGACGTTTTTGGAGACCTTCTAGGAAGTCAGGGTTATGAGTTCTCTTCGAAAAAAGACAGCGGGCCCAGAACTATAAATGAAATGAGAAAAACTGAACTAGCCAAAGAAATGGACCCTGAAAAGTTGAAGGTGAGGAGTTAACTTGGTACTACCTATATTCTTTGTTTTTATAACATTTTAAACCTAATAGCTCTGTGGGTGGCTATGATAGTGGTAATGAGAAGGTTGACGGTTCAATCCTGAGAAAAGTCAATAGCTTTTTGATGATTTGAAACTGGAACCAGCTGTCCTTGACCATAGAGCTATTAATGCTTGTTACTGGATATAAAATCAGCTGATTGTACTGGATATAGAATCAGCTGATTGTACTGGATATAGAATCAGCTGATTGTACTGGATATAGAATCAGCTGATTGTACTGGATATAGAATCAGCTGATTGTACTGGATATAGAATCAGCTGATCTTGGCAACAAAGTAGTCAATCATTTAATGGGAAGTTGATATTAGGCTCTAGCACTCTAGGCATACCACAACACATAAAAGGAGTATGTCTCTTAGGTTTTAATTCTTTTTTAGAGAGAAAATTCAGTTCACTAACATGATTGATTGCATACTA
The DNA here is from genome assembly GCF_028750875.1 of Macrosteles quadrilineatus. Taxonomy (NCBI): domain Eukaryota; kingdom Metazoa; phylum Arthropoda; class Insecta; order Hemiptera; family Cicadellidae; genus Macrosteles; species Macrosteles quadrilineatus. The sequence continues at coordinate 180,427,119 of NW_026542594.1, forward strand.
GGCCAAAATATGAATGCTTTGTTGTAATATTTCAATGTTTTTCAGGTCATGGAGTGGACGGAAGGAAAGACTCGTAACATCCGAGCATTGTTGTGCTCCATGGACCGAGTGTTGTGGCCAGACTGCAAGTTCAGAATCGAGATGGCACATTTAGTCACTCCCGCAGACGTCAAGAAGGCTTACCGCAAAGCATGTATTGCCGTTCATCCGGACAAGGTATGTTATTAAAGTATTAATGTGTGTGTACAGCTTGTGCATGTTTATAGAAGTATGTTTAAAAACATTTCATAAACTGAACGAATGGTGAGGTTTTACCTGCTGTGCAGAAGATATAGCTCATCAGATCGATTCTCCGCACTTGGAAAATGTGCTCAACAAATTCAGCCGGACTGCTCCTGCACACTAGCCTCTTTTGCTAATGCACATTTTTTTTTTTGTTTTCACTCACGCAATGGACTGTACTGTACATTTGTAACTATATAATTCAATTTAGAAGCAATACCTTTAGGAACATTTAAAGTCTAGGTGTTTGTCTCCTATCTACTAATTTACTTGGTAGTAAAATTTATTTTTAAACCACCAGCAATATTTAATTAGACAACACCAACTGTTAAGTACCGTATTGTTTTTTTACTTCCTTAGTTTTTTATTTGTTTTAAGCCTGTGTCAGAGGAAGGAGGGCAATTTAAGCAAAAGTGGGCTAAAACAATCAAATTAGTGTTTACTGTAAACATAAAATGTATTAATTTCTTGTTTTCAAATATTATTCATAAAATTACATATCCAATAAAAGGTTTCAAACTACCAGTAGAATAATTAATTCTCATTTTGTTTTTCAGCACATAGGAACGCCCAATGAGCAAATTGCTAAGCTAATTTTCATGGAGTTGAACAACGCGTGGAGCGAATTTGAGAACGATGCGAGTCAGCAAAACATGTTCCAGTAGTCGGACCATGGGCGTTAACTCTGTACATGGGTGCAAAACTAGACAATAGCTACTACTTAGATGTACTATAACCAATCTAGTTGTCTGTCCACTTTCTCAACTCCAATGTACACTACTTACACTCTATTACGTTTACTTGGATCGTGGAAACAATCGTCGCGATCCTCACTTAAACAGCTTTGCCAACAGTTGCTTTAATTATTGTAAGTTAACCTATTAGCTACCTGCTCAAAAGTATATTTTATCATGTTTTGATGTTAGAATTATTTTTATATGACTGTTTTCATAGATTATTAAGGTTAGCGATATTTTTGTGATCCTATAGGGTGTTGACTTACGAATTATGTTCTTAACGCAATAGTCGATGATATTAATTTTGTAGGTTAAGTTATTTTTTATGTTTAATCTGTGTGGAATTCCCTTTCAAGTTTATTGTAATTGTTTATTCCTGACATTCCTTTTATAAACGTTTATTTTTTTATATGGGGATTTAATATTTTAGTGAGTATGTAATTTTGTTTTGTTTTAGAAGAAGATAGAATATGTTACCAAGATTAAATTTATCTTAAAAATTTACCCTTGTAATAAATGTGAAAACTGTGTGTTATCTATAACCAACTGACAACTATATCTTCATTCTTTCTTATCATATATTTTTAGCGATTCCTTACTTAATTATTTACTAAATTATTTAATGTTTAATTTAGCAATTAGTTATATTCAAAGAAATTCCATTATATTAATTGTTTTTAATCTCTCGTCTTATGCAAAACCATTGCATCGATCTCTTGGCCCATCAAGAAGTAGTGTTTCACATCGCCTCGTGTTAGTTGTTTATAATATTTGTAAATAGTTTAATGTAAATATTTGTACCTGTATTATTTTTATTGGAAGTTAGGATTTAGTTGAAATCCAGGAGCCCTCAGATTGTTTTGCCTTGTTGTAATATTCTGTGGTGTTTCTGTTCCTAATAATGTATAGTATTACATTGCATTTGGTTCTCTCTGAAGATGACTCAAATTAATGTAAAATATTTATCACCAGTTTGAAATTGGGCATTATATTCTACTTGATATTAGCATAGACAAATAGAATAAATATAGACCATCAGCTGTGCTGGGGTTAGCATAAGTTCTGGTATCCACCGCTAGGATTGCCGTGTGGTTATGGCGCACACCGCTCCAGCGTCTGCTGGTAGTATATGGCGAGCAGCCGACGGCGGCAGCGAATCGAACACCATGGCACATCGCGAACAGTGGCACATTGCGGAACCTTCTTTAGACAGTCTATATTAAATTCTATTTGTCTAGATGATATTAGTGATGTGTCAACCGATAATTGAGACCATCGAAACTTTAGAAAAAGTCGAAAACAGATCTTTTGATCGGAAGTCTAAACAGATTTTAATCCAAAAGTACAATGAAAATGATTCTTATTCTTGTAAAACATCAAAAGTCTTGCTAACGCTGGCACACAGTTTTACACCGGGACATTATTTGATATTAACTGTTGTTTGTTGATCCTATTTCTATAAAAATTTGGTAGCATTATACCAATCATGAGAACTAGGGATGGACGGGATTGAATTTTTAGTTCGGGACGGGACGGGATGGGATTTTTATTTCCTTCCCGATTTTCGGGACGGGACGGGACGGGATTTTTTTCTGTGCATAAAAAGAAAGTACTGTATTGCAGTTACCAAAAAAAGACATACAAAATCAATTTTTACCATTTGTGGCACTGATCTATAAAAACCAAAAAATGGGTAACAATTTACAGGTACCTATAGTAACTTGTGACTCGCGGGTCACGGGGTGATCGTCTGTACGACTCACGGTCACGGCGAGATCGTCGTCATGACTCGCGATCACGGCGCGATCGTCGGTATGACTCGCGGTCATGACGCGATCGTCGTCATGACTCGCGGTCACGGCGCGATCGTCGGTATGACTCCGCGGTCACGGGGTTATCGTCGGTATGACTCGCGGTCACGGCATGATCGTCGGTATGACTCGCGAACACGGCTCGATCGTCAGCATGACTCCGCGGTCACGGCGCGATCGTCGTCATGACTCGCGGTGACTCGCGGTCACGGCATGATCGTCGGTATGACTCGCGAACACGGCTCGATCGTCAGCATGACTCCGCGGTCACGGCGCGATCGTCGTCATGACTCGTGGTCACGGCGCGATCGTCGGTATGACTCGCGGTCACAGCGCGATCGTCGGTATGACTCGCGGTCACGGCGCGATCGTCGGTATGACTCCGCGGTCACGGGGTTATCGTCGGTATGACTCGCGGTCACGGCGCGATCGTCGGTATGACTCGCGATCACGGCTCGATCGTCAGCATGACTCCGCGGTCACGGCGCGATCGTCGGTATGACTCGCGGTCACAGCGCGATCGTCGGTATGACTCGCGGTCACGGCGCGATCGTCGGTATGACTCCGCGGTCACGGGGTTATCGTCGGTATGACTCGCGGTCACGGCGCGATCGTCGGTATGACTCGCGATCACGGCTCGATCGTCAGCATGACTCCGCGGTCACGGCGCGATCGTCGTCATGACTCGCGGTCACGGCATGATCGTCGGTATGACTTGCGGTCACGGCGCGATCGTCGGTATGACTCGCGATCACGGCTCGATCGTCAGCATGACTCCGCGGTCACGGCGCGATCGTCGGTATGACTCGCGGTCACGGCGCGATCGTCGGTATGACTCGCGATCACGGCTCGATCGTCAGCATGACTCCGCGGTCACGGCGCGATCGTCGTCATGACTCGCGGTCACGGCATGATCGTCGGTATGACTTGCGGTCACGGCGCGATCGTCGGTATGACTCGCGATCACGGCTCGATCGTCAGCATGACTCCGCGGTCACGGCGCGATCGTCGTCATGACTCGCGGTCACGGCGCGATCGTCGGTATGACTTCGTCTCCTGCGTTCGCGGACCTATCGCTCGCAATAACGGCGTTATCGGCACTCGCGAAGCGGAAGAATCGCCGACGATCGGACTAAATCCCGTCCCGAAAAATTCCCGAGTCAAATGTAATCCCGTCCCGATAATCGGGAATATTTTTTTCCCGAAAAATTCCCGAAATTTCGGGACCCGTCCATCCCTAATGAGAACAATTATCTAGTATGCTGCACAATTTGTTTACAATGCTGGGATTTCCGTAGTTTGACAATACTTGTATTTGTGCGTGATTTATTGAAGGTATGAATAAAATAGTTAAACTAAACCACACTACAAGCTATTTAAGGTTAAAAATATAGTTACCTATAGAACTGTGTGATACACATTTTACTTACCATTTCTTATGTTGTCTACATAACGTTTATTGTAATCCTTAAATTTATCACTTAATTATTTTTTAGATACAATGATTTTGTTCTGTATTTCTTATTATAATTGCAATATAAATATTTTGTATAGAATACTACTTTATTTTATATAGAGAAGTGGTGAATTATTTTTATTTTACAAATTTGTATCATAAAATATAAAATGTATTGGTGCAATATTATGAAAACAGTGTTACCCTGTATCATTGGCTCAGTGAAAAAAAATTTTCCCATACTTCTTAGGAATACACACCAAATAAATATTTAAATGTATCTTAATGTAAAGTAATATTACCTTAATTATGTGTATAAATAATTTATACGAAACATTACAAACAACTTTTGACTACATTATTATGCACTAAGGAACCAAACCTTTATTTGAACAAAACAAATCAGAAGCTATAACAAATGGATACGTCTAAGTGTTGAAATTATTTAACTATATTTAACAATAAAGGAGTACAGCAGTAACATGTCATACATTCGGAACAATGTTATAGAAAACAGGCTGTGACATGTTTCAAAACGGCTGCATGTGTCACATAGTTGGCCATCTGAACCATGTAAATTCTAGCCTAAAGTATCTGAATGATTCAAGTTTCGCTGCGCTGCATTTTCTTCATCTTACACAATATACGTTTTTGTTTATCGCTCGACCATTAATCTGTTCGAGAGATTAATTATGCCTTAGGGGCAGTGTTGAGTGAAAAGTCTTACTGACAATATATTACTCTAAATTATTACTATCTGCGATTTTCCTAACGATTAAAAATAAGTTGAATTATGAGTTATTATTGTGTATGTTTACTTTTTTGTTAACATTATGTTGTTTGTACTTTCAATATATATTTTTGTTTACGTGAAACTGCCTTGAGTTTAAAGAAAAACATTTTGATTGTGTCTATAATCATATTATGATTGAACAACACTTTTGGAATAGATACATTTTTATTGAGGTTATATGTTTCCCTACCTTGTAAAGAAATGTATGAAATAAATATTATACTGTTACTGTTACTTGTCTCTTTTTCCTCCTGAGATTTTTGTCCAGCTATTCTAAGGGTACTAGTGCACCTGTTGCTCGAATTCGAGCAATTGCAAAGAATTACATGCGTTATTTCAAAACAAATAACAATCATAATTTCCGATGACTTAAAAAGAGTTCACTTAAGAAAATGTGTAATCAATCACTCCACTACAGATATCAAAACTGAAAACGAACTCTCTTGTGTGTATCATGTGTTTACTATGAACAGCTGTAATTAAGAAAAATTATTCGTCTGGTTAAGTAAACAAAATATTATCTTCTAAGAAATACATTGGGATTTTGATGGCCTGTGGGGCAAAGCCCGAGGACTTTTAATACATGAATTGGTGAAAGGAGGCGTCTACACAAAAAATACTTAATTTTGACACATCGTTTGTAAAAATCCGTCCATTATTAACGGAGGAGTAGTGTTTCGTAGAAATCGCCTTCACGTAGGCTATTAAGGATTCCATAAAAATCTTGGTTTACAGTGGCTAATAATAGGTTCAAAAGGTCAATAAACAGATGGTCCTGTTTCTTGATGCATTGCACAATGTCCAAAATATAATTTTTGAGCTGTTTCCGATGTCTTGTAGGTATACAATATTTGACTGCACGTCCAAATCTCACCATATGTCTAAAAGTACAGTAACTGCAAAAAACTTAAGTCTTTCTACAAGCTCTGGACGTCATGAGATTTGTCATTGTGAAACAGCACACTTTATACTCTAAAAAAGAATCATTTCCACCAAAGCCGCTGCTAGTTGCAGTCCAAGTGCCCAATCCAATGATATAAGTCAGTGTTTCGACGTCCAAAATATAATTTTTGAACTGTTTCATGTCCAATATCAAGTATTTCACAGTTGCACCACGTCCAATGATAAAAGTCAGTGTCATAACGTCCAATATAAAATATTTGACTGTTGTACGAAGTCCAGAGGATCGGGATTGATTGTGACAAGGGGGGGTCGGGTTCACCTGCAGCAACAAGGGATTGGATAATAATATCTAAGTTCTTACCGTCAACGCAATCAGGAGTAATATTCCACTACGGCCGTTTCGGAGATGACTCCATCGTCAGGTGCGTAGTGGTACACTAAACTATAGTCTTGTCACATTTAACACGAGTTTTCTTCATTTGCATTGCGTCATGGGGTGAATAAATAATACACATATATGTACAGGACGGACACACGAAAACACGAATACACGAAAACATTTAGAGCACGTGCACGGCTTGAAAACTGACGACCGACACAGATATTATTATTATATTTTCACGCAATCTACCACACTCAAGAATATAAGGGATTGGAGACCAAAAAAGGGGGATACTATCTTCCGGAAAAGATTTTAGAGCTATGATAAAAAGAAGTGCCTTTTAAGGTTACTATGCATATGCAGGGTGTTTCAAAACTCTCCTTATTAATATTATTTTTCCACCTTGATTTTGTAATAACTATAATATATGTAGGCTATTTGAATTTTAAATCTATGATCCACTGTAAAATATTCTTCAATAAACAAACAAAAGTTAAACATGCACCAGCCCCACCCTTGTGAGGGCCATCATCAGGACATTCATAATAAGGTCCAGTTTTTGAATTTGTTTACTTCCAGGCAGTTTTTATCTGGTGCGAACTCAAGTTTTGTAGGATACAAAGTTTAATTTACTATCTAAAAGGGCTGTAACAAAAAATATAAACAAATTTATTCAAAGACAGTTTTAACAATTGCAGTTTTAACTATTGCAATCCGAATAAACGGTATCAGCAATCTGACACATACTTTCTCCCATTTATGATATTTAATAGGTAAAATCTCAAAAGTTTCATTAGCTTTTGAACAGTAATCTTAACAGGAATGAAGGGATGCACTATTTTGTTTAGAATTATAAGGACCATAACAGAAGAATTTCAATCAGAATCAGTTTTTCTTCAAAAAATCCATTCTCCATTTTTTAAATAGGTTTTTATCGGAAAATAACATAAGTTATAATAACTTTTGAACCATAATTTTTATAGAAATGGGGGATTGCACTATGTTGTTTGCAATTATAAGTATTACCACATACTAATTTCAATCTAAACCGGTCTCTTTTGAAAATACGATTTTCTCTTATTTTATATGTGTTTTTATGGGAAAATAACATAATTCGCAATATATTTTTAACCGTAATTTTTACAGATAAATAAATGTGATTTGTACCATTTTGTTCAGAATTTAAAGGGCTACAACATACAAAATTTTCATCAAAATCGTTTTGGTACAGTGTCTTACTGGGCTACCCTAATATAGTTTTTTTTTTAATATCGTTTAAATAACTTAATGTAAGTTAGAATACAGGTACTAGTTATTTTACTATGGGGATTCATTTCCCAAAGTCCTATGAAACGTTTTTTATGGACACCCTGTATAACTTCGTAATTTACGGAACTGCCTCAATCATAATCATACTGATTATACTGCAAGCTATATATTACCATTAAAATAGCTCAAAGTTTATGTGATGGGCTTGGGAAAAAGATTGTGCACTTTTTCCTGACGCGAATTCCTATCAACCATATAGATTTTGCCTCGTAGCTTCGTAATTTTTGGGACTGCCTCGGTCATATTTGTACTGATTATTCTACACATTGTATATAAACATTTGACTAGCTCAAAGTTGATGTGATCGGCTTAGGAAAAAGATTATGCACTTTTTATGTTTAGGAGTTTTAATTGAACGCGTTTTGTTAAGCCATAGCTACGTATAATGTACAATACTGCCTCAAATACGCCTATACAATACATGAAGTAATTAGTTTAGCATGTCTATACTCGTTTTATCATGGTATTATTGACATTATATACATGTAAAAACATCATTTCGCACCGTATTGTCATTGAATTGCATTTCCGACATCCCAACACGTTTGTGGCGTCCGCAGGCGTACCAAGCCATATCAGATATAAACAGGCTTGGTAAAAAGATTGTGCACTTTTTCCTGACGCGTTCCTATCAACCATATAGATTCGGCCTTATAGCTTCATAATTTACGGGACTGCCTCAATCATATTTATACTGAGTATTCTACACATTGTATACCGTACCATTCGAATAGCTCGAAGTTGATGTGGTCAGCTTAGGAAAGAGATTGTGCACTTTTTCCTGGTGCGAGTTCCTATCAACAATATAGATTTTGCTATATAGCTTCATAATTTACGGGACTGCCTCAATCATACTCATACTGATTATTCTGCACGCTGTATATTACCATTTTAATATTTTAAAGTTTATGTGATGGGCTTGGGAAAAAGATTGTGCACTTTTTCCTGACGCGTTCCTATCAACCATATAGATTCGGCCTTATAGCTTCATAATTTATGGGACTGCCTCAATCATATTTATACTGAGTATTCTAGACATTGTACAGGGTGACACAAAGGAACCGGACGTTTTTGAAACAGCTGTTCCATTGTTGTCGTACGTTGTAGGAAGATTAAAGTTATGTCATTACCTTCAGTGAGGCTTGCCATTTTTGTTGAAATGGCTCAGTGGACCCTAGACCATCGCGTTTTCGCATACGATACTTTGGTCCGAAATGGTGAATCCGTCGTCAAATCCAGCGGGAATTTAGTCGATATTTTGATATTGAACGCCATGGAACGGTTCCAAGCCGAAATACGCTATTAAGATGGGTTTCAGGGTTCCGAACAACTGGGAATATAACAAGAAAGAAACCACCAGGCGTTGTTAGAACCTTTAGAACACCCGAAAACATCGCCAGAAAGAGAGCAGTATGGCATGAATGTTTCCTAACAAGGTGATTTCTCGCTTTGGTGACATGCCGTGTCGGCTTGTCCACTAGTGATTATATCCTTTGGGGGTTTCTTAAGGAGCGTGTTCATGCTCTCAGATTGAAAACTAAACCCTAAATCCTGACTTGATCATTCTAGGTGGAACCCCATTTGTGGAAGTGGTGGGGATGGAGGGAGGGCAACAGCGAAAAAGACGAAGAGTAATATAGCATAGAGTAACGCACAGAATTGAATCCATAGAGAAACTTATTTTCACAGTTTATAACATATTAAACGAGCAATTTACTTGTACAATACCAACGTACGCAACATATAAATACAATAATTTTATTCCATTGATCACAATTTTTATATCTTGATTAAGTATGGTTGATTTTTGATTAATATTAGGTTGTGAGGAATCAAAACTACACATCTGTGAGTGTAAAATTCAGATGAAGGCTTAAAATATTGTTTTAAAATTTTATATAATTAATAAACTAACCGAAATTTCATAGTTAAGAAACGCTTAAATGAACTTAGAATACGTACACATGATGCGTTTGTTTACGAGGAAAAGTATTTGATCAAAATATTTCTGAAACTTTGAGTTTGCTTTGTTATATTTGTTGGGTAAAACATGTTTTTATTTTGGTAGGAGCCTGACAAAACTATACTTGACAAAAATATCTAATTTAGGCAAAAAATAACATCGTACCGTTTAGTGTTTGATTAATTATTCCTACAATGAAAATTTGGAATGGAGAAAGCTGTAAAAACGGTGGATGTAAACAAAATGCGTACAGCAGGCCTATTATCATTTGAATTTGAGGATGGGTAGGAATTCATTTTTAATTATGGAGTTTTTTGTATTTCCCCGTTGTTGATAGCATCATCATACACTCTTTCTTTTTTACTCTTCTGATTGTATCAAAATAAATTATTCACAAAAATGGATGATGTTATATGTTGTAAAATAATGTACCCAACAATTAATTTTGGTCCTAAAATATTTTCCTTTGCCGTTTTCATTCACATGCCACACAGGAATCTTTTTACTAACAGGTCTTTCATATTTGTATTAATAACTTTTACAAATCCATGTTTATGGACTCTAGCTATCTAAAGCACAATGAACGATCTTTTCCCAACAATTAGATATCATGGCTGCTGTGCAATGAAAAAGTCGAAAAACTTAAATTAATTAATTTTTCTTCCGAAATCAATTATTTACAAAAATTAAATAATGCCATAAGATGTAAAAAAATGTGTCCAACAATTATGGTCATGATCATGTAACATCTTTTTGTATCTAGTATAATCTTAAGTTTTTTTGAGCCTGAAGTCCAGCTAACGTCTTTAGCGCTCAGCTTACAACGAGTTTTTATAATCATAAAACTTTTATGTAAAGATCCCCCGCCCCACTTTTTTTCGTTTCAAATAGTATTATACTTGAATGTATAACATGTGAAAAAAAACCCACCACTGCAAACCTGCAGACTAAGCGAATTTCCATTTGCCTGATTGGGTGTACACTAAAAATGCCTCCTTAAAAATACCACATTTATTCCCTATTTAAATATAGTTTAACGAGTACTTAGGTTTGCTGCAACAAGGACGGTAAAAAAGTGTTTTTTTTTTCAAAATGTTAATAGTTTAATCAAAAATGAATGTATTTTCCGAATTTGATCAAAATATGTTCATAAAAAGCAAACCACAGTTGACTTATTCTTAAATCTTGAGGAGATATTTGTTGTTGTTGTACTTTCAAAATCTATACGCTTTTTCTGAAGTCCAAATTAATATTGAATATTTTTGTTATTATATGCACGGTACTTTTGTTAATATATAATATACAGTTTTACTGGACTGATGGCTTGATTCGTGGAGATCAAGATTTGCAAATAATGAATTATGAAAGTTTATTTAGTTATGGTTTATGGTGATAAAAAAAACCCTGTTTTCCATAATAAATAGAAAACAATTGTATTTTACACGTTTTTTTATTTGGAGGAAACTTTTTCCTACCTTTATTAAGTATTTTCAAGAAATGCCTAGCAATTGTAGAAAATTTCATTCTCTTTCATAATACCACCTTCCTCTGCGGTCGATTTATTAACATGCCTTTTTTTAACCAATTTTGCCAATGTGTGTGTTTCGTGTGGAAATGTTTCTGTGTTATAACAACGCCTTTTGGCCGAACAGTTTGATGATAGCACAATGAAGCTGAAACGGCCGTAACAATACAGGAGCTGAGCTGGCTGACGAAAGTAACACTTCAATTTAGTTATAGAACCAGCTTTGGGGCAAGAAAATATGAAAAAAAGACCCCATAATTATAGTTTAACTTAACATGCCAGTAGAACAACAAATGCCACACGTATAGTTTAGTCATAGATGGTTTGGCGCAATAACTAATTTAATTCAGCGAGTCTACGCCCCTGAATTTAACTTTCCTCCCGCCGAATGGCAACACTGCCAGGTAAATGCAATGATGTAGTCAGTATTTAGGAACTAAATTTCCCGTTCGAACCCGTGTCTTCCGACACGGTGGCAAAAAGCTTAATTAATTAATTGTACTGTACTTATTTATTTACTTATCTAATTTACTTATCTACACTCATCCTTCACTCATATTTGGGTTAAAATACGCACATAGTGGCGTCCCCATCTTAAATAATTGAATTGAATTGAATTCGAAAAAGCACCGATGAAAAGAGCCGCTAACTTCACGACGGTGGTGGAGTGGACTGGACTGGAGTGGAGACTTCTCCTCTCCACTTTTTGCTGGACTTGCTCAGCTCTCAGCTCAGCTCAGGGCTCAGAATAGAATAACTACTATTACCAACCTCAGCTGGCTCAGCTCCACTCCACTGGACACTGGACGGACGACGGACACTGGCCACTGGCACACAGTCACAGTGGCACGTTGCAGTTGAGTTTTTACAGGTTAGAATTTTATTCATTTACCTTTAGCCTAATTACGACAAGATAAGTTGAAGTTGACTATAAGTTACTTCAGGAGTGTAAGTAGGAGTCAGAAGCAGGGTAAGATGGCATAAAAACTCTTTATAACTTAGGCCTTGGCAGGAATGTGAAATTCGTAAGATGTAGCCTAGCCGGTGGGTACAGTGTCTTACTGGGCTACCCTAATATAGTTTTTTTTTAATATCGTTTAAAAAACTTAATGTAAGTTAGAATACTAGTTATTCTTCAAGGCTACAATCACATTTGACGCGTGCAAGTAATTTGGTGGTGCACGTGTGCGCAAGCTTGCCTGACTGAACAACAATGGGCTCTCACTGAATGCAAACAGTTGCAAGTTAATTACTGTATTATAAACAGGTCAGCTTAATGGAGATGACAGACTACGAGTACATTGTATTAGAAAGTGATATGTTGAAGTTTTTATTATTGGATGAAGCAGATATTAGGGACTAAAGTGCAGGGTGTCCACATTCTGGAAAGTCAGGGATAGTCATGGAAAGTCATGGAAAAAAATTTTGGTCATTGAAAGTCAGGGAAATAAGCAAGAAGTCATGGAAAGTCATGGAAATTTCCAATTATGGATGGATTTGAGGGGACCATTCAATGCTCTAGTCAGCCGTAACCCGGACTGTTGTAGCATTTTTCAGGATTTTTCACAAATGTTCGACAATTCAATTTATTACAGTTGTATTATTTTATGAGTTTTCGGTTTGTTTTAGTTCATTGTTGTACCTATTGTATTCCATTGTTATCTGTTATTACATATTTCAGTATTTTCTGCAAAATAACATGTCCAGGCTGTATTATTTGTGTGTGTATGTTATATTATAATTTGCGTGTAAAGTCCGTGAGTCATGGAAATCAATGGTAAATGGTCATGGATAGTCATGGAAAGTCATGGAAATTAATGACAAATTTTTTGTGGACACCCTGAAAGTGGGTAAACGAGTATTTTGTGGACAGAGAGGAAGTATCACAAATCTTCAACGACTTGCTAGACAACCTGAGAAATTCTCCAGTAGGCCTACCGGTAAGTAGGTAGCTTACTTCAGATTACCGCCAGCCGCCAGAGACTTTCTATCATTTACCCAGTAGCGGCTAGCCCATAAGGACTCTCGGACGCCGCCCTCCCAACAATACGGAAATCAATATTTTTTTTATTTATGTAATAAAAAAATAATATGTCGTAATTAAAATTAAATTACAATTACTTACGACTACCGGTGCTTATGATAATAATATGAAATGAAATAGTTTTAAATTTTGAATCCAGTAATGACTGTTTTGCGATAGTCGCTTTCATAATGTGGATTGCGGACGGCGGCAACCTCCGTCCCAAACTCAATGCATGTAGTCTTATGGTAGAAACACCTAACAGCGCTGAGGGTGCTGTGACGTCATTCCAATGCTTTACAATAGGGACTCTGGGGCAGAGTCCAAAGCTGCGCGTGCATCCATAAATCAGGGCAGCCACCCTAAACTGGATAATTCTGCATCACACACGATTAGGATAGGAAGAACCATGTTGGCAGCGCTGGAGCCATCATCCACACTGTCACTACCATAAACATTAACTAACCTCACTTCTTTCCATGTCCATGACCACAGTTCAGTTATAGTTTAGTGCCAAACGACCTGTTGTTTTGTGATCAATAGTGTTTAGTGATAGTGATGGAGGCGTAAGGAAGGCAGCGGTAGTTTGTTGAAGATTGAAAGAGCTAAGTAGAAATTATTAATAGTTATACTTAATTGATTGAGTTAGTTAGTTGGTATCTTTGAGTCAATAAGTTACGTCTAGGTAGTTTTAGTATAGGCTAACCTAATCAACCCGAAAACTAAGTAAACTAACCATAGGTAAAGTGACTCGGACAATTTTAGTTATAGTTACTTATTATTAGTCTTAATAAGTTATTACGGGTAAATTTGCCGTGGGTTGAAGGCCTAAATCTAAATAATAATGGACGGCGGCATTTCGTTGTCGTCGACGGCTAACGTCACTAACCTGATTATCAATGAAGGGATCAAAAATATTGACCACAGAATTTCTTTGAAAAAATTAGGACCTCCTAGACCTTTCATGAACATAAACCAAATTCATAACAGTTCAAAGAATAAGAATAGCTTCACACGAAAATTTTCGCCACATATGTACAATCATGCAGATTGGCTATGTGGTTGTTCAATTAAAAATTCATTTTTCTGCTACACTTGTTTGGTCATGGGGGTTCATGATAGAGCATGGACTGTAGACGGCATTTCAGACCTTAAACATCTACTGGAAAAAGTAAAAAAAACACAAAACAAGTGAAAAACACATAAATGCGTCAATAGAATATGCTGTTTTAGGTAAAGTTGATATTAGATGCCAATTGGACAATGCATATAGGTTAAAAATACAAAAACAAAATGAAGATGTTTCGAAAAATCGATACATTCTAAGTAAGCTAATTGATGCAATTAAATTTTGTGGAGCGTTTGAATTAGCATTACGAGGACATGATGAACGCGAAAATTCAAAAAATCCTGGCATATTTCAAGGTTTAGTTAACCTTATGGCGGAGCTGGATGTAACATTGCAACAGCACATAAATCAAACAAATAACCGAGTGTTTTTGGGTCTGTCTAAAACCATACAGAACGAGTTATTGGACTCAATATATTACGTTTGTCTGCAAATGATTCGTGACGAATTGACACAAACCGACTATGTTGCTATTGAAGCCGACGAAACAACAGACTGTGCCACTTTATCCCAACTAGTATTTGTTATTAGGTACGAGCTGAATGGCACGATTCACGAGCGATTTATCACTTTTATTAGACCAAAAGGCCATGATGCAGAATCAGTTAGCGAAACAATTTTTGAAGTATTAGAGCAATTAAACCTCAACAAAACTCCTGATAAAGTCATTGCCCAGAGCTACGATGGGGCTTCCGTAATGAGTGGCCAACACACGGGAGTACAAGCGTGTGTAAAATCTAAATATAAG
Source organism: Macrosteles quadrilineatus (assembly GCF_028750875.1). Classification (NCBI taxonomy): domain Eukaryota; kingdom Metazoa; phylum Arthropoda; class Insecta; order Hemiptera; family Cicadellidae; genus Macrosteles; species Macrosteles quadrilineatus. The sequence continues at coordinate 180,442,200 of NW_026542594.1, forward strand.
AATGCAAATTTTGTCCACTGTTACACACATCAATTAAACTTAATCATTGAACGCAGTGCTACACAAAATAAGCAGGTTAAGATATTCTTCAGTAATATCGAGGGGTTTTCATCATTCTTTTCCCAGTCAACAAAGAGAACTGCAGTTCTCGATGAGATAGTAAAACGTCGTATTCCAAAAAGCTCAGGTACTCGGTGGAATTTTAAATCCAGAATTGTAAGCACAATTTTTAATTATCAAAGAGAGTTGGAGGAATGTTTAAGTTACATACTCGACGATGACACCAATGACTATGCCACAATAAATAAAGCTGTTGGCCTAAGAAGTATTCTAAAAGACGAAGACTTTATTTTCTGGCTGGACTTTTTCAATCAAATACTGCCCCACAGTGACATTCTGTACAACCAACTGCAGCAAACAACAATTGATTGCGTCAAGGCGTTTAAATTTGTCGGCGATTTCAAAACTGTGGTAGATCGCGTAAGAAACTCGACCATGTTAGATCAACCGAGAGATAGTGAACCCGAATCGAGCAAAAAGCGGAGAAGAGACGACGATCAAAAACGCGTCGTCGCAAAGGAAGTGTGTGACATAATTACGTCGGGAATTGATGCACACCCTCCAAACCCCCCGGAGCCCCCCCCCTAGACTAGGTCCTAGAGCCGCCACTGCATTTACCGGACAAAATAACACCTAGGCTACACCAAGCAGGCAACCTAATTTTTTCTAAGAGCATTGATAAAAATTTCCTTATCAATAGTAATAGTACAGCACATCACTTCCACTCGGCTCAATGTTTATTTTCAACTGAACTCTGAACTGAGATCCTGCTACTTGTAGGTACCGTACATGCTTGCAACTTTGACTGAGCAAGCGTGCACTTGCTGGTGGCAGAACAGTGTGAGTGTGAGCGGCAATGGACTAAGTCCTCTTATCTCAGTCAGTTTTTGATTCTAGGCGAACGCGAGCGCCACCAAATTACTTCCGCAAGCGTGCGTCCAATGTGATGGTAGCAAATGTTTTCCAACCTAATTTTTAAAAACAAGAGTTTTGCAAGATCAATAAACAAAAAAAAACTTGCTTTAAAACACTGCATAACTTAGCTAGTGTTAGATAAGTTAAGTCCTAACAGCGCATAGTACTTAACCCAGTTAAGATAACTCCTCTGTGACTCCCTCGCAGCCATTAATGTCGTTGACACAATTTTCTCACTGCCAGTCGTTACTAACCACCCTTCAGCCCACTCCCTAGTCTCTACCTACTAAGCATCTTTGTGCAATAAACAGTAGTTTATTAACTAAAACTAGGCCCAGTGTTGAACATTGTAAAATATTACAAAGGCTTTCATGTTTAAACAGTTGTTGCTCTCCTCATAGCTTCCTCCTTCCTGTTCAAATCGGCAATTGGAACCACTCGGTCGTACAGTACTTTAATGTATAAACTTCAATTTTTGGACACTTTAGAAAAGGTTTTAAAACAGACTCTGTATTTGGATTCAGTGTGCAAAATACTTACTGTAGGTAAAAAAAAGTCAAAAATAAAAAAGTCTTACAAGCTACTTCCCAGTTAGTCGATTTATAAATATAATTCTAAGCAAGTTTGTGTCAATAATTATGTTTCCATAGAAATGTGCTAGGGTAAAATGTAGGCTATTTTTCAAACTTATCAATAACTTAAGTTATTTGTACTGTATCCTGTTACTTAATCTGTTGAATACCTATAGGTCTAAGTTTTGTAAAAAAACAAGTTATGATTTTTGCAGGATGTCGCAAGGCCCGGATTCCGCGGCTCAAGCTAGTGCAATGGAAGTGGTTGTTGGAGATGTAGATCCTGATTTTATCACCTTTTTGTTTGATCCTGCAGAAGATTACAACTGCTACTTCATAGTGGGAAACCCAGAAGTTGGAGACACGGTAAACTCACTATACAGTTAAAACATCTGATTATAGGTTGAGCCCACTTAGCTCTTGCTGCTTAGTTCCCGCAACAATCATTAGACTACAGGCTTTGATCTATTTTGTTATACTTTTCAGATGAAATTTAGTTGTAAGATTTAGTTGAGACTCCTGCGCCCACACACAGAAGTTTCTGTTCTTCTCTTAGGTGTGAATATCTCTTTCAGAGTTTAAAAACAAATTGTTTTCATTCATAAAAAGGTGCTGTTGATAAAAGCTACCATAAAATGTACTTTAAGAACGTTTAATCTTAATAGGCAAGCATGTTTCTTTAAAACCTTTTTTCTCAGCTCGTGTGCATCGCTGGGAAAATCTACGCATACTGTTGGAAAGATATTTTTCTGTAGATGTGCAGAATCGCTTAGAAAATTAAAATAGGCTTAAATAGCCTATAAGCATAAAAAATGAACTTGAAATTTAAAAAAAAATTATCACGGGCTTTATGGGTTGCCATGCTGATGACAAAATAACAACGAAATATAAACAGAAAATCAAAACAAATGGAACAAATTACAATCACATGTTTTATTTACAATGTGGTGGGAAAATAGAGAAGCCTGTACCTTTGACTTACAACTAGACATTCCATCCCCATGTTAAAGTTGTTGTCAGTTTTTAAATTAAATTTTTCGTAGTTGATGTGAGCCACCAACAGACTGTGCTGATCTAAATGACTAATTTCTGTTGAATACTTGATGTTTTGAGCCACCAACAGATTTTCCTGGTCTAAATGACTAATTTATGTCGAATACACAATGTTTTTTAACCAAGTCAAACTTACGGAATGACTTATTATGAGCTATAGCAACTGTTATAAAACCCATCAACTTTTTCAGTAACAAAAATAAGGTAGAAAATATGAATTTAAACACACATTCTGTTACTGGCCCACAACAAACAAAACACTCACTGGAAACAATCACGGTATAGCTGAGACACGGTGTCGGGCCAGAAAAAATATGCTTGCTACTGCGGACTCATAGTTTGGAGACCCTGGCTTAGATAAACCCACAAACACCACATCTTACAAAATCCTTCTCTAGCCTAATACACTGTTATCATTAGTTGTAACTTTTTTTTATAACGATACACTTCATATTCCACTGACTAGCTGCCATGTTAGTAAAAAATACTCTGTATGACATAAAAAAAACTGAGAATTGTGTACTCTGTTGAACTTTAAATCTTCTCTTTGTAAATTTTAAAATAAAGCTGGACAACACAAACAAATATTCAAACAAGGTTTTTAGATAATTGAACAATTAAATATAAAAGTCAGTGAAACTATACTGAAAAATACCCCTGTCACAGCTAACTTGCAGCCTCTAACTTGAATTTCCATACTTCATCAAACGTGTTGGATTTATTGTAAGCTATAAAATAACATCACGTGTAACAAATAGGCCTACTTGCTCTTTGCTGCTTAACAAAAAAAAAGCAGGGGATAAATAGGCAATGTTTATCCGATTGTTATTTATTTTCTCATCAAAACTATTTATTCTTTATCATCAGTTATTGTTTGTTTGCAGGAGAGGATTGGTGTAGTGAAAAAGATGCTTCTAGCCCACTCTGTGGTTTTCAGGGCAGAACTACAGAATTCAAAGATTGCTGAAAAAAATGATGTTAAACTACTTGATGTCTTCCCCCAAACTTTTAAGAACTTACTAAGGTAAGCAAAATCTTCTGGCCAATCATAAAATGTGTTGAATAGTTGTGAGATATTTTGGAAATTTACGATTTTTAAAATTTTTTGTTTTCAGATTTGTCTACGGCTACGATAACACTCAAAATTTGAGCTTTGATGAAGCAGACAACTTGTTGTACGTTGCAAACAAATATTTGATGTCCAAGTTAAAAAATAGGCTTGCAATACGCCTTATGTCTTTGTTGAACGTCACCAACATCTGCAGCCTTATGAATAATCCCGCCTGTTACACCGTTCTCGAGCTGAACTCTAGGATTAATGAGGTAAGTTTTATAATTAATTTGTATAGCCCCAGGATTGCATTATATGACAAAGTAGCAGAGTACCCGTCCTTAGTACGGGGTTGGCATATAAGTATAAAATGCTTGTTGCAGTCAGGGGAGAGGACACGGTTTAAGAAAATTTGGCCTTATTAACCTTCCGTCGGGCGCATTGATTTTCAAAAACCAAAGGGTGCTCACGGAATTTACCTCTGGGAGTACAAAAATTATGCAATGATGAGTAAAAAACATTTTAATAGCAATAAAACTTTAAGAAAAACATTTTTTATTAGTTATTACACTATTACTTAAGTAGTATATCAAACAGAAAATGCTATAAAAACAAATACAAATACGTAAGTGTTGTGGATAAAAAAATTTACTTTTTGTACTTATACAGTATTATCGACCTATATTAGAAAACAAATTTGAATATTGTATGACATAAAAACATGTACACATGGTATAATAAAAATAATAATTTTGTACAAGGACAACTCATTCAATCAAAGCTCTTAGACAAAAATTGCAGGGAGCGTTTCATAAACTCCAAATTTCACAAACTCCAACGCTTAAAATATTAAATAAACAGAGCGGTTTATAACCTCCAAATTTCATAAGCTCCAAATCTATAACATTCAAATAATCACTGTTTCACAATGTCCAAGTTTCACAAACTCCAACGTTTAAATATTAAATAAACAGAGCGGTTCATAATATCCAAATTTCATAACCTCCAACGGTACAGTCTGGGCCAGAAGTCTCTCTAGTGGTTGCCACAGTCAGATAGCAGGCACCGTTCGCCAGCGCTCAACTACTGATTATACATACATTTTAATGATTGAAGAACACTCAGATGTGTGACTCAAATATGTGTTAGCACACAATGTGCAAATCAAATTTACATTTTAGCGAATTTCCCCTATAGGGAATAAGCTATTACCGTAGTACTCATGGTAAGACCTGGTCCCGGGACCGATTTACTTTTTCGTTTTGAGGTCCCTAGAGACCAAAAACACCATCAGTTATATATATATTTATATGTGTGTCCGTTAGCGCGATAACTCGAGCAAAAATCATCCGATTTTGATGAAATTTGGTACAAACGTGTAAACCTACGTTTATTCGAACGAGTTCGCGAACCAGCATGATCGGACTATGGGAACTCTTAAGAATATATACTTATACTCTTAAGAAAGCAATTACGGAGCAACAATGATACTTCGTGTTACACCGCTACAACAGTAGAACGTGTAGCGCCTACATATCGAACCACGGCAACCTCTGCAGCGTCTTCTGGCAGAGACTGTACCATTGGAGCTTATGAAACTTGGATGTTATGAACCGCTCTGTTTATTTGATATTTAAACGTTGGAGTTTGTGAAATTTGGACATTGTGAATCGGTGATTATTTGAAAGTTATAGTTTTGGAGTTTATGAAATTTGGAGGTTATGAAACGCACTGTTTATTTAATATTTTAGACGTTGGAGTTTGTGAAATTTGGACATTATGAACCTCACCCAAATTGCATCAGTGTATGACATAAAAACACCTATGGTATTATGAAAAAAGATAATTATTTCATAAGGACAACTTACTTTGTCAAGCTACTTCCAGTAGTGATGCAAACCACTCCCCAAGGTCGACTGACAACTGGGAAAGGGTTAAGAGTATACAAAACCGATTCCGCAGAAGTGGTTTGTGAGGTAAATCAGGCCACTGCCCTGCCGAACACATACTATGGTTTTTAAAACGAAAAAAGTAGTGACCCGGAGGTAACTTCTGTGATGTGCCCTATGGAAGGTCAATAAGGTTATATAGTACAGTACTTAATTGATATTTCCCTCTAGCAAGGTTGAAATGATTGTTCTTGTATTCAGATACTCCAGACGGAAACAGACAAGGTTCTGGCTAGTCCTCTGTTTCCTGACCTGTCTCCCCTCGGCTTTCTAACAATCCTGCAACAGGAGATGTGCAACGTACCTGAAATTGACCTTTGGACCTCTGCCATTGAATGGGCTAGACATAGAGGTAATTAGTGTTCTCACACAATTTGATGTGTCTATTTATATATAACAATTTTTTTAAATTGATAATTGTTTCAGTTTTTCTCAAGATTTTATATACGCTCTGCTACAAACAGGGTAAATCCTCTTTCAATTGCCTGTTTAGGCTTTTACTAAAATATTTCATCAAATATATTAAATTATTCCCAATTAATTATTTCATAATCTAGTATTAACATTTTATAGAAAAACCACTTTTTCCCTTCAGCTTTGCAGCTAACTTAAAAGGAATGTGTCTCGTTTTACCTTCGTCTAGTTGTAGTTATGTCTAGTTGAACCTTACTGACCTAGGGACAACTGTAGGTACAGCTAGAGGTAGGTACAATTAGATAGTGGCGTACCCGACAAGTTGCACCTGCAGATTTTTAAAAGGTACAACTTAATTTGTATCACCCAGATTGTATGGATGTGACTTGTTGTACCTACGTCTAGCTATATCAACGACTGGTTGTGCCGATGACTAGTCTAGGTCTAGTTGTATCTCCCCTTTGATTTGTCACCTTGTTTAAATGGTTACTGAATGAATTCCTAGTTTAAATGATGCCCTGTTGTTTATGATGTCCGGATCCAGAGGGGGGCAAAGGGGCCCCCCCCCCTCGGGCATATATCTATTCTATATACTTATTTAATACGCAAGCAGGATTTTTGTGACAATTACTCCTTCGAAACTACTGAACCGATTGACATGTTTTTGATCTCATTAGAAAGAGCGTAACGTGAAGTTGTGCAGGAAACTTTCTTTTTAGGGAAATAATTAGAGATTGAGGCCCTAGAGCCCTTTTAAGTTTTGTATTTCTCCATAAGGATAACATGGGGAGATAATTTTTGTTTACAGAAACATATGTTTGTTACTTGAAAATAGTCAAAGTCTACTACATAATAATTGCTGTGTATTATGACTGTTAATGTATACTACATTTCAATCAAGGATTGTGTACCTTAAAGTTTACTCTTAATGGATCTTACTACTTTATTTTAATGCTGGTAATAGTAAAATTTAGTTGAGAATAAGTTACCATGATTAAGAAAACTTTACGGTACCTATAATAATTTATGTATTTGAAATCACAAATCTTTGACATTATTAATTCATTTGAAACTAAACAGCTGATCGACAAATCAAACAAATCATCTACTTCATGTGGAATGTTGTTACACTGTAACGCAAAATTCTAGGGGGGGAATAAACTAGTATTCACCAAGTCAGGCTAGGCCTACCCCTAGAACTGGCCACACTCAAATTTCTTCCCCGGAGTGCTCAGAAGGAGCCTAGAAAAATCCAGGGGTCGATACGAAGTTGTCACGGCTTTGACTGATCAATTTATTAAAATTTAATCGAAGGCTCAGAGCTCAGGAAACGTTCAGGAAATCCTGCAGACGCTCAGTTGGAGCTATATCATCCCAGCCTTCGTTAACGTGTTGTGGAGAATTTTGCCTAACTTTTAGTATGACTCTGTAGGGCCGACGAGTATCCAATCTTAAGCCAATGTGATATAAATACTCGTAATAAACTGTAAACTATCTGGCTAAGGACTTTGGTAAATAATATAAAATCGAATATAAAACGTAAAAAGCAATTCCTACAGAGTCGTCGGGCCTAATTAATACAATCGAATGGAGAATTTATCGTGGGATGATTTAAAATAAATTTAATATTAATATTCGTGACTGCCTGATCAAATCAGTCTACTCCCAAGACTTGATTCTTTCACCCGCCAAAGACGGGGTTTAGAACGTAGACGACAAGTCTCGGGGTATTAAACGACGAATTAACTAAAATAAACGTACGTAATAATTCTTTAAGAGAACGGAACAAATGTAATTTCGTAGCCAATTGATTTAAACGAGCCGAAAGGTATCCACCGCTAGTCACTGGCAGGCAGGAACTGGCGGGTTGTATGCAAGTCGGCGAAAACTAATTTAAGTTAAGTCGAATCGGGAATTTAAGAAAACGAAAAGGATAATAAGTTAAGTACAGTATGCGTAAGATAAAACAGGAATAACGTAAAACGTAAAAAAAGGGCCTAACTAGTGTGTTAGCTAACCTTCGTAATAGGATTGTAGGGTCGTATTCGTAATTTGTGCGAGCTGGTCGGCGGTCAAACAGCGAATAATCTTGTCCGGCTCAAATCATGATTTCCTCGGTCGAGGCTTAATCGCTCTGGTGGTGAGTTCGAGAACTAGCCAACAGCTGATCGGAAATTCACCTGTTGAGCCGGTCTAGTTGTCGTCTGTCGTTGGTCAACAAACACCGTTTCGAGGTTAAGTGATGTTGTCATCGGCGTTAAATATTCGTAAAATCGGTCGTTTTAACTTTATTATGTGAAACGAAGTGCTATTATGAATAAATATATCGTTGTGGGTGTGTTTGTGTACTTCACTATTATTAAAAGTAGGCCTACGTTCTTTGGCCCATAGCCCAAGCTATGGCCAACACATAGGCCTAGGAGTAGGATGTTGTGGGTAAAAATCGGGTAAGTTATGGTGTTTGTTGACTAGCAATACGTTTTTACCCCCTTTAAAAATTGGTACCTCACAACACAAACATAGTTTTTTTTTACCAATACTGTAACTTGATTCTTGTATATATATATATATATATATTTACTGCATGTAATTGTTATGTATGCTAAAATACTGTTCTTTAATTTATTTCAATCAGATGTTTTCATAAAAACAATGTTTGTTTACTTGTTACTTTTGTTAAGAATGTTTGACAATTTAAGATTATTAATTCACATATTGTATTCTATTTAAATGTAGGCCTAATAACGTTACATAATGACGCTGCACGGACATAAAGAATATGAGATTGACGACACATCATCTACATTAACAGTAAAACAACCTACCACACATAGTTTAACTCATTTCAAGTTCGAGAAGTTTGATGCTACCAAAGAAACATGGGGTGTATTTCATTTGGTCCAAAATCATTTGGTCCAACAGTTGTAAAACAGTTCGTTTTGTCCAAAATCGTTTGGTCCAACAGTTGTAAAACAGTTTGTTTGGTCCAAAATCGTTTGGCCGTCACGTCGTCAACCCAACGGACTGCCTTCCGAGGCCTATTTGTTGTTTTGTGTTATTTCTAAATAATTTATATGTTTGCATTTATATACACGTACATATACATATATTTATTTATATATAATATGCTTGTGTCCTGTTTACTTTTTATCCCCAGTCAATCTTAAAAAACAACGCGTTTTAATTCCCTAGATTTGTGGTTAAACATTGACTTTGCTTTGAGTTTGCATTTAATGTTAAACAGAAAATTGAGTGGGCCCTGTAGAATAATATTATTCCCAGAGATCCTTAGGGGACGTCCCTGATACTGTTTGAAGTTCTTCCAAGCTGAAAACAATCTTAAATATACACTAACTCTACTTTGCGTACTACCACACTAATTTTAGTGTTGTACTTTCAATGTGTATCTTTTGTAGTGGCTTCTTATTTACTATGTTTACCAAAACTCTTTTGAATGAATTTGTATGATACCAAGAATGAAATACCAAGGTTATTGAGAACTATGGAAATATATAACAATGGATTTATTGCGCTGTATTACTTTTACATGAAATGACAGAATGCTGGTTTTACAAACAATTATCCATTCAATTAATATTTGAAAGATTGATTTTATTCCTCAGACTTTGAGTGCAATGGCTATTATTGCATTTGTTCTACTTAAAATTTCTGAAATGATCCCTCGGTAAGAGAAGCGTTCGATGCGGTTACGATTCGATCACGGCAATGACAATGGGGTGTGAATTAATTTAATATTGAGATGACCAGTACTAAAAATCCTTCTCATCGGCAAAAAAATATCAATTGAAGGTCGTGTCTTGTAGTCCAACTCGTTACACAGTGAAACTGCTTGTAACTCAATATAATGTGTTGAAAGATTATTTATTGCTAAACAGTACTATGTCGTTCATCTATGGTAAAACACACACGACCCCATATGACGTTGTCGCACCTTTCTCGAACCTGGTATCTACTTCAACTTCCGATTAAAAATTCTTTTAATCCCCCAAATAAATAACAATAGCTGTCACACTCTCAATGATTCTTTGTTTGAATGGAACGGCAAAGTAAAAATAATAATTTTCCAAATACTTATGCTACTATAAAATTCTTAGCAAGTAACTCTGAATTACTCTACAAAAACATTTTCACTTATTTAATTATTGTAAGGTTATCACTGTTTACTATATAATACTGATTGATTGGCTAAAAATGGATATAAAAATCACCAAGGAGAACTTTAACCTGGAAACATGTGCTTATATAACAAGAAATAACAGACTATAACATGAAAGTATACCACATGTGCGACTCACTGAAAATTATAACTATTACAATAAAGAACAAAGATTACTTACAAATTTGGACGTCCGACACTTAAAGACACACAGGGATGGAAAGGCAAAACGAAATTAGGCGAGCTTTACCCAAAAAACGCGATTGAATTGATTTGGTTGACGAAACGGGAAATTTCCACTGGCGATTTGTGCTAGCCGGCAAAGTTAATTTACGACACTTGTTTCTAAAAAAAATTGATTTTATTTCCAACTCGCGCGGCAATCATATCCCTTCGGGATATAGGCCTAACGATTTGATGAAAATATGAATTGACCGACTAACACCGCAAATGAATTTAATTTGCACGAAACGATTTTTAGCTCACCTAATCACGGAGAGGACGGGAAGCGACTGACAGACGGTCTGCCTGGCTGGGCCGATAGTTCACCTCTTCCACTCGTAGCATGTGCATTGTGGGTATCTTCGTCTATTGTCTAACCAGCTGACCCAAGGCGTATGAAAGAAGGTGTGTGCATAGTGACGTCAGTGCGAGCAAAACGTGTTTTATTTTGCCAAATCACATGTTTTCTTGTAATTTCCCAAAGACTTTTGAATGACAATCATTACGAATTAGCATTGAATATATAACACTATTTAGCGTTTTATATCCATATCCAATATAGTGTTGTGTACAATATTGATTATACTCTAGTAGTGTGATATAGTATATTCAATTGTGGTAGTACATAAAATTTTGATAGTGAGTACCTTTAATCAAAAAACAGTAAAGCAGTAAATACTGTAACTGTGTCTGCCTAACAGGCAATATATTTTTAGGTGACCATATACAAATAATTTCTAATATAATACCTTTTTTTGCAGATCCTACTTATGTTTTTTATAATTGAAAATCTCTCATTTAAGTAGCCTTAGTGGAAAATAAAAAGTTACAAATAAATTGACAAGATTGTCCTTCTAATATTATAAATGAGAAAGTTTGGATGTATGGATGTATGGATGTGTGGATGTATGGATGTATGTTTGTGACAAGTGAACGCGAAAAATACTGGTCGGATTGGGCTGAAATTTGGCATGATGATAGCTCACATTCCCGATTAACATATAGGCATATTATTATTTCAAAAATCCTTTCAGGCTCCGCCCCAGTGGCTCTGGAGTTTCCAATGTTAACCTTATGAGAAATGGAATTATTATTGAATCTTAACAGCTGTTTCAATTAAACAAGTTGGTTCTGTTCTATGATGTTCAGTAGCATTAAATTTACAAGGATTACCAACAGGGTGCAGCACTATTATTTCTTTTACATTTATGACAACAGCTAATTTGCAACTAAAAGGTGAGTGAGCGTAGCGAACGAACCTCAACCTTGAGGCGAGTAAGCGTAGTTAACGAGCTAACCTGAAGGCAAGTGAGCGCAGCGAACGAGCACCAACCTAAAGGTGAGTGAGCGTAGCGAACAAACTTCAACCAGGACGTGATTGAGCCATGCGAACGAGATAATCTTAAAAATTAAGAAGTTAAACGGGACAAAGCCCGCGGGTTACAGCTAGTATTTACATATATTTAACAAAAACAGCACACTAAACCCAAGTACTAAACTACTAAACCGGTAGGGGAACCCCTCGCTTCAAACTATCGTTTTTCTTAATAACTTCAAAAATTTACTAGAAGCTTACCGAATAGCCTCTCTCATTTTGCGAAGTGGGAAATCGAGACTGCAGCAAACGATCACGAATACAGGACGGACCACAATCGCAAGAAATCATCATGGCTGTTGCTGTGTTACGGAAAATCATTACGAATCTCGCTGCAATTAAGATATGATCAGAGATATGGACGCAATCACAAAAAGGCATATAGTCATGGATGCTGAGATAATCGCGGATGTTGCCGCGATTGTGTAAGATGCAAATAACGGACTGCAATTAATTATTATGGCGTTGCCAACATCGCAAGCAACGATCAAACATGGCTATATGTATTGTTTTTAAGTGGTTGGTGGCCTTTTATTGAATTTTCCATATAGGGAATAAGCTATTACCGTAGTATTAATGGTAAGACTTGGACCCGGGATGGCAAGGCGTATATTCCGGGACGGCCACTGAAGATTCCTCAACATTAAGTTGTAATTAGTTGGCAATGCCGATTTGCGCTGTTTTTGGATGTGGTAATTCTAACAAGAAAAGTAGTTTCATCGGTTCCCAAAAGAATCTGGATTGCAAAACAAACTGATTGAAGCATGCAAAAGACAAGAAAAGATAAACATAAAATCGGGTAAATAATTTATTGAAAACATTATTATTATTTAATTAAATTATAGACCTAACTAATTTAATTTAAAATCTTTTGTCGTTACTGTACGCGATTCACTAACGATTGTTTTTGAACCCACAGATGGATTTGAGCAAGGGTATCAAGTATCAAAGTATACGTATCAAGTATTTACTGCTACTGCTTTACTGTTTTTCGATTAAATGGTACTTACTATCAAATGTATAACACTACTACAGTATATTCATTGTTGAATACAATGCTATATTGGATATATCAAACTGAATAGTGTTATATATTTAATGCTGATTCGTAATGATTGTCATTCTATTCTAAAGTCTTTGCAAAATGACAAGAAAACATATGATTTAGTAAAATAAAACACGTTTTGCTCGCACTGACGTCACTATGCACACACCTTCTTTCATACGCCTTGCAGCTGACCATTTGTTCGCGTCTACTCATATTAATTTGTGTACATTACAAGTAATCAGTACAAAATTTTAGTTTCAGGAGAGTTGAAAAATGGAGAAGTCTTGAGGGAAGAGTTAAATGACCATCTAAAACACATTCGAATCTGTACATTGTCTGGCCAAGATTTGATGACTCAAGTGGTACCTTTCGAAGTGCTTACGTATGGTGAACTCAAGTTGATTGGTGAAACTCAGAGAACTGAGAAAGTACAGCCTGGTTTGACATCAGTCTGCAACAAGATTGTTAAGAGGGAAGGACCGTTGTCAGAATTGATGGAACAAAGATTGAACCTACCTAATTGCAATGGTAGCGTTAGTCGATCGCTAATAACTATCAATACTAAAGCAGTCACAATAGAGCTGTGCTCAGTAAAGCTTTGCAGCTCCAGTACAAATCAACACCTATGCAACTGCACTATAACAATACGAAATAGGAGAGAACCCCCTACTGAAGTGAGATATCAAGGACTGATCGATGGAGCTTCCAACAGGGACATTCCAATTATTGTTGATGACACGAGAAATGTGCGTTTGTCTCCAAATTCAACATATTCAGTCACATTCGTATTTTCTTGTGGACAGACTCATAACCATTACTCTGGGAGGTCAGGAGTAGAAAATGGGAATCACCTTGACATTCCATACCGTTATTCTAATTTTGGATACTATTCTTTTCCTATAGACACAATATGTTACAAAACAGTACGGACAGGACAATGATGAACAATGGTGATCTCTGAGGGGTAAACAACTTGACAATGTCGAAGAAATGTTTTTATGTGTCATTTATATCAGTGGACAGAATATTCAGAAACATCCAACACAAAAAAAGTGATATATTCCTATACTTTATTTGATAATATCTTGTGTAATATGATCAAAAAATAGTTTATTAATTAAGAAAAAAGTCTTCTTACATTTTAAGTGACATTATTTAGTTTTTCATCAATTTGACAAAACTTGTATTCTTGCTACAACACAATTTTACTCTCGATGTTTATTCTAGAATCACAGAAACTATTTTTTAAGACTAAAGTGTTCCTTTTGGAAAACCCGGCAGCCAGTAGGGACAAGCATCGATAGTCAATGTTTTTTACATCGATGGTAAGTTACCGATGTTTTGGTCCTAGTATTGAAGTATTGATATTTTCCACAGCTGAATTGTGAATTATATTATAGTTTTGTTAAAAAATGTAAATGTTGGTCCTAGATATTGATTTTTTTTATATTCATTCTATTGAAAGTTTTATGAAATATCACATCCAAAAATATCATGAACTGGACTAGACTTAAGACAAGTGTAGAGTGAGTGAGTGAGATAACTATCTAAATAAAGTACATTTGAGAGATGCTTGTTCTAAATGCTATGCTACCTAAACATAAATTTATTTGTAGTACATTTCAGTGGCAGCTATCCAGCATAATAAATGAATATACCGATATTACGTCTGGCAAATGTGAAAGAGAAACTGGCAATGTAGAACGTCTGGCTAGCAGTATAAACTAATCAATGTAAGGGAGTGTGTTAAATCAATGCTAGCTGTGCCTAAAATCTCCCCTTCAATTTATCACTTTGTTTACTATTGTGGAGCTTATAAAAACAAATAATTTTGCACATGGAAGTGTTTATGTATAGCACAGTAACTGAGAAAAAAAAAACTGCAAAATAAAAATGTCTGTTATTCTTTTGGAGAATGAGTAAAAGTCTTGTAGTTTGCTTGTTCATTTATTATTGCTATTATTTCATTTATTTATTGTTAATTTTCAATGCAAAATTTTGAAATTCTCAGTATCAAGATTATCAATTTTAAAAATCAATGAAAAGGCTAAATAGTGGCTATGTGAGTAACCATTGACTTACAGATGATTTAAATGTGACACTGTATTTTGATTTCTAATGAACCCAGAGATAATGCCTTTAAAGGTTCAATAAACTGCCAATTATCAATCACTGCGATTAGGGACTTGGGACGCCACCTAGGTGCGTTTAACTCAAATATGAGTGAAGGATGGTGTGAGATGATCTATGTAGCTTTTATACTAAGACTAGCGAACCTGGCGCACGTAATCGTAATCAAGGCATAGGAGAAGAAGGATTAATATTGATTTTTATTGGGCGTTTACTGGTTTCTTGGTTTTGTTGAAATGTGGAGATGGTAAAAGGCCAAATTGAGTTTGCAGTTTACATGCTGTTTCCACATTTTTTTAATTTTTTTTTTTTACAAGATTTTACCTGACCTGTCAATATACAGGAGGTTACGTACAATATTTGTCATTATCCATTTCACTTATCTTCTAACAGTAATGTTCTTTAACAAACAAAAGTTATGTTAGGAAAATACTTTAAAGCATAACAATAACATTCAAGCGCACTGCTGATTTCTTGCGTTGAACGTCGTTGGCTCCATAGAGGTATATTTTATTAAGTTGATCACTCGAGGTTATTTGAATGGATTTCATTACTTCACCGAGTGAGTTTTTGAAACTTTACTTCATTGAGTGAAGTAAAGAAGTTTTTTACATCATGCTTGGGATAAGGAAGTTTAACATGGCGGGTTGGGTAAAATAGATTTAATATATTTACACATTAAAGACTAAAAAGTAGAAAATAATTTGTGGAGAGAATATTTACTTGTAAGATTTAAAACAAAAAAGGGGGGCGCATGCAATAGCAACATTATCTTTATCAATTGAACAATATTATTACCTAACTTATTGCATGCGCCCAAGATTTTTGTTTAAAATGTTACAAGTATTTGTTCTCTAATATATTTATAAATTATTTTATACTTTTTAGTTTGTTAAAAAGTGTGGTATTTAAAAAAGATTTTATTTTTGAATTATTTATTGACCTTATTGTTAAAATAGTGTAAGCATTTTTATATTCAATGGTAATCCGCAGGCTGTTGCATATTTACATGATGATAGTTAAATAGTTTTTTTTTTTTATTGCGTGCATATTTTAGTTCCAGGACATACATCGAGAGCTTTTTTAGATTATTTTCATCATGAGCCTATACAAATCCTGTTGTAAAATTTTTACTTGTGAGTAGTTCTTATAATTTTTAGTTTTCTGATTATCTGTCGTGTCTCCCTAGATATTGTTGGATGGTTTTTCTCCTTAGAAAGTGTATAAAAATTAAATTATTATAGTGGAAGTTAATTAGGTTACACGACTATGCCAATAAATGACTGATGTTAACTCATTCCCCACGCACAAGCTTCGCCTCTTTGTGGGGACCTATCCATTAAAAGAAATTATGTACATTCTGCAATTATTGTTCTTTTTTTGATAAATTGCTTTTGATTTTATTTATTTTATTTTATTGCATCTTGCAGGACAAATTCCATATTTAACAATATGCAGAGCTCGAGGTTAAATTAGCAACTTGATACAAAAACATTTAACAATAGTTTGCCGAAAAACTAGTTTACATTAGTAGACGGGTACAACTAGCTGTATGTACAACTAGACGTAGGTACTACTGGAGGTATGTACAACTAGTCGTAGGTACAACTGGACGTAGGTACAATTAGTCGTAGGTACAATAGTCGTGGATACAACTAGACGCAGACATATGAGGTACAACTTGACGCAAGTGTACCCGTCAAGTTTTACCCGGAGATTTTTAAGAGAGATAACTAGACAGGCACGCCACCGTCAAGTTGTATTTACTGATTTTGGACGAGGTACAACTTGTCGCCAAAATGAAGCAGGTACTACTAGATGCCGATACAAGTAGACGGCGACCCAACACCCAACTAAAGTAACCTTTAAATCTAATGCCATTGAAATAGATGACAAAAATATTATTTGTTTATGGAAATATTTTAATAAAAATTCCACTCATACAATTTGAAATTCGCTTTATCTGAAGGTTTGCTGCGACAAGGGAATTTGGAATTTTTAATAATTGTTAGCATAATTATTTAGTAGTTTTAGCGAATTTCCCATATAGGTCTTGTAACCTAATTAACTTCCACTATAATAATTTAATTTTTAAGGATAACCATAGGTCTCGTGGTAAGATCTAGACCCAGGGGGACCGATTTACTTTTTAGTTTTTGTGGTCCACAGAGGCCAAAAACACCATCTGTTCAAATTCATATGTATGTGTGTCCGTTAGCGCGATAACTCGAGCAAAAATGATTGGCAATTTTGTTTCATTGCAATAAAAAAAAACACGTCAATATCTTCCCCGTGGCAGCAAAACTAAGTACTCCCTAAAATTAATGTTATTTAAATAGGAAATAAATATGACAATTTTTAGTAGAATATTTTAGTAGAAATTAAGCCGGGTAAATGGAAATTCGCTTAGTCTGCAGGTTTTATGCGGTGGGGGTATTAAGCCATTGTTAGCATAATTATTTAGCAGTTATTACTCTTTATACCCAAAAAATAAATTTCAGTTTCAGGAGAGTTGAAAAGTGGAGAAGTCTTGAGGGAAGAGTTAAATGACCATCTTAAACACATTAGAATCTGTACATTGTCTAGCCAAGATTTGATGACTCAAGTGGTACCTCTAGAAGTACTTACTCTAGTTGAACTCAAGTTGATTGGTGAAACTCTGAGAACTGAGAAAGTACAGCCTGACTTGACAACAATCTGCAACAAGATTGATAAGAGAGAAGAACCGTTGTCAGAATTAATGGAAGAAGCATTGAAATTACCTGGGATATGCAGTGATAGCGCTGGTCAATCGACAATAGCTATAAAAACTAGAGCAGTCGCAATAGAGCTGTGCTCAGTAAAGCTAAAGCGATTTAGTACAGA
The DNA here is from genome assembly GCF_028750875.1 of Macrosteles quadrilineatus. Classification (NCBI taxonomy): domain Eukaryota; kingdom Metazoa; phylum Arthropoda; class Insecta; order Hemiptera; family Cicadellidae; genus Macrosteles; species Macrosteles quadrilineatus. The sequence continues at coordinate 180,460,031 of NW_026542594.1, forward strand.
TCAACACCAATGCAACTGCACAGTAGCAATACAAAAGGGGACAGAACCACCTACTGAAGTGAGATATCAAGGACTGATCGATGGAGCTTCCAACAGGACCATTCCAATTATTCTTGATAACAGGAGAAATGTGCGTTTGTTTCCAAATTCAACATATTCAGTCAAATTTGCATTTTCTTGTGGACAGGATCATAACCGTTACTATGGAACGTCACCAGAAAGTAAAGGGAAACACTTTGACATTCCACACCGTTATGATTCTGGATGCTATTTTTTCCAGATAGACACAATATGTTACAAAACAGTAGGGACAGGACAATGATGAACAATTGTGATCTCTGAGCGGGAAACAACTTGACAATGTCGAAGTAATGTTTTCAGGTGTCATTTATGTCAGTGGACAGAATATTCAGAAACATAAACACCAAATAAAAAGTGATAATAGGCTACTCCTATACTTTGTTTGAAAATATATCTTGTGTGATAGGATTAAAAAATACTTTGTTAATTGATAAAGGAATTTTTACAGAACTGTTTCAGTTCCTTGTGAGCCTCTTACTTTTAGTGAATTGACATTTTTATTTAGTTTTTACTTTTCATCAATGTGACAAAACTTTACTTTTTCCAACAGAACATAATTTTACCCACAATTTTTGTTTATTTTTCGTCAGAATGCACCTTTGTTAATAGCTTGTTAAATATTATTATCTGTTGTGGTATTGTTGTCAATGAAAAGACATTCGAAAGAATGTTATGACTTCATTTAGCATTTGCCACATATTAAGTTATTTCTTTCTGTCTGTTTCACAAACAAAAATTGTTCAAATTTTTATATATATTGCTATCCTATTCCATGGCGCTATAAAATATTGTAGAAAACCTTTTCTTTTGTACTTACGATAATATACTTAGATAATATAAATATATATATAATATACTTTTATATACTTATGTACCTACCATGTAGTGTAAAAGTAAATGAGGAACCAAAATGTCTGCTTACAACTGATGTAAATGAAAATCACCAGAAGCTTCAAAATACATGATTTTAATTAACCTACTAAAAATAAATTGTAAAATATTCCTGCAAGCACATGTTAATAAACATTACTTTAACAAATATCTTTAAATTGTCTTGCCTAATTACCATAACATTTCTTTTATTTATTTTTATACGTTTCTATAGAATTTGATGTTAATTATAGTATCAAAGAAACTATTTTTTAGACCAAAGTATTCCTTTTGGAAACCACTTAAGTGATTTCTACCCGGCAGCCAGTAGGACGAGCATGTCGTTTCCACAACTGAATTGTATTATAGTTTTGTTAAAAAATGTAAATGTTGGTCCTAGAAATTGATTTTTTTTATATTCATTCTATTGAAAGTTTTATGAAATATCACATGCTAAAATATCATGAACTGGACTAGACTTAAGACAAGTGTAGAGTGAGTGAGTGAGATAACTATCTAAATAAAGTACATTTGAGAGGTGTTTTTTCTAAATGCTATGCTACCTAAACATAAATTTATTTGTAGTACATTTCAGAGGCAGCACTCCTGCTCTCCAGCTTAATAAATGAATATACCGATATTACGTCTTGCAAATGTGAAAGAGAAACTGGCAATGTAGAACGTCTGGCTAGCAGTATAAACTAACCAACGTAAGGGAGTGTGTTAAATCAATGCTAGTTGTGCCTTAAATCTCCCCTTCAATTTATCACTTTGTTTACTATTGTTGAGCTTATACAAACAAATATATAAGTAGATTGAAGTGTTTATGTATAGCATAGTAACTGTGAAAATTCAAAAAATTGCAAAATTTAAATGTTTGTTATTCTTTTTGAGAGTGAGTAAAAGTTTTGTAGTTTGCTTGTTCATTTATATATACTAGTGTCCCTGTTGCTCGAATTCGAGCAATTGCTAAGTAATACAGGCGTTATTTTAAAACGAAGATTACATTCTGATTACAAAGATTATGGAAATACTCAAGATGTACATAACAGATCGATATAATCAACCATTTCTTGTAAATATCTTATAATTTTTCCAAAGCTGATCTTGTTTTTTAGTGTTTACTACAAATAGCCTTATTCATAGCCGCATTAGGTTGTCCATAATAACGATTATAAATTCTAAAAAAATTTCTATTTCTTTTCCTTGGTGGTGTTCTATGACTTTTCTATGATTCCATAGTTTGCAAATCGGCTCTTTCAATGATTACTACGAAATGCAGCACAGTGTTAATTCAGTTTTCTTTTTAGTATATCAATTTATCCAGGCTCTCTCGCTTTTTTCCATTGTAATATTTACGCCAACCCAAATGAAAAAGTAAACTATTTCATTTAAACCAAGTCAGTAAATGTTTGTAGCAAACTGTTAAATTAGCAATCTTGTTGATTGTTTACAATTAACATATGTCCTTCTTCTCGATTTTAATTTCTGACAACAGCTGGAGTTTCATAACCATTTTTGTTTCCCATGTTAATCTTATGGAGAAATATGAAAATTAAAAGGGCCCTAGGGCCTCACTCTCTAATTATTTGCCTAAAAAGAAAGTTACCTGCACAACTACACGTTACACTCTTTCCAATGACACCAAAAACATGACAATCGGTTCAGTAGTTTCGGAGGAGTAATTGTCACAAAAAACCTGCTTGCATATTAAATAAGTAATAGATATATATATATATATATATATATATATATATATATATATATGTTAATTTTCAATGCAAAATTTTGAAATTCTCAGTATCAAGATTATCAATTTTAAAAATCAATGAAAAGGCTAAATAGTGGCTATGTGAGTAACCATTGACTTACAGATGATTTAAATGTGACACTGTATTTTGATTTCTAATGAACCCAGAGATAATGCCTTTAAAGGTTCAGTAAACTGCCAATTATCAATCACTGCGATTAGGGACTTGGGGTGCCTCCTAGGTGCGTATTTTAACTCAAATATGAGTGAAGGATGAGTGTAGAACGGTGTGAGATGATCTACGTAGCTTTTATACTAAAACTAGCAAACCTGGCGCACGTAATCATAATCAAGTCATAGGAGAAGAAGGATTAATATTAATTTTTATTGGGAGTTTCCTGGTTTCTTGGTTTTGTTGAAAGGTGGAGATGGTAGAAGGCCAAATTGAGTTTGCAGTTTACGTGCTGTTTCCGCATTTTTTTAATTTTTTGTTTTACAAGATTTTACCTGACCTGTCAATATACAGGAGGTTACGTGCAATATTTGTCATTATCCATTTCACTTATCTTCTAACAGTAATGTTCTTTAACAAACAAAAGTTATGTTAGGAAAATACTTTAAAGCATAACAATAACATTCAAGCGCACTGCTGATTTCTAGCGTTGAACGTCGTTGGCTCCATAGAGGTATATTTTATTAAGTTGATCACTCGAGGTTATTTGAATGGGTTTCATTACTTCACCGAGTGAGTTTTTGAAACTTTACTTCATTGATTGAAGTAAAGAAGTTTTTTACATCACGCTTGGGATAAGGAAGTTTAACATGGCGGGTTGGGTAAAATAGATTTAATATATTTACACATTAAAGACTAAAAAGTAGAAAATAATTTTTGGAGAGAATAAATACTTGTAAGATTTAAAACAAAAAAGGGGGGCGCATGCAATAGCAATATTATCTTTATCAATTAAACAATATTATTACCTAACTTATTGCATGCCCCCAAGATTTTTGTTCAAAATGTTACAAGTATTTATTCTCTAATATATTTATAAATTATTTTCTACTTTTTAGTTTGTTAAAAAGTGTGGTATTTAAAAAAGATTTTATTTTTGAACTAGCTGTGTACCCGTTCTACGCACGGGGATCTTATAATATTCAGTTGAAACCTTCTTATATAACGAACAGCAGTTGGTTTGCATATTTTAAGATATGCTGGCCAAACTATTATACATAGCTTCATTTTATGTTGTTTTTTGTTGTTCCGGATCGGTATGACAATCAATAAAAGGTTAAATTACCTCTGTGTATGCCGGTCGATCCTATAACGGTAGGCTTACTTTTATTTTTACTATCTGATCTCGTTTGCATGGCTCAATCACGTCCTGGTTGAAGTTCGTTCGCTACGCTCACTCACCTGTATGTTGGAGCTCGTTCGCTGCGCTCACTTTCCTTCAGGTTAGCTCGTTCGCTACGCTCACTTGCCTTCAGGTTAGCTCGTTCGCTACGCTCACTCGCCTCCAGGTTGCAAATTAGCTGTTGTCATAAATGTAAAAGAAATAATAGTGCTAGTGCTGCACCCTGTTGGTAATCCTTGTAACTTTAATGCTATTGAACATCACAGAACAGAACCAACTTGTTTAATTGAAACAGCTGTTAAGATTCAATAATTTCATTTCTCATAAGGTTAACATGGGCTTCCAGAAATTCCACGTCAAAAATCGACAAAAACTTGATTTTCAAGGGTTTACTGTTAAATATCTAACTGTCTCATATTCGATGAAATACGTCTAAAACCATCTCATATATGTATAGTATTTGGAAAATAAGTTTCAGGCGGGACAGTGCTATAGTTATTGAGGAGTAGTTGTAATAAAGTGCGTATTTTAGCGTTACCAAGAGAATGACAGATAGACAGACAGACAGACAGACAGACAGACAGACAGAAATTGAGATAAGGTTTGATTCGGTTTCTCTGACCTATGAAATGTAAAAATAACCAAAAAGTTCATTATTCTAAGCAATGTACAGACAAAACTCTAATTTTATTTATATAGATTATTTATTGATCTTATTGTTAAAATAGTGTAAGCATTTTTATATTCAATGGTAATCCGCAGGCTGTTGCATATTTACATGATGATAGTTAAATAGTTTTTTTTTTAATTGCGTGCATATTTTAGTTCCAGGACATACATCGAGAGCTTTTTTAGATTATTTTCATCATGAGCCTATACAAATCCTGTTGTAAAATTTTTACTTGTGAGTAGTTCTTATAATTTTTAGTTTTCTGATTATCTGTCGTGTCTCCCTAGATATTGTTGGATGGTTTTTCTCCTTAGAAAGTGTATAAAAATTAAATTATTATAGTGGAAGTTAATTAGGTTACACGACTATGCCAATAAATGACTGATGTTAACTCATTCCCCACGCACAAGCTTCGCCTCTTTGTGGGGACCTATCCATTAAAAAAAATTATGTACATTCTGCAATTAGTGTTCTTTTTTTGATAAATTGCTTTTGATTTTATTTATTTTATTTTATTTTATTGCATCTTGCAGGACAAATTCCATATTTAACAATATGCAGAGCTCGAGGTTAAATTAGCAACTTGATACAAAAACATTTAACAATAGTTTGCCTAAAAACTAGTTTACATTAGTAGACGGGTACAACTAGCTGTATGTACAACTAGACGTAGGTACTACTGGAGGTATGTACAACTAGTCGTAGGTACAACTGGACGTAGGTACTATATTAGTCGTAGGTACAATAGTCGTGGATACAACTAGACGCAGACATATGAAGTACAACTTGACGCAAGTGTACCCGTCAAGTTTTACCCGGAGATTTTTAAGAGAGATAACTAGACAGGCACGCCACCGTCAAGTTGTATTTACTGATTTTGGACAAGGTACAACTTGTCGCCAAAATGAAGCAGGTACTACTAGATGCCGATACAAGTAGACGGCGACCCAACACCCAACTAAAGTAATCTTTAAATCTAGTGCCATTGAAATAGATGACAAAAATATTATTTGTTTATGGAAATATTTTAATAAAAATTCCACTCATACAATTTGAAATTCGCTTTATCTGAAGGTTTGCTGCGACAAGGGAATTTGGAATTTTTAATCATTGTTAGCATAATTATTTAGTAGTTTTAGCGAATTTCCCATATAGGTCTTGTAACCTAATTAACTTCCACTATAATAATTTAATTTTTAAGGATAACCATAGGTCTCATGGTAAGGCCTAGACCCGGGGGGACCGATTTACTTTTTAGTTTTTGTGGTCCACAGAGGCCAAAAACACCATCTGTTCAAATTCATATGTATGTGTGTCCGTTAGCGCGATAACTCGAGCAAAAATGATTGGCAATTTTGTTTCATTGCAATAAAAAAAACACGTCAATATCTTCCCCGTGGCAGCAAACCTAAGTACTCCCTAAAATTAATGTTATTTAAATAGGAAATAAATATGACAATTTTTAGTAGAATATTTTAGTAGAAATTAAGCCGGCCGGATAAATGGAAATTCGCTTAGTCTCCAGGTTTTATGCGGTGGGGGTATTAAGCCATTGTTAGCATAATTACTACGCAGTTATTACTCTTTATACCCAAAAAATAAATTTCAGTTTCAGGAGAGTTGAAAAATGGAGAAGTCTTGAGGGAAGAGTTAAATGACCATCTTAAACACATTCGAATCTGTACATTGTCTTGCCAAGATTTGATGACTCAAGTGGTACCTCTAGGAGTACTTACGTATGATGAACTCAAGTTGATTGGTGAAACTCAGAGAACAGAGAAAGTACAGCCTGACTTGACAACAATCTGCAACAAGATTGATAAGAGGCATGAACCATTGTCAAAATTGATGGTACAAAGATTGAACCTACCTTGTTTCCGTGGTACGTGTAGTCAATCAACAATAACTATCAATACTAAAGCAGTCGCAATAGTGTTGTGCTCAGTAAAGCTTTACAGCTATGGTCTAAATCAACACCAATGCAACTGCACTATAATAATACGAAAGGGGACAGAACCACCTACTGTAGTGACATTTCGAGGACTAATTGGTGGAGATTCAAACTGGAGGGTCATTCCAATTATTCCTGATGACATGAGAAATGTGCGTTTGTCTCCAAATTCAACATATTCAGTCAAATTTGTATTTTTTTGTGGACAGGCTCATTACTGTGGGTCATATGCAGTAGAAAATGGGAAACACTTTGACATTACATACCAGAGTCGTGGTTTACCTATAGACACAATATGCTACAAAACAGTACGGACAGGACAATGATAAACAATGGTGATCGCTGAGGGGGAAACAACTTGACAATGTCGAAGAAATGTTTTCAGGTGCCATTTATGTCAGTGGACAGAATATTCAGAAACATAAACACCAAATAAAAAGTGATATATTCATATACTTTATTTGAAACTATCTTGTGTGACAGGATTAAAAATACTTTGTTAATTGAAAAAGGAATTTTTACAGAACTGTTTCAGTTCCTTGTGAGCCTCTTACTTTTAGTGAAGTGGCATTTAATTTAGTTTTCACTTTTCATCAATGGAAAAAATTACTTCTTTCAACAGAACACATAATTATACACACAATTTTTGTTTGTTTGTCCTCAGAATGCATCTTTGTTAATAAACCTGTTAAATATTATTATCTGTTGTAGTTTTTTGTCAATGAAAAGACATGAAAGAATGTTATGACTTAATTTTGCATTTGCCACATATTAAGTTATTTTTACTTTCTCCCCCTATACCATAGTATATGGCATATGTAGAAAGTATTGTTTTCGTCAAAATTTTTGAGTTTGAGTGGATATATTCGTTTTGGGTCCCCCTGGACCCCAAAAAGTGGGTTTTGAAGTGATGTCTGTGTGTGTGTGTGTGTGTGTGTCTGTGTGTATGTGTGTGTGTGCGTGTGTGTGTGTGTGTGTCTGGATGTGTATAGAGCTAGAGACTACACCTGTGGTCCGATTTTGATTAAATTTGGTATGTAGGTTCTAATCCATGGTATCTCCAGGCATTTTTTTCATTTTTTCGAAATTTATATTTTTAATGGGAATTTTCCCATAAAAACCCATAGAATAACGGAAAAATTGAATTTTCTCCAAAAAGGCCCGAACGATTTTGAAAAAAAAATAGTATGTTGTAGCCCTTTAAATTCTGAACAAAATGGTACAAATTCCATTTCTGTAAAAATTACGGTTCAAAAGTTATGGTAAATTATTTTATTTTCCCATAAAAAAACCCCATAAAATAACAGAAAAATCAGATTTTCACAAAAATGGCCCGAACGATTTTGATAAAAATTTTGTTTGTAGTCCTTTAAATTCTGAACAAAACTGTACTAATCCCATTTCCGTATATTTACTCTCACCGCTTACACATTTTAAAGGTTGTTGACAAACTTATGGGAGAAAGTATGTGTCAGAATACTGATACCATTTATTTTCTGTTTGTTTCACAAAAAAATATTGTTCAAATGTTTATGTATATTGCTATCCTATTCCATGGCGCTATAAAATATTGTTGTAGAAAACTTTTTCTTTTGTAATTATGATAATATACTTATATAATATAAATATATATAATGTACTGTTTATACTTTTGTACCATGTAGTGTAAAAGTAAATGAGGAACCAAAATGACTGCTTCCAACTGATGTAAATGAAAATCACCAGAAGTTTCAAAATACACGATTTTAATTAACCTACTAAAAATAACTTGTAAAATATTCCTGCAAGCACATGTTAATAAACATTACTTTGACAAATATCTTTCAATTGTCTTGCCTAATTAATTATAACAACATTTCTTTTATTTTTTTTTATACGTTTCTATAGAATTTGATGTTTTCTAGTATCAAAGAAACTATTTTTGAAGACCAAAGTATTCCTTTTGGAAGCCACTTAAGTGGTTTCTACCCGGCAACCAGTAGGGACGAGCATGTCGATGTTTTTCACATCGATGGTAGGTTACCGATGTGTTGGTCCAAGTATTGAAATATTAATATTTTCCACACCTCGGTGGCATCCCCAAGTCCCTAATCGCAGTGATTGATAATAGACAATTAATTGAGGCATTATTTCTGGGTTCATAAAAAATCTAAAAACTGTGTCAAATTAAAATCATCTTTTAGTTACTCACAAATTAACCATTTAGACTTTTTAATTGATTTTTTAAATTAATAATCTTGATAATGAGAATTTTGAAATTTTGCATTAAAATACTAAGAAATTAACTTATGCAAAAATAAATTTGATAAATGAACAAGCAAACTACAAGAGATTACTCATTCTCCACAAAATAAAAATATAATAGACATTTTTATTTTGCAATTTTTCAAATTTTCTCTGTGACTAATGTTCTACATAAACAGTTCAATATATTAAATTAGTTGTTTTTACAAGCTCTAGTAGGAGTACCTACTACCTCTAGGAGTACACCTAACCTCTTAAACAAGGTGATAAATTGAAGGGGAGATACAACTATCGTAGGCACAACTAGTCATATGTACCGTGCAACTAGACTTAGGTACAACTGGACATAGATACACCTGGATGTAGATACAAAACAACTAGTAGTACGCAGATGTATGAGCGAGGTACAACTTGACGCTAGCGTACCCGTAAATATTTACCTGGAAATCTTTAAGATAGACAACTAGACAGGTGCCCCACTGTCAAGTTGTATCTACAGATTTTGGACAAGGTACAACTTAACGCCTGTTGCTAAAATGCAGCAGGTGCAACTAGTCGCTGGTACAAGTAGACGGCGACCCAACTTAAGTAATCATTAAATCTAGTGCCATCGAAATAGATGACAAAAATATGTTTTGTTTATGAAAATATTTTAGTAAAAATTTCAATCATACAATTTGAAATTCGGTTTGTCTGAAGGTTTGCTTTGACAAGGTTATTTTTTTGTTTTAGTCATTGTTAGCATAATTATTTAGTCGTTATTACTCTTTATACCCAAAAAATACATTTTAGTTTCAGAAGAGTTGAAAAATGGAGAAGTCTTGAGGGAAGAGTTAAATGACCATCTTAAACACATTCGATTCTGTACATTGTCTGGCCAAGATTTGATGACTCAAGTGGTACCTCTAGGAGTACTTACGTATGATGAACTCAAGTTGATTTGTGAAACTCAGAGAACAGAGAAAGTACAGCCTGACTTGACAACAATCTGCAACAAGATTGATAAGAGGCATGAACCATTGTCAAAATTGATGGTACAAAGATTGAACCTACCTTATTTCCGTGGTACGTGTAGTCAATCAACAATAACTATCAATACTAAAGCAGTCGCAATAGTGTTGTGCTCAGTAAAGCTTTACAGCTATGGTCTAAATCAACACCAATGCAACTGCACTATAATAATACGAAAGGGGACAGAACCACCTACTGTAGTGACATTTCGAGGACTAATTGATGGAGATTCAAACAGGAGGGTCATTCCAATTGGAGTGATGACATGAGAAATGTGCGTTTGTCTCCAAATTCAACGTATTCAGTCAAATTTGTATTTTCTTGTGGAAAGACTCATTACGATTACTATGGGTTGTCATCAGGAGTAAATGGTACACACTTTGACATTACATACCAGCCTACTAATAATGGATACACAGGTTTTCCTATAGACACAATATGCTATAAAACAGTAAGGACAGGACAATGATGAACAATGGTGATCTCTGAGCGGGATACAACTTGACAATGTTGAAGAAATGTTTTCAGGTGTGATTAATATTAGTGGACAGAATAGTCAGAAACATAAACACCAAATAAAAAGTGATGTGTTCCTATACTTTATTTGAAAATATCTTTTGTGATAGGATAAAAAATCACTGTGGTAATAAATTGGATGTAAGAAAAAATAAATGTTTAAAGAACTATTTGAGTTCCTTGTGAGCCTCTTACTTTTTGTAAAGTGACATTTTAATTTAGTTTTTCATCAATGTGACAAAACTTTACTTCTTTCAACAGAATGTAATTTTTAGCGAATTTCCCATATAGGGAATAAGCTATTACCGTAGTACTCATGGTAAGACCTGGACCCGAGACCGATTTAATTTTTCATTTTGAGGTCCCTAGAGGCCAAAAACACCATCCGTTCAAATTCATATATATATATATATATATATATATATTTATATATATATTTATATATATATTTATATATATATATATATATGTGTCCGTTAGCGCGATAACTCGAGCAAAAATGATCCGATTTTGATGAAATTTGGTACAAACGTGTAAACCTACGTTTCTTCGAACGAGTTCGCGATCCAGCATAATCGGACCATGGGAACGGGGGTTTATGGGGGGTTTTATGGGGTAAAAATGGGTTTTTCCCATTTTTGAACCTAAAAACAAAAAATTTTGCGATTTCTTTCTAAACCGTTTTGTAGAGCTTAAAAAAATAAATAATTTAGTATATTGAAGCGCTGTTGTATGCCTAACGGTCACGGAGAAAATTCAAAAATAGTGTAATTAAAAATTCCCATGTTATTCTTATGGAGAAAATGAAAATTGTTGTAGTTTACTTGTTTATGGGTATATATTGATAAAATTTGGCAAATTTATTTATTTCATCCTATACTATTGACGTATGGTCAAAAAACACTTTTTACCTTCCCCGTAGCAGCAAACCTAAGCACTCGTTAAATCTTATGTTATTTAAATAGGGAATAATATGTCTTGTTTATGGAAATATTTTAGTAAAAATGTAATCAGACGAGTTGAAATTCGCTTAGTCTGCAGGTTTGCTGCGGCGGGGGTATTGTTTATTTGTCGTTAAGAGTGCACCTTTGTTAATACTAGCCTGTTAAATATTATATATTGTGGTTTTGTTGTCAATAATAAGACATGATTAAATTTGTAAGGCTTAATTTTGCATTTATTTTCACACACAAAAATTCTAGAAATTTGTATGTATGTTGCTATTCTATGCCATGGTGCTATAAAATATTGTTGTAGTAAACTGTACGAATTGTACTCTAGTGTAAAAGCAAAAGAGCAACTAAAACTACTACTTCCAACTGTAACTGGTCACCAGAAGCTTCAAAATACATTATTTTAATTAACCTACTAACAATAACTTGTAAAAATATTACTGTTAGCACCTGTTAATAAACAATGACAACTATCTTCTAATTGACTTGCCCAATAATCATAACATTTCTTTTATTTATTTTTTATAAATTTCTATAGAGTTTGATGTTTATTCTAGCATCAAAGAAACTAATTTTTGAAGACTAAAGTATTCCTTTTGGAAAACCGGGCAGCCAGTAGGGATGAACATCGATAGTCGATGATTTTTACATGATGGTAGGTTACCGATGTTTTGGTCCAAGTATTGAAATATTGATATTTTCCACAACTGAATTGTATTATAGTTTTATTAAAAAATGTAAATGCATGTTGGTCTTAACTAGAAATTGATTTCTTTTGTATTCATTGTACGGTATTGAAAGTGTGATCAAATATCACATCCATAAATATCGCGACTAGACTTAGACAAGTGTAGTGTAGAGTGAGTGAGATAACAATCTAAAGTAAATTTTAGAGGTGCTTGTTCTAAATGCTATGCTACCTAAAAATAAATTTATTTGTAGTACATTTAAGTGGCAGCACTCCTGCTCTCCAGCATAATAAATGAATACCGATATTACGTCTTGCAAATGTGAAAGAGAAACTGGCAATGTAGAACGTCTAGCTAGCAGTATAAACTAACCAACGTAAGGGAGTGTGTTAAATCAATGCTAGTTGTGCCTAAAATCTTCCCTTCAATTTATCACTTTGTTTACTATTGTGGAGCTTATAAAAACAAATAATTTAGTACCTATATTGAAGTGTTTATGTATAGCATAGTAACTGAAAAAAAACAAAAAACTGCAAAATAAAAATGTCTGTTATCAATTTTCAACTATCAATTATCAATTATTTAAGATGGGGACGCCACTATGTGCATATTTTAACCCAAATATGAGTGAAGGATGAGTGGCGCGATCTTGTATCTTTTGGAGAATGAGTAAAAGTCTTGTATTTTGCTTGTTCAATTATATTTTTTTTAATTTGTTGCATATGTTCATTTTCAATTAAAAATTTCTTAATTCTCAGTATCAAGATTACAATTTTGAAAATCAATGAAAAGGCTCAATAGTGGCTATGTGAGTAACCATTGACTTACGGATTATTTAAATGTGACACTGTATTTTGATTTCTAATGAACCCAGAAAATGCCTTAAAAGGTAAACTGTCAATTATCAATCACTGCGATTAGGGACTTGGGGTGCCACCTAGGTGCGTATTTTAACTCAAATATGAGTGAAGGATGAGTGTAGAATGGTGTGAGATGATCTATGTAGCTTTTATACTAAGACTAGCGAACATGGCGCACGTAATCGTAATCTAGGCATAGGAGAAGAAGGATTAATATAGATTTTTATTGGGCGTTTTCTGGTTTCTTGGTTTTGTAGAAAGCTGGAGATGGTAAAAGGCCTAATTGAGTTCGCATTTTACGTGCTGTTTCTGCAGTTTTTTTTTTTTTTTAAGTCAGTAAAAGATTCTCTTTTGATTAATCGATGATAATCTAAATAATAAACCAAAGCCCCTCGTTCCCAACACCAACTCTGGCTTAAGTCTGGAACTCATTTGCCAGGCCGATTCCCAGTGTAAGAATCTTCTATCTTCTTAGGCTTCGGCCACCTTCAATCCTTGTCCAGAACCCAACCTCCCCCCTTGTCACTATGTGTCCAAAACCCTAACAGCATGGCTCCCTTCCCTCTAACACCTTGAGTGATAGGGATCATTGAGATTCACTCTAACCTTTCATCTCCCCTTCATGCGGACGTATTAATTCCTTTTCTTTCTTTGTTTTTGTTTGTTTCTTTTTTCTATTTAAAAGCCTGTATGCCAGTATGTATCCTTGTTCCTACCTATTTACCTAGCTACTTTCCTCTATGTCACAATTGTTTCCTCGTCTCCCATCAAGGTTTATTTTCTGAATTCATCTCTATACCTCTCCTATCCAAGACTTCTTCCTGTTCTCTCCTATTTGCCTACATAACTCGTGGTCTCTATTTTTTTCCACAGCTGCATACTTCCCCTTCCACCAAGTTAAATCTCTACAAATTTGCCTCAAATTCAAATTCACTTTATTGTCCCAAAAAAACATTTGTACATAGCAAAGCTATTAAACTGGTGACATTTTCAATTCAATCTAAACCTAAAAATACAATTAAGTTACAGAACATTTTTGTCTGACTCTAAAACCACAATTACATAACAATACTGCTTAATTTTGTAAAAAATCATGTACAGAGTAAAATACATGGTTTAAAATATAACTTTTTAGAGTATTCTTAAAACTCTTTAAACGGATTTGACTTTTAATGTTTGTCGGTAGATTATTAAAAAACTTCATACCCATGTAACTAGGACCCTTTTCATAGATTGTTAAGTTATTTTTTCTGTATTGAGAATTGTCTTTGCACCTTGTGTTGTATTGTAAATGTAGTATTGTAAATGCTGCTGTCCACAAAGAAGATCAAAATTCTTCTGAATGAACAGTAAGCATGAATATATATAGAGAGAGGGAAGGCTCAATAATCCTAACTGTTTAAAGAAATGTAACTGTTCGCCTTGAAATGTTCCATGTCTTATGACAAACTGCATTCAATAATGGCCCATCTCCCAATCTTGTTCCAGTCTCCTTATGATGTTTGGCATATATCAGAACGTTTCCCTTTATTTCTCATCTGCTCCCAGCGCATTTGCAACTCATCTAATGTCTCCTCTCTTCTGGCACTCTTGTTTTCTGACGTAGCCTTACCTGCGGCCTTGTCTTCCAAAATCCTAATCCTTTTTTCAATGAGCAGGTTGAGTGGTATGACTCCGATCAAAACCATAATCTTATCATGTGATACTGTGTTGTATGATTTCCCCACTTTCAACAAAACTCTTCTTTGTATCCTCAAAAGTGTCCTTTTCAATCTTATCTTCCTAGCATCCTACTAGTAACCACAGAACACACATCCGTAAAGCATTGCTGGCTCCACACTATTTGTACAGCGTCATCAAATACTTCCTAGTAATGCCTCTATTGGCTCTGGCCTGTCCTGCTAATTTCGCAAAGACTACATTCTTTTTTCACACTTTTTCTCCACATGTTTTCAAATACACATGACTTGATTAGTCACTCCTTAATCAAGCCTGGCGACATACAACATTACTGTTTAACACAACAATGGTGTTTTCCAGAATTTGTGGGACCTGCCAACCCTTCTTTCCAATATCATTAAATATTATTTTCGGAAATGAAAAATACGTTTCAAACTTATATCAATAACTTCGGGTTTATTGTTCTTAAGCACTTATCATAAATAACCATACAGAAGAATGCTGGTATTGTTCCTTCGATATAAATATTCTCCTGCTCATTAAATAATATCCTGTTATTTCGTTTCAGTAAAACAAAGATCTTAAGAATCACAACAAACAGTGTAACTGCTGAACTGTCAGTTGGATTTTAAATTCATTGAACCTTTATAATGTGCTTTGCAGAAACGCAAATTTTTAAACCACAAAAACAGAGTACATTTTTATCTTTTCAACAAATCTAATAAACCCTTATTGCTCATGTTTCTATTAATTTCAACTAGAGGTCGTCCAGTGGTCGAAAACTCGACCAAAAATATGTAAAGTACAGACTTGATCTAATTTCTATATATTCACCCCACACTGTAATAAAACATGGGATTGGAGTTTCTTCCATTCGTTTTGATTTTCTGTTTATATTTCTATGTGGAAAATCTACTTGCCACGATCTATCCAACGACACCGGTAATCGGTAATCACTAACACTTGGTAATCGGATGCATAGCAGCTTCAAAACAATTATCACAAAATTGGTGTTCGCCTAATAAATATACGGGAGCCTACCAGTAGACCGACAAGATACTTGGTCGTCTGGCCACTAGACCGTCTTTTTTAAATAAATAGATAAATACTGAAAACCAGTACGTCGACAAGTTATTTCGTCGTCAGTCCAGTTGACCGGCCTGTAAAACTAAATTATTATATGCGAGAAACAAACAGCTCGGCAATCGACCCGGCCGACTTACAACTTGCTCGTCTTTTAGGTGGGGATAGGGGACAGAGTGGGAGGAGCTAACCGGGATTACCCAGGAGTTTGATGAGCTTCTCGTGGTCGAACCACGTCGCTCGAGGCTAGAAGCCAGTATTGCCAACTGAAAGTACCAGCTCCGTTGAGCACTACACACGCAGCGTGTTTATGCAGTCTGGCGTGCTTAGACCGTTGATGTTGGCGCGCAATTCTAATGGATAGTTTCGTCGTTTCTATGGCAACCGTGCCGTGGCCTTGTTCTTTGTCTCGCGCATTCCTCTGCTATTGTATCATTATCTGCATCGGAAGTGGAGATTAGCTTATATGGATTGAGTCAAATAACAATTTCTTTCGGGGTTTTAGCGAATTTCGCCGTAGGTAGCACGGTAAGACCTAGGGTCGGGACCGATTTACTTTTTAATTTTTAAGTCCCAATTTTTTAAGTCCAAAAACACAATTCGTTCAAATCATATATACAGGGTGTTCAAAAAGGCCGGGGACATAATTTACGTACTGATTTCTTTGGATCAAAATAAAGAGAAAATCAAGAAAAAACATTTTTCCCAAAATCACTTTCTTAACAAGGTATTCACCATTTTGTATCTTTTACATCAACTTTTTATCTTTGATTTTTGCAACCGATCTTCATGAAATTTTGTATGTATGTTAAGATAAAATAGACCCATTTTAGAAAATAAATTTATCTTGATTCAACATCAGTTTTACTAACTTAGTAAGACTTCGCTAAAAAAAAAATGTTTCCCGGTAACACGGGCAATAGAAATTTCTTCCATTGCCCGGGTTACCGGGAAAATACGCAAATTATACGCAAAACGTATACGCAAATTACACAATGTTATGCAAGATTATGCAATGTGATTATGTAATTATGCAAGATGTTGTAAATTTCAACATGTGTAACAGTAAAGTAAGAAATATTAGCCCATGGTTGTTTAGTAGCAACAGTAGTTCGTTAGGATTGTCTATTTAAGTAAGTTGTTATTAGGTGTATAAGTCGTTCATCAAGCGTTATGAAAAAGAAAATCTTTTATAGAAGTCAAAAAAATACACTTAGGGTCTAATCGAAAGGTTGTGCATATAAAATACTAGCTGAGTACCCGTCCTTCGTACGGGGTTGGCATATAAGTATAAAATGCTTATTGTAGTTATATACCAAACTCAAGCTTTGCTTTTGCAATGGGGGAGGACACAGTTTGATAAAATTTCCTTCTTTAAATTTACGGTATACTATAGTATTACACATCTACCGTAGCCATAATGTTCTACCACTTCACCTAAACAATAGAGAAAAAATTCGCAAAAAATCACAGATTATTCATGAAATTATAAACATAAACATAACTGTAAACAATCCTACTTTGACAATTCTCATTGTGTATCACAGTTTTTTGTTGCTGCTTATTAGTTATTTTCATAAATGCAAAAAAATAATAGTGCTGCACCCTGTTGGTAAATCTTATTACTTTTTAATGCTTTTGCATATCATAGAACCAACTTTTTAGTTTAAACAGCTGGCTGAATTCTTTAATTCCCTTTAACCTTATATATAATACGTGAAGGCGATTTCTACAAAACACTACTCCTCCGTTAATAATAAACGTATTTTTACAAACGACGTGTCAAAATAAAGTATTTTTTGTGTAGACGCCCCCTTTCACCAATTCCTGTAATAAAAATCGTCGGGCTTTGCCCCACAGGCCATCAAAGTTGGAGTTTCTCCCATAAGATTAACATGGGGTAATCTAAATATTTAATTGGAAACTTTGTCCCCACTAATTTGAGAGAACGGCTGGGCCTAGAAACTTGGTAGAGGTGTCTAAAGAAAGGTCTTGGTCTGTAGATGAGTTATCAAAAGAAAAACTAAGCAAAATCCCTTAGGACTCTGCCCCAGAAGCCTTTAAAGTTCCTTCCACAGAGTTGTTTACATTTTGGCTATGTGAATAATACTGTTTAACAGCTGTTCATTTTTCAATTGTATTTCAAACAGCACATATTTATTGGGCGTTACTGAATTCTACCAAATAAGTATTTGCAATGTTATTTTCAGATTTTAAAATTGATTTTCTTCTTTATCATGTCATGTTTTGCAATATAACGTTCCATTACGAAATCAGTGAAAAATCCTTTTATCACAGCAATTCTTAAATTATTTCTTATTGAACTATCTTATATCTATTGTATGGGTTGGTGTCTGCCTTTTTCACCACTTTTGCCTACATTTTATCATATTATTCTAGACATATCAAATATTTATGTAGAAATATCTGCTCTTATCGTGTCTAATAAAATCCAAACATAGAAACCTTGCCTAGAATGGTACCCATCTTGACAAATTATTTGCACCTGCCTATATTACGGACTTTGGCGCACTGGGTTGGTAACATTATTGAAAATAACACAACATTTTGGCTGTAAAATATGGTACAAAGAGAAAATATTATTTTAGCAGCTACTGTCATGACAGAAAGGTCATATTCCTTTTAAATTAGATGACATAATCCTTTATAAAATACGTTGATTAACAATATGTAAACGTCAATATAGGTATACGTAACAGCCAAATTTACAGTATTTTTACTTTTTGGAAATGTCCCATTGCTATGTCATTTGCATTATTTGTTGCCAATGAAGCCGCCAAGACCATATAAACTAGGAGGCCATTAACAGTTCAAGAATCAAATATAACTTCACTATTCTATTCCACTATTCTAACATTCCGTAGAGAGATTATATTGACAACTTTATGTTATTTATAAGGCTGAAAAAACTAACCGACATCCCCCATGTTAAGGAATTCCAGCTTTAACAGTAACCCCACAGTCAATTTCTCAAAACTATGCTAGAGGGTTATTCATTGGCACAGAAGTACGATATGAACTGACGCGACGTGACAAAGGAAAAATCAAACTTACACTGTAACGGATATACCTCCCTTTGAAGTTAGAACATGTCTTCCCAAAAAAAATATTTTCTTTCCAAATAAAATCATATTACGCTGATGAAATCACGGAAGTGTTTAACTACAAAAGATCCACCAATACGATTTTAATACTATTTAAAGGTTCATCCAAAGGAAGAGATACCACATAACATACTAATAATAACTTCGATTACGTACAGTATAGGAATGATTTTAATCATTGGAAGATCAAAAAAATTTGGCAACTAACGCAATTAATATCATTATTGTTTTTACACTTATTACTCTCCTATGGCAATGCTAAATGCTTAAAATATGTATATTTCACCCAATTTAATGCAGTTAGATGAATTAACGTAAGCCTTGAAAGTAACCGTCGATTTCGACGGGTTTCACCTAGTATGAACTAATATAGTGTACCTTTGTGGATGGGATACTCCCTGGTGTGGATTAACGTCCGCACTAGTGAGTACTACGACTATCCGCAGTACTATCCTGATAATTAGACCAATTCGTATATACCAAGGAAAAAATGTGGTTCGGATTCCACTATAAACTGTAGGTCCCTTAGTTGCCATTAGCTGTTTGGGCTATTAATTAACAGCTGTGTCTAAGGAATGTCGGCCTTAGTCACTAACAAGACTACAAGATCGCGCCACTCATCTTACACTCATCTCCATTCATACTTGGCTTAAAATACCTACATTGTATGGTCGCCATTTCATAAGAAAGTATAAAAGTATAAAGTTGCTCGAATTCGAGCAATTGCGAAGCATTACAGGTGATTAAATGTTTTATCTCAATGTCTGTCTTCCTGTCTGTCACGGGCATCTGTAGATGAGCTAACACCCTCTATTCTTTTAATTTAAAATAGTTAAACATACTTACTCTACTTTAATAAAATACTTGGTCATTCGAGGATATTTACTGTAAAATAGAGACGTGATTCCTAATTTCAATTTAACTAATGAATAAATTGTTATTCGATTATTGTCTTCAAGATAAGTGATGGTTACTTAGAAAATAATAATTTAACATGAGCAAATATTACAATATTGTATCTTGTTGCAAAATTAATGTTGATAAATATATTAATAGAATAATGTAGTTGCTGTGAGTGGGATACACTTGATACACTGTTGGTACATAATGATGATTTACTTTTCGTTTGGAAATATCAACCTTTTAAGGGTTTTAATTTAAGGGTCAGAATTTTATACTCTCGAGATAACGAGATAAACCGTTATAGACTTACGTTTTCAGTTTTGACCCATTTCAATTATAATTAACTAACAGCTAAATTTTATTGTTTATAATTCACTTATGCAATCTGATAAGTTTACCAGGTACCAAACAGGAAAACGTTGTACGATAGGCCAAGGAAGCAAGATTAGAGTTTGGCTTATAAAATGCAGTAACCAAAAAAATACTGAATGTTTTCTAATAAATCAGACAATGACGTATGCTAAATTAATGTATTTGATCTTAATAATTGAATCTTCTTTCGTAAGTAATACAACATTGTCCCTAATTGACAACATGCAAGTTTGTATGTTTTGATTTAACCTCAAAAAATTACATGTGAACATTGAACACGTGATCACGATCACTACAGCTAAAAAGGTTCATCCTCAAACTCAAACATAATCAAATAATATACCTCAGCCGCTTCTAGCTAAAAAATTCCAACTGTAGGCCTACATATTTTTGGCCGAGTTTTCGGCCACTGGTTTTCGGGGTTATATTATCTGTGTTTTCGGACATCTAGTTTAGATTAAAACTACATACATTTAAAAATTTAACAGGAAAATATTGTATTCCAACATTCTAAGACATAAAGAAAAACTTTATTGTGTAGACAACGCTATTCCTGGTTTTGTTATAGATTTCAGTAAATTTCAAAGTTAATTGGCAAATAAATACCGGTAACCCAATTGTTAATATTGAGTTACATATTAAACATTGAACATATTAACACCTTCAAGAGGAATGCCACCACATAAACTTACAATAATTTTAGTATTTTTATGTTGATCAGAAAAAATCTAGGGTTAAGTTTGGTCAACGGGATGCCTTTACTTTACACTAATTTTGTTAAACCTTAACAAAAGGAGTATAAACTTAGAAATATTAACTGTTTCGGGATGATAATTTAGCGGGCTTTAACAAGAAATAAGCTTACCTTAACACGCCTTTATTTGCCTTTTCATTTATGACGAAGACAATTTTCAAAATTCCAATAAGGAACGCATTTTGTATCACCACCACAAGACCAAAGCTACCCTGATAGATCAGTAGTAATTCACAAACAATTGTAATATGTTTTATGTCTTGAGCAAAGATGAACTTATATAGTGATTCAAATTATTGAGCGGAGCGAGCGAAGCGAGCGAAGCTCTTATACGTCGACTTTTATGCATTTCGTAATACGCAAACTCCTCCTAGACGGCTGAATCAATCGTTTTCAAATTTTGCCTGGTGATAAAGACCATATCGGTGAGTGCCAACATCTATATGGCGTTAAAAAAGTCACTCAGGAATCCGCCCCACTGGGTATCAAAGTTTCAATGTAATCCTTATGGAAGCAGTATTTGACACATAAACAAAGACATATGATCAGCTGTTGACTTTTGAATGCAGTAGATAAAGAAATAGCTGATAGCATTATTTCACAGATATTAGAACAGAAACGGTATAAATCATAAATATAATCAAATGACGACACTATCTGAGGTCCGTGACGTAGGAAGTGGAGAAGGAAGTAGTAAAGGTGAGCTGGCGAGCTGTCCGGAGTGTGGGAACTGTATATGACGATTAGATTAAGGTACCTGCAATCCTAAAAACCTATTGGAAGGGAAGGAAACAGGTCCGTGACGTAGGAAGTGGTGAAGGAAGTAGTAAAGGTGAGCATACTGGAGTGTGGAAACTGTTGATGACTATTAGATTTAGGTATCTGCATTCCTAAAATTCTATGGGAAGGGAGAAAAACGGGTCCGCGACGTAGAAAGTGGTGAAGGAAGTAGTCAAGGCGAGCTGGCAAGCAGTCCGGAGTGTGGGAACTGTCTATGACGATTAGATTTAGGTATCTGCAATCCTAAAATGCTATTGGAAGGGAAGGAAACAGGTCCGCGACGTAGGAAGTGGTGAAGAAAGTAGTAGAGGTCAGCCGTTCGGGGTATGGGATCTGTTTATTACCATTAGATTAAGGTATTTGCAATCCTATGACGCTATGGGAAGGGAGGGAAACAGGTCCGTGACGTAGGAAGTAGTGAAGGAAGTAGTAAAGACAAGCAGTCCGGAGTGTGGGAACGCTTTATTACCAAAAGATTAATGTTACAGTATTTGCAATCCAATAATGCTATGGAAAGGGAGCGAAACAGGTCCGTGACGTAGGAAGTGGTGAAGAAAGTAGTGAAGGCGAGTTGTCCGGAGTGTGGGAACTGTTTATGGCGATTAGATTAAGGTATCTGAAATCCTAAAATGCCATGGAAAGGGAGGGAAGCAGTTCCGTGACGTAGGAAGTGGTGAAGGAAGTAGTTAATGCGAGCCTTTCGGAGTGGGGGAACTGTTTATGACGATTCGATAAGGGTATCTGCAATCCTAAAATGCTATGGAAAGGGAGGGAAGCAGGTCCGTGACGTAGGAAGTGGTGAAGGAAGTAAAAAAGGTGAGCTGTCCGGAGTGTGGGAACTGTTTATGGCGATTAGAATAAGGTATCTGCAATCCTAAAATGCTATGGAAAGGGAAGGAAACAGGTCCGTGACGTAGGAAGTGGTGAAGGAAGTAGTAAAGGCGAGCTGTCCGGTGTGTGGGAACTGTTTATGACGATGAGAATAAGGTATTTGCAATCCAATAATGTTATGGAAAGGGAAGGAAACAGGCCCATGACGTAGGAAGTGGTGAAGGAAGTAGTAAAGGCGACCTGTCCGGAGTGTGGGAACTGTTTATGACGATTAGATTAAGGTATTTGCAATCCAATAATGCCAAGGAAAGGGAGGGAAACAGGTCCGAGACGTAGGAAGTGGTGAAGGAATTATTAAGGTGAGCAGTGTGGAGTGTGGGATCTGGAAACCGTTTGTAGCCATTAGATTAATGTATCTGCAATGCTGAAATGCTATGAGAAGGGATGAAAGCATGCCCACGACATAGAAAATGGTGAAAGAAGTAGTAAAGGCTAGCAGTGCGGAGTGTGGGCAATGTTTGTGGCAATTAGATTAACGTATCTAAAATACTAAAATGCTACGGAAAGTGAGGTCCACGATGTAGGAAGTGGCTTAGGAAGTAGTAAAATATGACCATAGTGTGAGAACTGTCTGTGACAGTTAGATTAATGTATCTTCAATCCTAAAATGACACGAGAAGGGAAGGAAACAGGCCCCACGACGTAGGAAATGGTGAAGGAAGTAGTAAAGGCTGGCAGTGCAGAGTGGGGGAACTGTTTGGGCAGTTAGATAAATGTATCGAATACTTAAATGCTATGAGAAGGGAAGGAAACAGGTCTATGACGTAGGAAATGGTGAAGGAAGTAGTAAGGGTTGCAGTACAGAGTGTGGGAACTGTCTTTGGCAATTGCATTAATGTATCTGTAATCTTAAAATGCTATGGGAAGAAAGGGAAACAGGTCCACGACGTAGGGGGTGGTGAAGGAAGTAGTATAGGTGAGCAGTGTTGAGTGTGGGAATGGATTAATGTATCTGCAATGCTAAAATGCTATGGGAAGAGACTGTAGACTGTAGGTTATAATGATCACGAAGCACGAATCGATACATATTTCGATTCATGCAATCGTTTAAAATAGAGATTTACAACTGAGTTGACAACAGCTGCTTTTTACTCCATAGAGGCTAAAAACTATTTTTACTCCCTAAAGAGTAAAAATGCTACTTTAGACCCGCAACGCA
Source organism: Macrosteles quadrilineatus (assembly GCF_028750875.1). Taxonomy (NCBI): domain Eukaryota; kingdom Metazoa; phylum Arthropoda; class Insecta; order Hemiptera; family Cicadellidae; genus Macrosteles; species Macrosteles quadrilineatus. The sequence continues at coordinate 180,483,728 of NW_026542594.1, forward strand.
TGCATTAATAAACGGTATCAGCATTCTGACACATACTTTCTCCCATAAGTTAGTCAACAACCTTTATCATGCGTAAGTGGTGAGAGTAAATAACGCAAATGGGATTTGTACAATTTTGTTCGGAATTTAAAGGACTAATTTAAAGGACTAGGAATGCTAAATGTTTCCGATTTTACTAACAAAAACAATATAATGCGAACCCTTGATGACTCCGCTCAATTTTGTGGATGCCTCTGCGAACGCCACCTAGTTTATTGAAAATAACATCAACAAAAGTACACAAAGACAAAACAACAAACTGTGTTTTTTTACAAAAGATATGGTGTACGAATATCTATTCTGACATATATACATTATTGGGCTTTTTAGAGACTTATGTCCTTACAAGCCACTAGTTTGACATTATATCTCCATTTTTTATTATAATTTTGTCAATTCCACTAATGTTACTGCCATAACGGAGTGCAGACCTTTAATCTTGGACAACTCAAGTCTTTCAACGGCTTTTTGAGAGGCAAGTTCTTAAGGCTCTAGTAATTTGGAGGCAAATGATTACCTAACGTTATTAAATATTTAGATTATGTAACCACATTATTGTCCTAAATATATGCACTCAAGCATACTGTTTGGGAAACGTGGTATGAGATACACATTTAACCAGATACACTACCAAAACAAAAAAGTAAATCGGTCCCGGGTAAAGGTCTTACCATGAGTACTACGGTAATAGCTTACTCCCTATTACGGGACATTTGCTAAAAGAGAAACCACTAACCAAGAGTCATGAACTAAAATAAACCTCATAAAACTCAGGATAAGGGCCTAGCTTGATACAGCAATGATTATAGAATCTTAATTATTCCCTATATCCATGAATGATTTCTTTGACAACGAATTATTCCCTGGAAAATATTATTACAGCCTTTCACAAATATTAGAACAGACTCAGTAGTCAGTATCATAGATCATAAACATAAACAAATGAAGTAACTAAAAGAATTCTATACTAATGAAATTACATTCACATATGGTTTGACAGCTCCATGTTAAATAATATTTACATTCGGGCTACAGAGCTGCAAAACCATTTCGGTCCGTGGTAGAAACGCTATTTTTCACCACACTATCCCCTATTTAACACTATTTACCACTATAATAATGCACACTGATAGTCAACACAACTACAACTTTAAGGTTATGTGAAGAAATAATTTGAGGAATCAGCAAAAATAAAAATAAATAGTTCCTAGGCAACGGTGACAATAAGACAATTCTATTGCAATGCTATGGATTTTAAAACGTTTTTATTAGCTCGCTTTCTTGTTCGGTACAAATTTTGGAATCAATTTTATACCAACTTCCCGATGAGCTAGAGACTTGAAACTTGAAACATAGTTCACAAATGGATGACAATGCAATATTAATTTTCATATTTTCCTTGGGCTACGCCCCATGGGCTTGTTCTTATTAGCTCGCTTTCCTACAAATTTCGATATCAATTTCAAACGAAGTTCGTGATGAGCTAGAGACTTGAAATTTGAAACATAGCTCACAAATGGATGACAATGCAATATTATATCATTTAATTTTCACATTTCCCTTGGGCTACGCCCCATGGGCTTCCTAAATTTTTCGTGTTTACATTTTGAAAGAATGTAAATATATCAATTAATTTAAGTCAGCTGTATACACTTAAATTTGACTAGAACATTTCAAAACAAAGATAAAGAATCTGATTGCAGAAAGGTGTTTGTTAATAATGTCAATTGTTTTTTATTTAGTATTCTATGAAGTAAACTATAAATTAAATAGATTGATATATTTATAGCTAGTAGGTAGGCCATACATTCAATCTCATACATAATTATATGAAAATAAACTCAAATAAACCTTAGATTTCCCACATGCCTCTGTCTTAATCTGATATAGATGCTTGAAATATATTTAACATCCACAAACATTGAAAACTAAAAAGTTGAAAATAATTTATAAATAAAAAACCTTTTTAAAACAAAACGTTTTTAAACGCACTAAAGTGTAGGAAATAATTTATAAATATGTGGAGAGTATAAAATACTTGTAAGATTTAAAACGAAAAACGTGGGGTGCATGCAATTGATAATAATACATTAGTTCAATAGGTGAAGGTAATTGTAAATTATATTTTGCATGCACCCCACTTTTTTCGTTTTAAATCTTACAAGTAGTTATACTCTCCACATATTTATAAATTATTTCCTACTTTTTAGTGCGCTTAAAAACGTTTTGTTTTAAAAAGTTTTTTTATTTATAAATTATTTTATTGTGTATTTAAAAAGCATTCATGTTTTAAGTAAGTAAGCGGACAACTGATTTTGCGGCCCCGGGCTGTAAAAACCTGTTCGGTCCCCAAATTACGATGACAGCTGGCATGGCCAGCAAAACGTAACTTTCAGCCACCAATTAACGTATGTAATACAGTCAAAAACATCATAGTGTGGTGAAAACATAATTTTTGCAATGTACAAATTAATTGATAGAGAAATGAAGTTTTGTTATTAATTGTTGTAAACAATTTAAGCTGGTTGATAATACAAACAGATGTTTTATAAATAATTTAAATGTACTGGTGATATTAAATTTATTTTGATATTTTCTTTAGTACATTAAACATCAGTCCATACGGCGCGCGTACGATATAGTTTTTTTTTCAAACGTTGCGAAATACTAAATTTCCCTGCCTCTTCAACCCAAGCTATCTACAGAACCATTGCTTGTAAAAATTAATAAAAATATAGCTTATTTTACGCATAAAACTATTGGCTACAACTTTACCACAAGCGAAACCTCTCTAACCAAAAATTTAAACAAAACTTAGTCGCAAGCTAATTTTGTATGGCACAAATCACGATTTTAAACAAATTTTCCCATAAATATCATCAATTTGTGTTAATAAAGTTGATAGCTTGTTTTAAATTCCAACCAAAAAATCAGCAAGTAGTACTAACCAAAAATCTGCCAATTAAAATTGTAGCACAATTTTAAGTAGGTCAAAACAAAAAAATATTGAAGTCATACGTCGAGAGAACTATCGTTCTTTTGAACACACTATACTTTTGACCTAATGCGATTTCTACATATTGAGACAGCAAAATAGATTGTTAAGCAAATATATATTTTTTCGTAGAAACTGTTCACTTCGTCAATTATCAATTACCTAGCTTTTAGCTATTATTTAAGATGGGGATGCCACTATGTGCGTATTTTAACCCAAATATGAGTTAAGGATGAGTGGCACGATATTGTGGTTTTGTTAGTGACTAAGGATTGTTAGTAAAAATCCCATTAGGTCAACCTCATATACACAGCCGACGTTTTTAAGACTGACTTAATACTTTTTTAACCGAATGGGACTATCGACCTAGCTACAGCACATATCATTTTTGGATCTAACAGTACAAGTATAAATTAGTTGACATCTGTCCTATAACGACTCCAAATTGCCCAATTTGAAAACACGCTTAAAAACTGAAAGAAGGATTGTTAAATCTAATGCCCTGATTTATGGCCCTTCCAGCCCTTGAGGGGACGATGACGCGTTTCAGTAAAATAGAAATTGGATTATTTCACTGTTAATGTATATATTTACTGATATTTAGGCCTACTTATTACAGTATTTGGTTATTCATCGATAATTTCTAAAGCTCTTTAACTTAAAATCAAGATGATATATTATTGAAGAGAGAGGTTTGGGTTATTATCAATTTTGACTCAAACCCAGGTCTAACGATATTTCCTACTGTCTAAATTAAAATGAAATTTTCAGCCATAACTGTGCTATATTAAAAAAGGATAATAACAATGTTTATTTATTCTGTTTCCATATGCTATAATATACAGGATATATTCTCCTCAATCAGGGTCATGGCTTGTTATACCGATCATTGTTTAAGTGATTACAATCGTTGAATAACCGCTATTTGCAAAGGAGTTTAAAGTATGAAGTAGTGAGTTTCAATTATAGAATTCGCGGAGAATTCTAATTTAACTATACTATTGACACCACTTTCTTAGCTGTAATGAAATGTTCAAAGTGAGTTTTTACAAATAGGTTTCATGTTATTCTTCAATCATTTAATTGTAGTAGCTAAATAAAACATTTATTAAATTGAAGTAAATTAATATATGCCTATTTATATTCACTGTACTGTATATAAAAAAATATCGATTGAGAAACAAACAATTACACGTAATAAAAAACTTCACTAGTCCGCTGCATTGTGATAGCTGAAAATCGTCGGAATAAAAACCGCCGCTACAAGATACAGAAGTTGGTACGCCTGCAGCGCCCTCCACAGCTGCGCGCGCCGCTGGCACTGCTGCTCAACACATCCCCACCTAAAAGACGAGCAAGTGGTATGTCGGTCGGGTCGATTAACGACAAGTTGGTTTCTCGTATATAATAATTTCGTTTTACAGGCCGGTCAACTGGACTGACGATGAAATAACTTGTCGACGTACTGGTTTTCAGTATTTATCTATTTAATTTAAAAGACGGTCTAGTGGCCAGACGACCAAGTATCTTGTCGGTCTACTTGTGGCCCCCCTAAATATACAGGGTGAACAACTTAACTGTGCCACCATTGGTATCTCAGAAACTATTAGATGTAGGAAGAACATTAAATGGAGAACTTCAACTAGTTTTTAATGACATTAAAAAATATGAATTCCAATGTTTCAAAAATCGCCGCCATTTTCCAGTATGGTGGCCAACATTTCTTATGTGACACCCTGGTATTTTATGATTGTTTTAAAATGACGGCCATTTTTGAAATATTGGAATTCATATTTTTTAATATGTCATTAAAAACTAGTTGAAGTTCACCATTTAATATTTTCTCTAAATCTAATAGTTTCTGAGATACCATGTGGCACGGTTAAGTTGTTCACCCTGTATAGATAAGCTGTTTTGTTAAGTCAGGATAATTTATTTAAAGCCCAATGAAGGAACCCTGAGTTGGTAGAGAGATTGGGTGCACTCTGAATCACACACCGAGATTGTGCTGGTTGACTCCAAATAGAAATAGGATAAAAAGAAAGCAATGAAAGAAAGTCACGAAACACCCTGTATTATAGAGTAAAACAGATAAAAAAAAAACACTGATAAAAAACTTCCAGCTATAAATAAAACATCAATGAAAGTGCTGGCGTTTCTATTTTGTAGTTCGTTAGGTATTAGTAATGCACAAATATATGATCACGCACAAACAATACACAGGTGATCACTGATAGTAGATAAAATAATGTAGAATATATTCTCAGCAAGCACATTATTGTAGTTTACCCTTTTTAAGAAATCTGTCCAGAGTATGTGCCGATTATTTTAATTAATCTTATTGTTGAAATATTGTAAGCATTTTTATTTTTATTGGTGATCTGGAGGCTGTTGCTTATTTACATGATGATGATCCTAAGAAAGTGTATAATATAATTAAATTATTATAGTGGAAGTTAATTAGGTTACAAGACTATGCCAATTAAAGACTGATGTTAACTCGTTCCCCACACACAGGCAGGGCTGTCCGAAGGGGGGGGGCAAGTTGCCCCGGGCGTCGTGGCTGAGGGGGCGCCACGTTTGCTCTGGGCACCGCCAACCCTAGGGTCGCCCTGCACACAGGCTTTTCTATGTCCCCCTACCCATTTTCAAAAATTATGTACATTCTGTGATAATTGTTTTTTTTAATGATAAATTGCTTTTGATTTAATTAAATTTTCTTATTGTATCTTACAGGACAGATTCCATTAAACAGTTTGCAGTGCTATATAATCAGTTAATTTAGCGACTTCAAACAAAAACATTTAATTATAGTTTGAATGAAAACTAGTTTACATTAGTATGTAGGTACAACTAGTCGTATGTACAACCAGACATAGGATAGGTAAAGGTTGATGTAGGTTCAACTAGTCGTAGGTACAATTAGTCGTGGATACAACTAGACGCAAACTTATAAGGTAAAACTTGACGCTAGCGTACCTGTCAAATTGAACCTGTAAACTCACCTTACAATATTCATTTAGGCTAGGCATATTCTATAAATGTTTAAAGTTAATAAGTTGACAAAGATATATGAATTACAAAAGGTGTTTTATTTAAACAAATGAACAATTAACATGCAATGAGAAAAGGCTTGACGTTACAATGAAAGGATTGACAATGGTGTGTGGGGTTGAAATTAAATTGAAATAAAATATAAATTTGAATAATAACTTGAAGGTTCAAATATTTTAGATGTGATATATCTCAGGGTAGGGTGTCGTGCTGGCTTGAATGCTAATAATTAATAAATTTAATAGTGTCCAAGTAGGCCTAATTAAGGTGTTAAATTTATAAATCCCAACAATGAAAAATCTAATTTTGATGTTGTCCAAAAGGTAAGTCCAATTAGCACTGAATTAAAAGAGTTTAAAGGAAAAGTTTATACTTAATTTTGAAGATAACAATGATGGAGTTGAGTCCTCTTGAGGTTTAGGCTCTGTGATATAGCTTGATATAAACTGGTCTTCTTGATAATTTTAATGAATTTGATTTAGATAAAATTTGGACTCCTTCTTCTAACTAACAGTTTCAACTTCACAATGGCTTCCTTCTCTTTCAATCTCAATGTTCACATCATTCATTGTTGAACACATGGGATCACTTTCACGGCTTCTTAAATTTTGATTCCTTAAGGACTAATTTTGAAATGATATTATAAGAAATTTTGATGTATTGCAATTCTCTTACATATTTAATAAATAACTAAGTTGTGGGCTTTGTAAAAAAAAATATATAGGCTATGGAATGAATATTATTAATGATTAATTAAACAGATTAATGAAATTATATAAATCAGGAAAATGAATATTAGGCCAGCCTTTCTGAGGAGTGATTATTAACAAAGGTATATGAACAAAAGTTAACATTTTAAGAAACTTAATACTAAATAATGAATGAAATGACATGAAATATTACAAACCTCTGGAGATTTTTAAGAGAGACAACTAGACAGGTGCGCCACCGACAATTTGTATCTACAGATTTTGTCGAGATATAACAATGAGGTATGACAGTGACGCCTGTCGCCAAATTGCAGCAGGTACAACTAGACACCGGTACAAGAAGATGGCGACGCAACTAAAGTAATCTTTAAATCTAGTACCATCAAAATAGGTGACAAAAATATATGACTTAAAAAATATATTTTAGTAAAAATTCCAATCATGCAATTTAAAATTTGCTTTGAAGGTTTGCTGCGACAAGGGTATTTTGTAGTTTTAGTCATTGTTAGCATAATTATTTAGAAATGTTTACTCTTTTTACCCAAAAGATAAATTTCAGTTTCAGGAGAGTTGAAAAGTGGCGAAGTCTTGAGGGAAGAGTTAAATGACCATCTTAAACACATTCGATTCTGTACATTGTCTGGCCAAGATTTGATGACTCAAGTGGTACCTCTAGAAGTGCTTACGTGTGGTGAACTCAAGTTGATTGGTGAAACTCTGAGAACTGAGAAAGTACAGCCTGACTTGACAACAATCTGCAACAAGATTGATAAGAGGGAAGGACCGTTGTCAGAATTGATGGAACAAAGATTGAAACTACCTCATCACTTTGGTAACCAACGTCAATCGACAATAACTATCAAAACTAAAGCAGTCACAATAGAGCTGTGCTCAGTAAAGCTTTGCAGCTCCAGTACAAATCAACACCAATGCAACTGCACTATAACAATACAAAATGTGACAGGACCCCCTACTGAAGTGAGATATCAAGGACTGATCGATGGAGCTTCCAACAGGGACATTCCAATTATTCTTGATGACACGAGAAATGTGCGTTTGTCTCCAAATTCAACATATTCAGTCACATTCGTATTTTCTTGTGGACAGACTCATGACCATTACCAAGGGTCGCCATCAGTAGAAAATGGGAAACACTTTGACATTCGATACCAATCATTTTTAGGTGGATACTTTAATATCCCTATAGAAACAATATATTACAAAACAGTAGGGACAGGACAATGATGAACAATGGTGATCAGGTGATCTCTTAGCGGGATACAACTTGACAATGTTGAAAAAATGTTTTCAGGTGTCATTCATGTCAGTGGACAGAACATTCAGAAACATAAACACCAATAAATTAAGTGATATATTCCTATACTTTATTTGATAATATCTTGTGTGGATAAAAAAATGCTTTGTTAATTGAAAAATAAATTTTTTTCAGAACTATTTTAGTTCCCTGTGAGCCTCTTATTTTTTGTAAAGTGGCATTTTAATTTAATTTTTACTTTTCATCAATGTGACAAAACTATTACTTTTTTCAATAGAACACAATTGTACACACAATTTTTGTTTATTGTCAGAATGCACCTTTGTTAATAGCCTGTTAAATATTATTTTCTGTTGTGTTATTGTTGTCAATGAAAAGACATGAAAGAATTTCAAGACTTAATTTTCTATTTATGTACTTACTAGCTGTAACCTGCGGGCTTTGCCCCGTTTAACTTCTTAACTTCTTAACTAGGTTAACATGGGAAACTCCAGAGCCACTGGGGCGGAGCCCGAAAGGACTTTTGAGATAAGAATGCGTCTATATGTTAATCGGGAATGTGAACTATCATCACACCAAATTTCAGCCCGATCCGACCAGTATTTTTCGCGTTTACTTGTCACAAACATACATCCATACATCCAAACTTTCTCATTTATAATATTAGTAGGATTACTAGCTGTACCCGCGGGCTTTGCCCCGTTTTACTTCATAAGTGAGCTCGTTCGCATGGCTCAATCACGTCCTGGTTGAAGTTCGTTCGCTACGCTCACTCACCTTTAGGTTGGAGCTCGTTCGCTGCGCTCACTTGCCTTCAGGTTAGCTCGTTCGCTACGCTAACTCGCCACCAGGATGAAGTTCTTTCGCTACGCTCACTCACCTTTTGGTTGCAAATTAGCTGTTGCCATAAATAAAAAAAATAATAGTGCTGCACCCTGTTGGTAATCCTTGAAAGTTTTTAATGCTTTTGCATATCATAGAACCAACTTTTTTGTTGAAACAGCTGACTAAATTATTTAATTCCCTTTTAATATGAATACTCATAAGGTTAACATGGGGAACTGTAGAGCCACTGGGGCGGAGCCCGAAAGGATTTTTGAGATAAGAATATGCCTATATGTTAATCGGGAATGTGAGCTATCATCATGCCAAATTTCAGCAAAATCCGTCTAGTGGTTAATGCATTCACTCGTCACAAACATACATCCATACATCCATCCATACATCCATACATCCAAACTTTCTCATTTATAATATTAGTAGGATAGTAGGATGATAATATACTTATATAAAATAAATATATGCAGGGTGTGCATTTCAAGACTTTCCGACTTTCCATATCTATGTGTGCAAAGGTAAGGCTTTTAACACTTGTTTTTTCTCATTCCCCCATAATTTGGACATGCCAAATCCAATAAAATGATTTTCAATTTTAAAAAAAGCCCCAAAAGGGTCCCATTTGGGTGGTGGGGGTGCTTTTTGAGAAATTTTCAAATGTAAACATGGGTTGTGTGATAACATCAATTTAAAGGTCTAATCACCCCGATCATTTTAGTGCGAAATAGTTATTTGTGTAACTAGTGGTGAAAGTGGCACTTTGCTGCACACGAGAGCAATGTTTACGCACGGCTCGGAATGATCTCGAGTGCAGCAAAGGCCTTTTTCACTCGTGTTACACATTATATTTTTCTTACAGTCACTACAAAGCATATAAATAATTAGTCTTTCAAACACTATACAACACGTTTTTAGGTTCAGCTGGCAACACAAATGGTGCACTAGAGAAAGTAGTACCCGCGGTCCGTATCACTCCGCTATTTTTCCTCGACAAGAAATGTGCTCCGCATTTTGAGAATATAGTTCCGTATGTTTTTGTAATTTGAAGTGGTTTCCGCGCCTAAAAAAATGCTTTAAAGGCATTTTCTTGTTTATTACGATCGTAGGAATGTTTTGAAAACGTTTAAAAGAAAAGTCCAGAAAGTTCAGAAATACCGAAACCTTAAACACGAAATGACAGGTTAAATCGTAGTTATAATAGTCAATCAGCTGCTCATAGTATTATTATCTTTAAGTGTTGCCAACCTTTTTCCAAGCGTACACGGATTACGTGCATAATAGAACCACGCTGTTTTGTGTTGTTTCGTTGGAATCCTGATGTGCGGCAAAGTATAAACCGTACGGCAAAGTATAAACCGTACGGCAAAGTATAAATATGCAGCAATAAGCAGCTTTCTGTACTATAAACAGTACAAGGAAGCCAACTTTGTCGGGTGACTGTAGGAAAAAAAAATTAATTTTCTTTAACCGTATTTACAGAGTGGGTCAAAACGTTTTTAAAAAGGAGTCTGAAGTTAACTACCGTACTACCCTAACTACTGAACGGAACAGCGCCAAATTTCTTTCCAAGCATTTTCTTGAGCTACTCTTTAAGATAACTTTTAGTAGGGCATTTTCCATGTTATTTTCTAATTTTAAAAAAATTCTCAAATTTGAAGAATAAAAGAAAGCTGAAAACTCAAAATTCTTACATAGCAAGGTATAACAAATTTCGTATCATGTGAAAGGTCGTTTTTAAACAAACATTTTACGTATTTCAGTTTTCTTTCTATCTCTTACCGTTTAAAAATTGCAGTAGAAAAACAGAATTTTCTATGGTACAAATAATCATAAAACATTCATTGGGACGTAATTTTATGAGCATGCCTCAATCATACTCATGACAATTATTCTACACATTGTATATTAACATTATAATAGCTCAAAGTTGATGTGATGGGCCTAGGAAAAAGTTTGTGCACTTTTCCTGACGGGAGTTTCTGTATATAGATTTGATTTGACTATAGCTTCGTAATTTACGTGACTGCCTCAATCATACTCGTACTTATTATTCTACGTAATGTATATTACCATTAGAATAGCTCAAAGTTGTCATGGGCTACTGATAAAAAATGTATGTATATATATATAACTCCGGGAAAGGTTCTATGGGTAAAAATAATGAGAAAATCAAGAATATTTTTTTTATCGCTTTTTTAACCAGATATCCGCCATTTTGTATTTTTACATAAACATTTTTATTTTTGAATTTCTTCAACCGATCTTATGTAGGTTAAGGTAGAAAAGACCAACGTTAGAAAAAAAATCATCATGATTCAACTAAATATTACGATAGCTAAAATAATAAATAAAAATAATGAATAAATATTAAATAATATCAATAAAAATAATGATCGTAAATATTACGATTTTTAGTAGTTGTAAAATGGGATAAACCTGACTAGCTTCAGCCTTATTCTACCCCATTTTAAAACTAAAAATCGTGATAGGCTTAGGAAAAAGATTGAGCACTTTTTCAAGACGCGAGTACTGATCAATCATATTGAGTACTATTCATATTTGCTTCAATCATACTCAAATAAAGAACTCTGCAGGTGGTAAAACATATAACATGTTTCATTACCTCATTTTTGTGGTTTGTGGTTTCAAACAAAGCTGTTGAAAAGGCGATTTCTTTGGATAATACTTAATATTAAGAGTGCATATTAACATATATTAATCTAAAACTATCTGTTTTATACAAAAGCCAAAAAGTTGGATTTTATTCAAGCGGTCACATGCTGGAACAGATTCCTGGGCTAAACCAAAATGAATGACCTCATTAACTCATGATGGTCATTTACTGGGTTCGGACTCTAATTTACAATTAACATCAAAATGCTCAGAAATTATAAAGAAATATTATTATCAATATCCAGATTAAAATTATAATTAATTTTCTTTGTTCTACCCAGTGAATGACCGGACTCTATCAAGTCATCTATAGTTATTTTTATAGTTAACATTTGTCATTGAAAGGGTTATTGATTGGTGTTTTTTATCCCGATTGAATATTGCTCTTTGGCACTTTAAGACCTTTTTCCAACAGCTAACTAGGCCTATACGCGTTGTTTTTTTTTTTAGATTACATGTAAAATGTTATATACTTCTGATAATGTTTTTATGTAGCATTAGGCTTTTTCTTTTAACCCTTCATAGTTGGCCTCAAGATTGTGTTTATGTATTGGACGGAGGACATTTGCTTCATCATGTTGTTTGGCCCAAGCCTGCCACATATAGACAAATAGTTTCAGTATATGTTGAATTTATTCGCATCCATTACGGTTCAAATGTTTTAAGCTTTGTTAAAGTTTTTAAACAATATAAATCGCCTTCTTTGTATATTACTGATTTTATAAGTGATTAAAAACATTCCGAAGTCGGTTATTCACCGGCATAGGACCGCGCGGTCATTCAATGGCATGACATCGGTCATTTACTGGACTCATGACTTGGTGTATAAAAAACAATTCTTACATGCGTAGTTGATCTTTTATGAACAATTTATGCTATATAGGGCAAACCCTTAAATATCAACTGAAAAGTAGGTATAATAATATATGGAATTAATACTCTCATTAGAGAGCATTGTTAAGTTAACAAACAAAAATACCCAGTCATTCAATGGGCAAGTCAACCTGACATCAGAATATTACAAAGTTGTTGTGGTGGGCTTAGGAAAATGATTGTGCCGGATTGTGCACTTTTTCCTGACGCGTGTTCTCTTCAACCAAATAGATTTGGCCATAGCTTCGTAATTTATGGGACTGCCTCAATCATACTCATACAGATTATTTTACACATTGTATATTACCATTAGAATAGCTCAAAGTCGATGTGATGGGCTTAGGAAAAAGTGCTCTTTTTTCCTGACGCGAGTACCGATCATAACTGTATATTTAGCCATAACACTTAGTAGGTAATTTGCAGAACCTCCTCCTCCAGCTCCACAATCATAATCCTAAATATTATTTTATACATTGTATATTATCATTAATAGCTGCTCAAATTGTAATAGGCATAGGAAAAATATTTTGCACTTTTTCATGTTAGGAGTTTTATTGAACGTGCATATAGCTACGTAGCTATCGTAGCTACGTAGCTATAGCTACGTATAATTTAGAAAGATAGCCTCAAATACACATATTGATAAATACATGAATTAACTATTTTAGCATGTGTATACACGTTTTATCAAGGTATTATTGACGTGATATACATGTAAAGCATTATTATGCAACGTATTTGCATTTCACTTTCCAGCATCCCAGCATAGCGCCTTTCTGTCATCCGCAGTTGTACCAACCAAAATAAAATCTATTACAAAAATCGAAAAAGTGCCGATGAAAAGCAATCAATCTCAATCACAATCATACTCATACTGAATATATTCTACACGCTGTATATTAACATTATAATAGCTCAAAGTTGATGTGATGGGTTTAGGAAATAAATTGTGCACGTTTTCCTGACGCGAGTTCCTATCAACCATATAGATTTGGCCTTATAGCTTCGTAATTTACGGGACTGCCTCAACCATATTTATACGGATTATTCTACACATTGTATATTACCATTAGAATAGCTCAAAGTTTATGTGATGGGCTTAGGAAAAAGATCATGCACTTTTTTCATGTTAGGAGTTTTAATTGAACGCGTTTTGTTAAGCCATAGCTACGTATAATGTACAATACGTAGTTACAATACGTGTTACTACTATTGTTATTGTTCACTATTTGTACAACCATAGATATAACATTACAACTTTTACTATTTTGTTTTCTGTAATTTCAAGTTGTGAATGTTTTTCATTGTAAAGTGGCTATGCCGTTGGGAAATAAAATAAAATAAAATAAATAAAATAAAAATACGGCCTCTAATATGCCTATTAAAATACATGAATTAATTAGTTTTAACGTGTATACACGTTTTGTCAAGGTATTATTGACATTATACACGTAAAAACATCATTTAGTCATTGAATATTGTCATTGAATTGTTTTTCCGACATCCCCGCAAAACACATTTAGTTGTGGCGTCCACAGGCGTACCAACCCGTATCTATTACAAATCGAAAAAAGAGCCGCTAACTTCACGACACGACGGTTTAGCGACTAGCGAGTCCGCGAGTCGACTTGTCTCGAGAGTGTCAAGGCAAGTCAAGGTTAAGTGGAAGTGTCTGTCAAGTGCTCAAGTCAAGTCAGTGACCAGTGCGAGTGCAGTGTACAGTGTAGTAGTCAGTGTTGCCACTTTTGGGGATTTTTCGCCAAATTGGGAATTTTTCTAAGCCTTGGGGATTTTTTTGGCGGATTGGTTCTGGTGGAGGATTTTTGGCGGATTATTGGGATGTTATAGAATTTATTGGAGTATTGTGATTTAGAGTCAGGAATAAGGTTAATACAGCTAAAAAAATGATTTCAGACGAATAAAACCGCGTAATGGCAGAATAGATGATGCAAACAGTTTGTTACCAAGTTCAGACATTTAGTGCGAATATACAACATGACTCATTTTGTAATATAGACTATTATAAATGTATGATATAAAACTAAGAATGAGGAGTAGAAAGTCAGTGATCAATAGAACAACCTTTAAGGGAGGGGAAATAATTTAAGAAGGATATCTGAAAATGTTATCAGTCCCAATCCTTTGTACCTAATTATATATATATATATTAGTAATGTAGTAGTTACTAAACATTTCATATGGAGTGAATAAATGTATGTACGTTAAAATAATATATTATAATCATTGGTACCATGTTACCGGTAGTTAAAAGGGGATTTTTGTAGAGTTTGGCGGTTGGATGGAGGAGGAGTTGGGGATTTTCTTTGGATTTTTATGGCTTGGCGGATAATTGGAGGATTTTTGCTTTAGCTGAGGTCCTGGGGATAAAATGGGGATTTTTCCTCGTCAGCACATTTAATATGGAGTGAATAAATAATGTATGTATGTCATAGTGTAATATATTTATTTATTTATTTATTTATTTCCCAACGGTTTACACCAGTTTACAAGAATGTATACAATATTAAAAGATGGCAAAATACATGCAACAGTGAGTGGTAACAGCAAGAACATAATTAATGAACAAAAATTAACAAGTAACAAGTAACAAGTAATAGATACTATATAATAACAATCTTGAATAACAATAACAATAGCAATAACAAAAATAACAAAATAGACAAGGAAAGACGATAAGTTAACAATATAAATTAGAAGCAGTGAAGATAGTTTTGGATAATAGTACAATGTGGCAAAAAATTTGATTTTACAAAAAAAAACATGACATGAGAGGTGATACTTATACTATACTATATTCACGGAGAGTGAATTTTTACCCACACACAATGGCATAGATAGGTATGCATTCGGGATATTTGGCAGTTATATGGGATTTTTGTAGAATTATGAGGAAGGATGGAGGAAAATTGGGGACTTTCCATAGATTTTAATGACTTGGCGGATTATTGGAGGATTTTTGCTTTAGCTGGGGATAAAATAGGGATTTTTTCTCAGTCAGACGGGGAATTTTCACAGGTCCAGTGTGGCAACACTGGTAGTAGTAGATTTTAGTGAATAGTGAGTAGTAGAGTAGTTTAGTTAGTTAGTTGTCAAAAGCGAATTAGTATGGTATAGTATAAGCTGCCGTGCTGAATTTTAGTTTGTGATCTGTGAAACTTGGTTTGATATTTAAGGCCTTGCACTGCATTTTTTGTTAAATCATAATTTCAAATAGTGATTAAAAGTGTTAATAACTAAATAATAGCTATTAAAAATGAGGGATAGTCATTCAAAAGATCATGACAAATTCTCAAAGCTCGACGACCCTCCGAATTCTAGACTTTTTGTCGCCCAGATTAAAGATATATCTGAAGAAGAACTAAGGGAGGCTTTTGGGCATTATGGTGAAGTGGAAGACGTGTGGATATGTAAAGACAAGCACACAGGAGAGCCGAAAAGTAAGTCACAACAGCCTCTGTACTTTTAAAGCCCTAAAAGAAACTTTGTAAGTAGTCTAATTTAAATAGGCCTAGACAGGCTAAGGACGTCCTAAATCAATAGTCTAGCAAGTGTCCTTAGGCTTATTAAGTAACTTGCACAATTTCTGGTAATTCTGAGCAATTACTTGGTCAACCCCAAACTTTTTCATATTTTACTACGGTCATAAGGATGTTCTCAGAAAACAAGAAACATATAATTCAAGCCCCGCAAGGCTATCGTACAGGTTGCCGAGCGATAAGAAGGTTCAAAGTCGTCGCGATAACAGTGGCTTGCGGGAGACGCACGGAAGGCCAGTTGTGACAGTACCGGTAAGGTTAGGTTAAGTTAATAACTGTTAGGTTAGGTTAATTCGTAACATAACCTAACCTAACCTAACCTTGCGGGGCTTGAATTATATGTTTCTTCTACTCTGTCATTGGGACATGTTATAGGCGATATACCATGCTATTGTAGGCGGCCAGTTTATGTGATACGGGGTGGTAAGACGTGCTGTGAATGGTTTGTTTTGACGTGGTAGGCTTTCTATATAGGCCCTATGCTAAAATCTAATCTGTTATCTATCTTTTCTATTGTTATATCCAGGAAATTTATTTTATTTGATTGTTCAGTTTCCATAGTAAATTTCAAATAAGGCGTGGATATGGTTTCAAATTAGTGAGGATGGCATATTGATGCCGAAACAGCTGTAATCTACAGAAACTTCAGAGCTGTGACGAGGTATTTATATACAATATTATTATCGAACCGGATAAACATTGATATATTATTCATCCGATAATATATCTTCGGTTCTCTGCGGAATTCTGCCCAAATAAATTCACATTCCTGATATTTTAGCCTCTAAGGTCGAAGTTACTGTACTGTTTAGTCATTTATGCTTTTAAAAACATTGGCTGTACAGATAGGCCTAGCGGGGGATGTGACAACCAACTTTCTGAGCATGGACCAATTTTAAGAAACTAGGCATATGGTCTATTTAAGTTCTAAGTAGGCCTAAGTTATAGTAAACTTAATACTGAGGCAAGCAATGTAGGTCTAAACTTATCTTACTACGTTCCAGCGTTTAGGGGCATAACTTAGACAGCCCCTTGACAAATGGCAAATCTTAGTTGCAGCCAATGGGTTACCTAAGACATTGTAAGCCTAATACAAAAAGGTACAAAGGTAATACAAAAGGGTAAAGGTGTAAAGGTTCTATAGTATTTTTATCAAAAAGTTTTATGATAAGAGTTTTGTTTTGTACCAAAACTTGATCCAAGTCCAAAAGTCTACCTTCTATCAAAGCTTAAGTTTTTTCTTAGTTTATGAAAGCAATAGCCTAGCTTAGATTAGGCACTTTTCAGGCCTTAACATAGGGTTCAGATTTAAAGTTTGATATTGATATATAGGCCTAACTTACTTCTTAGACTTCATTGGGTACTGGTAACTTAATGGAGTGGATAGAAAATTGTTCATCCTCCAAGGTTCCACCCTTAGAAATGTTGATGTTAAGGTTGCGCTCTACCGGTCTGGCGCGCACAAATGCAAGGGTTTTGGTTCTTACTATTTGTAGCCCCATGTGAACCGATTTAAAAGATCTTGGTGTCATACTTTTCGTTAAACATTATTGTAGGTCCTGCGCTTTTTAAAATTTACATTAGATATTTTAAAAAGATTTTGGGCTAAAAGTTTGGTAAAAATGTTAAAATATGCGTTTTTGATCATAAGTTTTAACGAATAGGCTTCAAATAATTGTTATTTTAGGAAAAACATACCAAACAGGGAGAGTGCAATAGTTTTTTAACAAGAATCTGCAGTCAGTTTCTTAAAAGGTTTAAGGATAACGATGTGGTGATCAACCAGATTCAAAAAGCTCTGCAAGCACTCTCTGTTCAGTGCAATGGTAGGAACATCGGTGTTAAGCAACATTGGACTGAGAAATCCGAGCTGAGGTAGAGCGCACCCTTAAACTAGCTATTTTTCTTGTAGTACAGGGTGTAGCAGTGAAACGGCACGATTCCGTCACCAGCTGACAAGCCGTAATAGGGAGCTATTAGAGTACAGTGGAAATGACCTTAGGCATCTAGACAAGTGGAAATTTCAGTAGCCATGAAGGGTTGGACGATCGTACAACGTGTGTTTGCTGTAAAGGCATATTTAAAAAAACGAGAATAGTGGGATTTGTGCTCAGTTCACTTTCTGTTGTAAGTTCAGTCTATCGCCACAGGCTCCAATGCTATCAAGAAAAGCTATCCCTCTTTGGATGAATAACTTTAAAGCCAATGCTAGCACAACAAAGCGCTACAAAACAATTGCAGACGTTTTTGCAAACGCCAAAAACTTCAAAGGTGGATTTCATCTCAGAATTCAACAATATGTGCAAAACCAAGGACCCCATTTTACTGACCTTATATCAAACAAAATAATTATTTTTAAGTTGATACGTTATTTTCCACTCATGTGCTTAAGATTTATCATAAGACAAATAAGTATAACCTATTTTTTTCTACTGTAGGTATAGGCCCATATGAATTGTTTGTGAATTTTCAAAATCGTGCCGTTTAACTGCCTCACCATGTATAATTAATTATTTTTACTAACCTAACTTATGATGTTAGCCTAAATAAGTTAGTTTGCCTAACTTACTGACAAACTAAAACTTTATTTGATAAAGAATCTAGTGGGACTATTGTAACAGATAACAGATGAGCCTTATTTTGTTATAAAAATTGTTTTAAAACGTTACTGTATGCATGTACTTTTTTATTTCTAATATTTGATTTACAATTTCAGATATTGCTTTCATTAAATTTACTAAAACATCAGATGCTGCTCGTGCGATGGAAGGACTTAACGGACAAGTTCTTGACGGACATTCTAAACCTATCAAAGTCACAGTTGCTCTTTCGTAAGTGCCAATTTTGTCATTAGTTTTTAGTTTCATTTTTGCAAAATAATTTATTTGCTCACTAGGATTTAACAACATGTAAGTTAATGCTTAAAACCGGTACCATCAGCTGCAACTCTGTATCTTTATTACCTAACGTACCTTTTACAGACACAGTTACAGTAATTTTTTAAATCCACACTAGCAGCCAGAGTCACTTTGTGAATTCAAAATCTGTGATGTATATGAATTAATTTACAATTTTCTATTGCCCTGAATTAGGTACCGGTACCTAAGTTAAAAATGATCTATTTTTACATGCTAATCATTTAGTGGTCACTGACTTTTAATTTTTTAAGCAAACCCTGAACATAGCTTTGTAACTAGTTTTTCCAATTCAAAATAAAATCATGCATAGTGAATCAAACTTATTTGGAGTCAATTTCTTCTTTACATTTTATACAAACGAGGTGTTAGCCCGTCCTACGTACGGGAATTCAGTAGTCAGTTAAAACCGTGTACAATAATTCAGATCAGCTAGTTTACACATATAAAGACAAAGTTTCTTGCAGTTTTAATGTGAATAATCATCTTGTAAACAAATGTTGTGTGACCAAATATGTTTTTATTCCATCATAGGCCTATACGATAATTATGCATTTTAAATCCAATAATTTTACAATAAAACAGCAATTCTGCAATTTTTACAATGTGAAAAGGAAGTGAGATTTTCAGCCGATTCGCACAGACGCGCACACTGATTATAAGTAGCCTACAGTAGAGAGAGTATTAGTCAATTCAGAAGTGTATAGACCTAGTCAACGATACCAACTTCCATAGCATACCTGACTCTTCCATAGTTATTATCACCACAATACAACTACCATACACAATTTCCAGTAGGTCTGAATAGAAACTACCTAAAATAAAACGATAATATCCAATAAATTCACAGTAGGTACACATAAATTAACTTTGGTGTCCTAACATCAAAACTAATCGTCACACCTATCCTTTATATCAATTTCACTGCATTAATTGCTAAATAAATAAGTGTAAACAAAGAAAAGTAAAAACAATAACAGTTTGTTTTGAAACAGCTGTTTGGTTCAAATAACATTCATTTGAAAAAAATAAATGGTCACATGTAGCAGGAATATAAAAAGTAAACACGCTAGTAAAGCTAGTGACGTAATTGTCAATGTTTATTATCCATACCGTTATCAGTTCTATCCTTGATAATTACCCACCCTCATTGAATAAATGTACATCGTAATTTCCCATATTAGTTAATTTAAACTACAATATATTCATAGTTGAAATAAAAGTGATATTTTCGAAGTTGTGTTCAATCTATGCCATCCATCTGTTTATCTTTGTAAAAAACCCGGCTGAGGTTATGGTGGTAATTTAAAATCGTGATTCCTCGTGATTATTCTTGATCTTCTTTTTATGACATCAATATTTCCGGGCCTAATCCAAACAAAATTAAAGCAGACAAACATTAATTGTAAACAGAAAGCTACCATGAAGAATTAAAACATGTAAACATTGTTATTTTTCTAATCTTTCCTTGAAAAGTGGAGCAGTAAAATAATTTGCATTCATCCATTTTTATTGAGACTCGTGTACAGAGCCTCGACTTGTACTTTGGTTTAATTAATTTTGGTCTAAACTATTTTAAACTGTGGTCTAATTATCTCTGCTAATCTTACTTATTGCGTATAATCAATGACAAAATAAGAGTAAATAAAATAACCTCATAGTTCCATAGTTTTTATTTAACCAGCTGTTAAAACAAATTATATTGCTCTAAAACAAATCGAAGATTGCTTTAAAAAATAATTTGAACATCCTAGTATTTTACTATGTATATTTAATTAATCCGTCATCCTCTTACAGAAGAATTGAACGTGATTAGCATTACACATAGTATAAATAAGTCAACCCTAAGTATGTCTTTACATTTTTATCCAAATGCTGAATTTGTGACACAAAAGCTGAATGTTTACAGCTGTTATGTTAAGCAAATTATTTTATGCCAAAAGCTAATTTAGAATCTTAGCGTCGGCTGCCAGACTTTTTAAGAATTAAAACTTAATTTCTATAAAACTGGGACCCTAAACTAAAATTATGGCTTCGACATTCCCTAGTTCCTAAAATTATCTTTCTTTCAACACAAAAATCATGAAAATCGGTCTAGTGGTTGATTCAGAATCGTGAAATAAAAAAACACTGCTTCGTTTTAATATTATAGATAACATACGGTACAATAACTTAGGTTACTTGAATTCACTAAAACACCACTAACTGTAACAATAACCCCATTTTTGTATGGATGTGTAAACACAATTGTCATCTGTTTTGATGTAAACAAACGTAAACTTTAAAAATTTCAGATGTTTGACAACAGAATTCAGCAGAAACTATGAAATTTTAAAAGTCTATAGGTCGAAGGGATTTTTTACAGGACACCATCCAAACCTGCAAAAGGCACATCTAGAGGATAAGAGCTTTAAATTGATACCCAATATACCTATGTAAAAATAAATGTTTAACAGGTCGATTTGCTGAATACAAAAATCCAACAAATTCTTTTAATAATATAGTTAATCACTGATTGCAAACATATTTACTTAATTATTTAGGTAGGTATTCATTTATAAAATGTGTTCATTAAATTATGTGTTATAAGATTAATAAGTTATTAGTAAATAATTAACAAATCAACATATCTATAGACCTAACTTAATTTTTTATGTAACGAACAAAGTTATTTTACGGGGTACCGGTAATGAATTTTTAAGAAAAACTTTACAAAGAGTTGTGTTTACAAGCCAATTTTTATTGGATGGATTGCTTCTCAAAACACTGAATAGCTAAAATGATTTGTCTAAATGATTGATAAGTCTATGACTAAACTTTGAATTTAATTACATTTGGCTAACATATTAGTATGCTAATTTTCCAGACGAGACCAGCCTAATCTGATGGGCAAGTCTGATGATATGGAGCGACTTCTCAGGCTGTTTATTGTGGTTCCTAAGAGTATTGGCGAAGACGATATTAATGCTGAGTTCAAAAAGTACGGTGACATTGACTACATCTCCGTCATTAGAGACAGAGAAACTAAGGAGAGCAAAGGCTACGCTTTTGTTAAGTACAAAAAGTAAGTGTTTAGTAATTCATTATTTTGTTAAAGTTATTTTTTCTTACAGTTAAATATTCTCTTTTGTCACTAAAGTTGGCATTTTGATTTTACTAATTTATGTATTTTCAATAATTTCAAGAGTCTCTCACGCTGCCACAGCATTTGAGGAGTGCAATCGCAGTTATAAGGCTGTCTTTGCTCGGCCCAAGGAGCAAGACTTCCAGAAAAAGTCCAATCACCACGATCGCTACATGGACCCGTTTGACCGCCCATACAATTCCATGCAGTCCAACTCATTTAACTCAATGCAACAACCTTCTCCACCGCCTTTCATGGATATGGCTTCGCACAGTCGACAAGGTTTCTAACATTTTTGTAATGTGTTTTTTGTGTATTTAATGTTTTTATTTGAAAAAGCTTGATTTGAAAGTTATTGTTTGAAAACCGCCATTAATACATGAAAGAACTTAGCACAAAAAAAGATATTTATAGAAACTATAGCTGCAGATAGGCCTACCTTTATAGATTTGTTTGGTTGGGTGAAGTATTTTTTGGTGAAAGTATAGTTGAACTAGGAAAATCTTTTTCATAACGGGTGATACGGTAGCCTACTTTGTTTTCTATTTATTGCTTGAAGCGAGGAAGTAAATTATTTTACATTATGAATGAAAATGAAAGTGTTGAAATGTTGATTTCTGTTCTGTCACCAACTTTGTTAGTTCATTACTTAACTAACTTAACTATTAATAAATTGTTTATTTAGGTTGGTCAATCGTTACCATTTCAAGAACGGAATAAACCAATGTTTGGGCCAGGGTTCTACCTCTTTGTAAAATTTCAACCCAGCCAGTTCAGTAGTTTTCCTTGTTACAAGTTTATTATTGTTAACTTGGCAATTTTATCAAACTTGCTTCATATTTATCAATCTTTTGTTATTAGGTAACATTTTTATTATGATTTTAGTCATGTTTATCTTGCCATTCTTGCAGAAACAGTAGTTCGTTAATTTTTTTACCAAAGGTTTTCATTTATTATGTGTGATATTTTATAATATTGTCTGTTAGGCTACCCCGGACCCAGCACCATGGACCTGATCAACAACTACTCCGGTCGTCTGGACACTGCTCGTCTCACGGCCCTGGTGTCCACTCAGTTGTCCGAGGACCAAGTTGAACGTTTGTTTGACCTCGTGCCTGGACTCAAGATCTGTCGGTTTGTTAACGAATCAACAAACTACAATCGCACTGTAAGTACAGTTTTGGAAGAGAGGTAATTCTGTACCAATTCAAGCATTTCTACTGTATGAATTAATTCTTGCCTTCTAATAAAAAAAAACAATTAGGTAATATCTTGAAATTTTGCATATGTTCCATCAGTTCTAAATAATTCAAATTTTTAAACCAAGACGTGTATCTCAGATATTTACTAATACTTTTTTGGGGAATTTCAGAAAGTTTTGGAATTTAGGTAACATAGTCATATTGAAGTTTCTATATTTAACCTTTCAACTGGCAAGTTGACTATAATAGCCATAGTAGTTGGTGTCTGTGGTAGCAGAGACTATAAAAGTTGTGTTTTTATGGGTTTTTAACAAAAAAAAAAAAAAAAAAAAATGGTTAACAGTGATTGTAAATTTGAATCATGTGGAATACAAATTGGAAATAAGATTCCAAACTCTCGTTTTATTACAAAAATAAACTTCACCAACAGAAGTGAAAAAATGTTAAGCAAATTCAGTTGCACCGTCTATGCTTAACAAAATCGCCAAACATAACATGTTTAAAAAAAATCATAGCAAGGGATATTTTCTTTCTACAAAGAAACGGGATTTTTAAGGTAACCAAATGCTGCGAGTTTTTTGAAGTGAAGAATTACTTACAAACTAAGGGCACTGACTGCTATGAATGAGAATGTCTCCTTCCTACGCCAACAACAAATCATTTAAGAACAAGTTATTGAAAATTTGAACTAAATATTCTACCAACATTCAATGGATAAATAACCCCACCGCAGCAAACCTGCAGACCAAGCAAATTTCCATTTGCCTGATTGGATTTACACTAAAATTTCTCCTTAAAAATATCATGTTTATTCGCTATTTAAATAGCATTAGTTTAACGAGTACTTACGATGCTGCAACAGGGAGGTTAAAAAGTTTGTTTTTGTAAAATATTAATAGTGTTTAGTATAAAATAAATGCATTTTCCAAATTTGATAAAAATATTGTTCACAAACAAACAAACTACAACAGTTTTTTAAATTAACAATTTTTTTATATTTTCTCCGTAACCATTTTAATAACGCCTTAATAATACACTTAATTATTTGTTTTTTAAGCTCTACAAAATAGTTTGGTGATAAATTGCTCAATTGGATGTTTTTATTCTCAAAAATGGTATAAAATAAATTTTTACCCCATAAACCCTTTCCAAACCCCCGTTCCCATAGTACGATCATGCTGGTTCGCGAACTTGTTAGAATAAATGAAGGTTTATACGTTTGTACCAAATTTAATCAAAATGGGATAATTTTTGCTCGAGTAATCGTGCTAATGGACACATACATATGAACGGATGGTTTTTTTTGCTTTTGGGGACATCAAAACAAAAAATAAATAGGTCCAGAGTCCAGTTCTTACCACGAGACCTACGGTAATAGCTCATTCCCTATATGGGAAATTTCCTCATAAGGTTACAAAAATTATTCTATAATTTAATTATTCTATATTCTAAATTCTTTATAAAAAGGATGAATTTGATTGGGTGAAGGTTTTTTTCTATTTCAGCCTTTACTGAGAAGAGTCCTCCTAGAATATGCAAGTCCCAACGCCGCATCCTACGCTTTGGAAAAGTTGCATGGTTTTGAATATCCCCCGGGAAAGAAAATCGTTGTAAAATCAGAATATGACGGTGGGGACGGGTAAGTCATATTGAACATTTATGATTAATTTAGTGCTCAGTTTATACAAATGGTCAAAATGTATACTATGTTTTCTGCTTGTTTTAGTTACCTTTTAGCCTGGAACCTTCAGTATCCAATAGTAAATGCTGGAACAATAGCGGGTCTTATCAAATTATTTGATTTTTTTAATTAAATCAATGGTTTAGAGAAAAATGAAAATTTTACAACGTTTTAGAGTAGTTTTTACACTTATGATATGTCTAAACTATATTTCGGAGGCTTATTCAGGAATATAAAAACTGACTTAGAAACCAGTGAAATTACAATTCTGTATATAGTTCATACACTGAATAAACACATACAGGGGATAAATATGCCTAAGGAAAAGTTAAAACATGGTGTACCACTACTATTCATGGCCAGTGAACCACAGTTTTTCCTACAAGTTTTTTTTTTCATGGAAATAATCACATGACCTGTAAACACCTGTACAGTACACAGAAAATAGCTCATTTCCGCTTTATTCATTCCCTCTTGCTAAATCAGCAGATTTCACTGTTGGCGTTTCTATAAAATACTAACATCCTGTAAGCAAATAACATCACCTAAATGACATTTTATAATATACTAAAAATTTAATCTGTGTGTTATGATAAGTCAATTATGGTGGTGGGAAAAATCTTGTGTGTATTAAGAGCACGAACATTCATTACCGCTCTTTCAGCTAAAGTTTCGTGCAGCCATCTACAGTTCTCGAGAGGCGATGACGTACTTTACACTCTTGATACACAAATAGCTATTATGTCCAAACCATGCCGAGCTTGTAAATAATGAGTTTTTCACCAAAACAGGATTGAAACTCTAAAAACTATGCTGCTGAAATTGATATCATCTGAATGAAAAAAAATTATTGAAAGGAACTGATAGATCCCTTGTGATCGGACGGTGTTGTGTTAAGAGTGGAGTGATTTTCAGGTTGCTCGGAGGTGTGTCAGGCAAGAGAGACGCTATGGGTCTCGTAGCCGCTAAGTCTGCACCTGAGATCACTCAGGAGCTGGCAACCCTGACTAAAGCCCTAGCCGAGGCTACCAACATGATAAAACTGCAAGTCGGAGGTATGTCTTTACAAAAAGCTATTTCTTATCTATAGCAAAGCACAATTGTGCATGTCAGAGTTAAGAAAAATGTTTAACATTTATATTTCTTAGATTACTTTGAATGTTCGGTACTTTCCTGTTAAAGGGAACATTCATTATTATCGATGATTTTTTTCGATATATCGATATTTTTGTTTTCCGATCAGATCCATTACAAATTGACAACAACAACTAACTGATCTTGTTTATGCTAAAATAGTCTATATGGATTAAGAAATGAAACTGTTCTAAGCTAACCTAACATAACCAACCAAACTTGCTGTACCATTTAAAACTTCCGTTTGGGTTTGATAGTAGAAAAGGCAAGTTAAACACGGAATTTTTAAACGTTACAGCAAGTTTGGTTAGTTATGTTAGGTTATTTTTTTAGAACAGTTTCATATACTGAATAATATTTATCGTAGTTGTCAGCTGATATGTTTCAATTTGTTAATATCGATATATCGAAAAAAATCATCGATAATAATGAATGTTCCCTTTAACAGGAAAGTACCGAATGTTCTTGCTAATTTGTTAAGCTCTTTGGTAGGGATGGACGAGATTGGATTTTTAGTTCGAGACGAGACGGGACGAGATTTTTTATTTCTCATAAAATTTCGAGACGAGATTTCTCTTCTCATACACAACGGGAAATGCACGTTCAAAATTTTTACCTGATTTTGTAACATTGTTAGATGACTGTTTAAATACTAAAATAATGATAATAGGCAAGAATATTTACAATCTTTCATTAAATAACATCAGCATAACATTTTTTTATTAATCACGCCTAACTTATTAAAAATGCCTACGATTAGGAAACATGTTGATATCAGTTAGGATAGAGTTCAACTTATCCTAAAATAAAATAAATCATAAAATAAAAGCAATATTAATTTTTATAAAATAGTTACTTGTTTTGACTTTTTTTATAGTAATAAAACATTCCTCACACTGCTTACACTTAACAAAACTTCTCAAATGTTATTAAAGTAATATTATTAAAATAATGAAAGTAATATTTACATTAAAAAAATTAAAGTAATATTTACATTAAAAGAATTAATTAAATAAGAACGCCTTCGAAAAGGAAACGCAACTACAACACGCTCCTGTATTGCGGGTATTGCATTGACTTTCTGCAGGCGTTTTTAATATTTTTTTTTTTCGTCTCGATTAAAATCTCGGCCAAAAAGTAATCTCGTCTCGTGTAACGAGATTGAAAATTTCCCGAAAATTTCCCGAAATTTCGAGACTTGACCATCCCTACTCTTTGGTTTTCCAACCATTGCATGTTGTAACTAAATGTTAGGTATCAATTTGTAGAATTTTTTCAACCTAATAATTATAGTTAACCTCATGTTAAAAACAGTTGTACGATTCTTTGCTTCGCAGATTCTTTTATTACTATTAAGAAGTAGGAATACCAAACATTATTTATAATACTGAAGTCTGTTCCTGATTAAATATATAAGGGGAGGATAAAAGTCACAATTCTGGGAAAATTGTGAAGAAAATTAATAGCATAATAGTGATTTTGTTTTTAGTGAATCTGTATAGTGTGTACTATTTATTAACAATTCAATTAATAATCAACTCTTCTATATGAATCATTGTCGCTTCGTTAGTTTAGTGTTTGCAACTTCTTTTTTAATTCTTTAATTTTCTTAAAAAGATGATTGAACGTTTTCTTATGATTAAGTGGTAACAAAATTACCTGGCATATGATCTGCTCAAGCTTAAATGACTCTCGCACTCTAGTGTCGCAGACTCTCTCTCGCACCCCCTCCCCTTGTCAACAGCCGCTTATTATTAATCACTATGGAATCACCTGGTCTAGTGGTAGAATGCGGGACCTCGGTCCCCAGGGTCCCAGAATAAAATTCCACCAACTTATGGATTTAATCTATCTGACAATGCCACAAGCACTCTACACCTATTCTGAAGTAATGTGTAGAATGAAAATTGTTGAAAATGCCTGCCTTTTCTATTTATTTGTAATAGTCATACAGATGATATGAATGTTGTTTTTACAACATACAGCTGTCTGTTTTATTGTCCAATTTTGTTCCTTGTCATGAAAACATTTAATGAGAAATACATTTGATTATTTTATAGTTTAAATTCGTTTTTCGTCGTAGTTTTGCTTAGATTATCCCTAAACACCTCCACTTGGGAGAATAATTCAAGAGGTTATGGTCGCCAGCATCGTTTTATGTACATAACAGTGTTGGGAAATCTAGTCTACTACGTACACGGTAAGAACAATTTATACTGACGTATTTTTTTTTTTTTCTCAAAAGTATTATTTCTTTGGTATATCTTTCGATCGAGTTCGTCCAGCTCTACAAATGGAATACGTGAAAGGTATAAAACCATTGAAAGGAGTAGAAGATTGGCCGACGTAGAAAGATCAAGTGTTGTACGTTCTAGAGTTGTTCGACGCGGTTGATATCGTCGAGGGAAAGAGAGAAAAGCCTACCCTCTCTGAGCCTCCGACTAAAGCCGAAAAGGAAGAACTTCAGAAATTTAACAAATCCACGACTCAGGCAAAAATAGTTATTTCTCAGTGCGTTAGTGATGATCTACATCAACGTATTTCCGGAAGATTATCAGCTAAGGAAGCGTGGGACATTTTGGTCGAGCAGTTTGATAACAAGGCAGAAGATCAGTTGTTTCGTCAGTGTTTGGATTTCTTCAGTATGGAATGGGATGATACCGAGGATGCCCCGACCGTGCTTTCAAGATTGAAGAATCAAAACCGCGAATTTGCAGCTGGCCTCAAAACGCGTAACATCCAAACAGTCGAAGATTTTCTTGTGCTCCTGTTTGTGTCAAAAGTGTTACACATTTTGCCGAAGCGTTTTGAATCGTTCAAGTCTAGCTACTTACTTATGAAGGCAAACGAGAGCAAGAAACTTGAAGATGTTTCATCTGCATTGATCCTTCATGAGCGTAATGTTGATCCTACTTCAAAAGCTGGTGACATTCTTAGTGCCACAAACAGCGGTGGTCAGAAGAATAGGAAACCAAAAGGTGACACTTCGTGCAAATACTGTTCGGGGAAAGGTCATTGGATTCGCCAGTGCTCTAAATGGAAAGCTGACGGCAAGCCTGTGTATCCAGCTCGAGCTAATGGCATTAGCACTAGTTCAAAAACGAGTGACACTGATAAGAAGAGAACGAAGTGCTCGCAAGTTAACGTGACCGACAACCGAAGTGCGCTGATTTCCATCAGCAGTGACACGAATATCGTGACCACGAACGACCAGTGGTGGATCGACAATGGCGCTACGCGGCACATTACGTCAAATCTGAGTTGGTTCACGGAGACATAAGACATAAGACATATTTTATTTACACAATACGTTCTTTATAAAGTACATTTCATACATAAGAACAGGTGTTTCGTCATAGTGATGTATTTTATAGTAAAATTAATAGTTAAAATAATTTAAATAAACTCATGTAGGATATCAGAGAATTTTTATCTACATTATAGGGTTCTCCAAAAATTCGTCAAGTGAATAGTAGGCTTTCTCAATTATTTTATCTTTTATTTTATCTTTGAATTGAGTAGCATTTAAATTTTTAAGATACAGGGGTAATTCATTGTACAATCTAAGTCCCATATATTGAGGGCTGTTCCTAAAAGTCGTCAATTTGTGATGTGGTAATCTGAAATTATATTTATTCCTTGTATTATAATTATGTGTAAATTTGACTACATCTGACAAATTTTCCTTAGTGTTATGTATCCAATTTAGAATTTCATTTAAGTATAATCCAAAAATGGTGTGAATTCTAAGATTTTTAAACAGGTTTTTACATGATTTTCTCCTTCTTGATTTGGTTAAGATTCTAATAATTTTTTTCTGTAAAATTAGTAGGGATTTGACTTCTGTTGACACTCCCCACAGTATGATTCCATACCTCAAGATGGATTCAACGTATCCATAGTAAACTGTGATACATGTATCCTGAGGTACACAGTTTATCAGGTGAAAGAAAGCAAAAGAAATAGATCTTAGTTTGCCTTTCATCTTATCTATGTGAATCTTCCAATTAATATGAGTATCAAGCAATACACCCAAAAATCTATGAGATTCTACTAAATTTGGAATTTTATCAAGAATTACATTGTTTTTTAAAGAAAATTTAATTATATGAGTTTTGTCAATATTCAGCTTTAAACCATTATCTGTAAACCAATTTTTCATACAATCCAAAGTGTTTTCTATTGATACAATTAAGTTATTTACTGAATCCTCTCTTATGATTGCTGTTGTATCATCAGCAAATAAGATTAAATCTCTGCCAATAGCTTTTGGAAGGTCATTAATAAAGATCAGGAAAAAAAGAGGGCCCAATATTGACCCTTGAGGTACACCACAATTAGATAAATTCCAGTTTGACATATGTTTCACACCGTTTTTGGTCACTATTGTTCTATACTTTCTGTTCTGTAAATAAGAGTCTAATAAAGAAAAACTTTTACCCTTTATACCGTAGTCTTTTAATTTAGAAAGCAAAATTGAATGATCCACACAATCAAAGGCTTTAGACAGGTCACAGAAAACACCAGCAGTAGTTTCAGACCTGTCCAAAGCCTTTGTAACATCATTGATAAATTCAATCAGTGCACTGTTGGTGCTGAATGTCTTTCTAAACCCAAACTGTTTTTCATAAAACAAATCATTGCTGTTAAAATAGTTTACTAGCCGGAAATTGATAACTTTTTCAAATATCTTTGAAAAATTACTTAAAACAGATATTGGGCGGTAGTTATTTATATCGGTTCTAGCCCCTTTTTTGTATATCGGAGTAATATGAGAGTATTTCAATTTTTCCGGGAAAATACCACATTCAAAACATTTATTAATTATATCTGAGAGGGGTTCAGCAATTTTATTTGCTACTGCTTTGATGAGTGAAATTGGAACTTCATCCCAACCCACCGATGTCTTATTTTTCAAAGAAAATATTATTTTTAAAATTTCATTTTTGTTGGTTGGTTCAAAGTTGTACAGTGAACACCCCTTTATATCCACAGATATTTTCACGGAGTACAAACCTTTTCCTGCAAACTCGAACGCAATAGTAAAGGCGGCGGGAAAGGAAGTTATAAAAGCTCTTGGCAGTGGAGTCGTTGAAGTAGCGAACTATGAAAATGGAAAACTGGAAACGTTCACACTCAATGATGTCTGGTATGTTCCTGACGTTTCTCTCAACTTAGTGTCCATTCTCGCAGCTCATGATCGAAACCCTAATAGCAGGTTTGAATCGACTAATACCGAGTGTCGGTTCACTATTAACGAAAAAACTGTATTCAAAGGTACTCAAAACTGTGGTGGAACTTTGTATCGTGCCTCATTTCACACAGTTCAACCGTCTGAGGTTTGCGCTAATGCAGTAGAAGACAATCGCATTCTGCAGTTATATCATGAGCGCTGGGGTCACATGGATAAACGCTACGTCCGATCGAAGCTCGAATCCGAAATGGGTATCAAAGTGCCAGCCAACTACGAGATCTGCGAGCCGTGTCAGTTTGGAAAGGCACGCCGTCTACCATTCGGAACACGAGAACGCCCGTCAGCACCCGGTGAGTTGTTATCCGGAGATGTTTGCGGCCCGTTTGACCCATCCTTCGGAGGTCGCCGATACTTGATCGTCATAAAAGACCACTTTTCAAGGTACCGATACTGTTTTGTCGCAAGGGAAAAATCTGCTGTGAAGGAAGCGTTGCGTGAAGTGTTGTCTAAAGCACGCACAATTGGTCATCACGTCAAAGAGTTTCTCAGCAACAACGGTGGTGAGTTTGACAACGCTGAAGTTCGTCAAATTCTCAGAGAATATGGTGTTAACCAACGTCTGACAGCGCCGTATACACCCGAGCAAAATGGTGCTGTAGAGAGAGAGAACAGAACGATCGTCGAAATGGCCCGTACCTTCAAGTATGCCAATCCAAATGTAACATTTCCTGCAGCAATCTGGGCTGAACTTGTCATCACTGCTGGCTACGTTTTGAACCGAGTGGGAAAGTCAGCAGTTGCCAACAAATCACCCTTTGAGCTCTGGTTTGGTCAAAAGCCGAGCATCAAACATCTGCGAGTGGTCAGCTCAATGTGCTACGTCCATGTTCCTGTTCAGAGGAAGCGAAAAATGGACAAGAAAGCTGTGGTTGGTTACCTGGTTGGATACGATGGCGATGAACGATATCGAATCTACGTCCCAGAGAGAAGAGATATCGTAGTTTCTCGTGACGTCGTTTTTCAAGAAATTGTTGGAGACTGTGACAAGAAAATTGAGTGGCCCATCAAGATTGAGAAAACCAATGACGTCGAAGAAGATTGGCAAGAAGTTGAAGAGACTATTGACAAGCCTAGTTCTCCAGTGAAGGGCAGT
The DNA here is from genome assembly GCF_028750875.1 of Macrosteles quadrilineatus. Classification (NCBI taxonomy): domain Eukaryota; kingdom Metazoa; phylum Arthropoda; class Insecta; order Hemiptera; family Cicadellidae; genus Macrosteles; species Macrosteles quadrilineatus. The sequence goes on from NW_026542594.1 coordinate 180,516,145, forward strand.
GATGAGCCTATACTAACTGAGGACTCGTCAAGTAGCAGTGATAGTGAAGATGGAGAGTTATCCAATGATCCTGCAACTCGGCACTCGACTCGGGAAAGAACGCAACCCGAGTGGCTAAACGATTACGTCTCGTCTAACTTTGCCGAAGTTCTTCTTGTTGACGATGAACCTAAGTCTTACACTGAAGCCATCAGTTCAGAAGATAGTGCTGAATGGAAAACAGCAATGGACAAAGAAATGGGGTCCATGCATAAACACGGTGCATGGGAATTGACCGAACTCCCTCCGGGAAAGAAGACTATCAACAACAAGTGGGTCTACCGAATAAAGCGCAATCCTGATGGAAGTGTTGACAAATATCGAGCGAGATTGGTCATCAAAGGATGTGCGCAGAGACCTGGTATTGATTATGCCGAAACCTTCAGCCCGGTTGCTCGTCTGGAGGTCGTTCGATCAATATTGTCCATCGCAGCTGTTGAGAAGATGGTTCTACGGCAGTTTGACGTCTCAACTGCGTTCTTGTACGGAGACGTTGAAGAAGAGATTTTTATGAAGCAGCCTGAAGGATATTCAGATGGGACAAATCGTGTTTGTTGTCTCAAACGCAGCTTATACGGCCTGAAACAGGCACCTCGATGCTGGAATAAACGGTTTGACGACTTCATGAAAGGCTTAGGATTTCGACAGAGCCGTGAAGATCCCTGCGTCTACATTTGTCCTACCCCTGCTGGAAAAATCATCGTTGCACTCTATGTTGATGACGGATTAGTCGCAGCGACTAGTCAGACTGAAATGGACTTATTTATTGGGCAACTTCGTTCACAATTTGAAATTGTTGCTAAAGAAGTGTCATACTTTCTCGGACTCGAAATTTCTCAAAGTGATGGTGATATATTGGTCTGCCAATCAGCGTATATCAAGAAGATCGTTTCTCGATTCAACATGGAAGGATGCAAGCCACTACTTACTCCCATAGAGAAGCTCACTGCTCAAACACCAGGGAAAGCCTCCGATTTTCCATACCGATCGGCAGTTGGAGCCCTACTTTATGTTGCTCGTGGTACTCGTTTTGACATTGCATTTAGTGTAAGTGTTCTATCACGTCACTTAGAAAATCCTACACAAGATGATGTCACAAGAGCAAAGCGTGTTATACGCTATTTGACCGGCACTGTGGACCAGAAGCTAGTGTACCAATCCAAACCTAAAACACGTCTACTGGAGTGCTATAGTGACGTGGACTTTGCTGGTTGTCCAACTACAATGCGTTCAACAAGTGGAGTTATTATTAAATACGCGGGTGCAGCTATAACTTGGCTTAGTCGTCGTCAGGAGTTAGTTGCGGACTCAACTTGTGAAGCTGAAATCATTGCAGCTAATCTTGGTTCAAAAGAAACAATCTGGATTGCTCGTTTGTTCAAAGAACTTATAGGATTGTCTGCTGTTCCTATCCTGAAAGTTGACAACGAATCAGCAAGAAAACTCTGTGAAAACCCTGAGTTTCACTTTCGTACAAAACATATTCAGCGGAAGTACCTGTTCATTCGAGACAGAATAAATATAGGTATGCTGACTGTAAAGCACATTGGTTCAGAATATCAACTAGCAGATATACTGACGAAGCCTATACCTCGACCAAGACTTCAAGTTCTGCGAGAAAATCTTGGACTATGCAAATAAGGGAAAGTGTTGAAAATGCCTGCCTTTTCTATTTATTTGTAATAGTCATACAGATGATATGAATGTTGTTTTTACTATCAGCTGTCTGTTTTATTGTCCAATTTTGTTCCTTGTCATGAAAACATTTAATGAGAAATACATTTGATTATTTTATAGTTTAAATTCGTTTTTCGTCGTAGTTTTGCTTAGATTATCCCTAAACACCTCCACTTGGGAGAATAATTCAAGAAAAATGGTTTCAGTCCTAAGATGTGAAGGTGGGACAGACAAATAGCTGTAAGAATGAAGAGTGAAAGATCTAACTGAATGATATAGCATTGACTATTGAATACTGAACATACTTACATCCCACCTGGGGCCCATTTCATAATAAAGTACAAACTAATATTATTAGTAAATCAGCTGATCACCCAATGCAAATCTAATGGAAATTAAATGTTACAAGTTGTAACTTGTAACTTGTAGTTTATTATGAAATGGGCCCCTGTATGGACCAGCTGTCGCCATTTTTTTATTAAAAAGAACATAGTTGTGTGAGCCATTCACAGAATGCTCTAGTGTTTAAAATTGTGGTGTTTTTAACAGAAATTAGTAAATTAGAGCAGCATGATCTGTCTGTGGCTATGAACATTTTGATTTGAAAACGGGCGACAAATTCAAAATGGGGATGGAATGTCTAGTTGTATCAATAGTCAAAAGGTTATAGTTGTCCCTAATTTTGTTATAGAAAAGAATATATTTGTGTGAGCCAGTCACAGAATGCTCTAGTGTCTAAAATTGTTGTGTATTTGACAGAAAATAGTAAATTAGAGCAGCACAATCTGAAAACTGGCGACAACTTCAAAATTGGGATGGAATGTCTAGTTGTATCAAAAGTCAAAAGGTTATAGTTTGTTTCTAAAACATTCTATTTCAGGAGCTTTGGCAGGAGCAAGCAGGATGGGTCCTGGTCAAGGATCAGACAATTACGATCCTTCCCTCTGCTCCGTCAGACTTCCCCCTCCTCAACCCCTCGCACGAGTTGAATCCAAAACTGTCGAAAGGTAAAAAGTAACATAGCTAATAAAACAAATTTTGTTTTGTTTACATTGTTTTTTTGTATAAAAATAAGACCCTTTCCATTGTCATTACAATTATATAAGAATTGTTCTTGATATAACTTAAATGTTTGGTAATTTTCCAATAGGTTGTTAATTTTCTATTTTTAGTTGCAGTTTGCTATTAATTGACTAATTGAGATGAAATTCACTTAACTGAAAATTGAGAACCCGTTAACCGAATTTCTGATTGTAAAATTATTTATAGAGAACATAAATTGCTTTCTAGTTTATTTTATGTGTTGAGTTAACTTAATTATAATAATTAGAGGTCGTGTTATTTTTTTTAAATTTCATTTGTTGTGTTTATTTCAGAGCCTAAATTTTAATTTTTAAAGGGATTCTGTACTTCTACAGGAAAATATCTTTCCAGCGGTATGCGTAGATTTTCCCTGTGATGCACAGGAGCTGAGAAAAAAGGTTTTAAAGAAACATACTTGCCTATTAATATATAGATTGGATTAGCCCCATTAAGAACTTTGCTGTCAAGGTTCCTCTGTATGTATTATTTTTGGGTAACTTAAATGTCATATACAAACTCTCCAGAATTAATTATTATATTCTAAGTCTGATATATTGGTTTGTGGAATAATTATTCACAATAAATTGTGTTTCAGACTATTTATTGTAGGCCAGCCTTCTATGCCATCTCGCAATGCTCTGTGGGACGTTTTTGGCCGTTTCGGAGATCTTGTTGATGTCTACATAATCAACGGAAAGAACTGCGGTTTTGTCAACTACGCAAAGAAGGAATCAGCTGAGAGGGCAATGGAGGTGAAATAATTACTCGTTGAAATAATCTTTTACAGTAGCCTAAACTTTGCCAAATGTATTTTAATTTTTATTTACATGCAATATATCCTATAATTACATTGACTAAGGCATTCCAATTTGTGAATATTGGATAGCCATGTTGATTTATCTAATGGCAACATACACGCTGTATGCAACATGTATGGCAACATACAGATCTACCAACACACACACACAGCCTCATTTTTAGCTTATTACTGGTCAATTTTAATGAATACAAGGTGTGTGTGTAACGGTAAAACTCCTGTGAAATGTTGGTGTTCGTTAAAATTAGTTGATTTGTAAGCCAAGACTATGAGCTAAAAGCACTCTACTTAATGACATTTGACATTTTAAAGCTAATCCAAACAGCTAATCATTAAACATTCTGTATGTACTAAACCAAACGTTTTGCCCATGCTATGATGAGATATCCTCAGTGACAAAGCTGATACTGTCTAATCTGCTTCAGCTTTGCCAATGAGTATTCCACATCTTAGCATGGGCGAAAAGTTTGGTTTTGTACATAGTGTATATTATACGAACCTGACACACCTCTCGCTGGAAGACCGAGTATTGAGCGATGACACCGGCCGCTTAAGCCTAAAAATTACGACTAATTCTGCAATGTTGCAAAAATTTCTCAAACCATTTCAGTACATTTGTTTTTACTTTTTAACCAAGCATCTGTTTGAACTGCATGTTGCCAGTTCAGTTTAGGTTTGATAATTATGTCAATAGTATTTTTATAGTTTGATTGGGTCCGCGGAATTGGCTAACTCTGGAACTCGCTAACCCCATGTTAAACGCCCTATCTTCAAATTTGGTCGATGAGAGGAACTCGCTAACTTGTTCGGTTTCGGAATTGGCTAACTCCGGAACCCGCTAACCCGCTCTAAAGCCGGGTTAGCGAATTCCGTCCTCGTACGGAAGTCGCTAACTCGGTCCCTCGGCGGAACTCGCTAACTCCCAATCAGAAGCCTCGCGGGCCGTCCAATGGGAGCCAAGCACGAATATTTTTGGCCAGTGTTGCCGAAAGTGTACTACCTATATCGTATCGGTACCATAATGTCGTATCCTACGATTAATTAGGAGTAAGAACAACGTAGTCGATAAAATAAATATATTTGGAAGTATGTTTAACATTATTCTTATGGTTATTAGGGTGGAAAATGCATTATAGTCTTACCATAGACTAACCAACACAAGTAAACTTTACATCCCTTTGTAAACTTTGAAGCTCGTTTTTCGTGTCTAGTTCATGTCCGGTGACACTGATCGCTAGTGTCGACAAAATTGTGTTTCTATCATTTTATAGTTAACTTCATGATTTGTTCCTTACTGTTTGGTTATATAACTAGGGGACGTGTTATTAGTTGTGATTAGAACGTTTTATTTGGTTAAACGAGGTTTTAAATTACTGAAAACAAGAAACAATTGTAAACAAAACACGACCTCTAAAGACAGTGCACCGGACAGAACTAACAATACAACTGTCTTCAGATGATCCATAAGGATTAGAAATGTACTAATATAAGGGAGTATGTTTTATATGTGGGTTTCTTACTTAAATAGTAGCTTATTGGTATGAAAAAGATAAAAATGCACATTTAATTTGGATCTATTACATGTTATGAAATATCTATTTTCGTAGTCTGCCATTTGTTTCTTTTATTCGAATAAATACCATTTTGTGAACTTCTGCAAATAAAATTTTTGAGTTCGTATTTTATATACTGGGCTTGTAGTAACCTTAAATCATAAATCATAATAAAATTTACACGTTAAACGTCATTACAGAATTACATTGTAGTGGTTACGCATTTTTAAATAGAGCTATTGAATTTAAATAAATATTTATCAATACATTATAAAGTGGTAGGCCTAATGTATTCATGGATTGCATTAAAAGTTGGTCTATGCATAAATACAACTTGTAAATTTCTTTTATCGTAGGCTATTAGTGTAGAACCCGGGTCATCCTCTTAATTTTGTTGAATTAATATTAATTTTACGTCTTTCAGTAGGCTTACTTTTTAAAAGTCTGGAGTTTTTTTTCCAGGCTGGTTCTATCTTATCCAAAAACAAAGCTATTGTCTATTGTGTAGCTCAGTACTGGGGAACAGTGAACCGAGCAATGGCTTGCTATAGTTTATATCGTTTGTGAAAGCAATATAAAGGAAACCCAACACTCAAATCAGGAAAATCCGTCAATTAGTTTATTAAAAATCGTGAATTAAAATAACCCTGTCACGTTTTATTATATGAATACTATATCTTCTCCTATTTTTTACTAGTGGTGCTTAGGTGTACAATCTAAAAACTGTTTTAAAACATGTAACATTATTGCTAAAAAATTCAACACATTTTAGAATTAGGCAACTATTTACTAGTAGGCCTACAATGCTTTGCTAGTTCAAACTATTAGGCCTAGATAATAACTTAGTCTATGTCATCATATGTGTACACGTAAGTTGGACGGTTCAAAGACGAACATTAAATTTAAAATCTATGAATTAATTATGAAAGTTACGATGGTTGATGACTGTATTAATTAATGGTTTTAGTTTATTACGACATTACAATTAAATCTGTTTTCCGTGTTTAAGAACTTGCGTGTATTTTAGCTTAATTTCGTAGAGGTTTAATTATTTATTACCAATTAAACTAAATTTTGAATATTTTTCATATTCTATTATTTTCTTTTATACTGATGGCATTTATATTTAAGATCGAAATCATAAACATTTAACTGGCCATTGTACAGTTTAATAAAAAACATTTTTTCATGATTTTTTAATTGTCTTTTAATTACTTTGGGCTAGTTATCTGTTAAAAGTGGAATTGATAACAAAAAACAATAACATTTACTGTATCTTTATAGACACTGACATTTTGAAATACGGCAGTGTACGATTATTTTGTCGTACAAGGTTGGCACCGCTCCGAGCAGTGGGCGCGGCCGGGTTAGCGACTTCCAGAGTTAGCGAATTCCGCCGCGAGACAAAATCGAGTTAGCGGGTTCCGGAGTTAGCCAATTCCTGACTGAGACGGTTAGCCAGTTCCAGAGTTAGCCAGTTCCGCCACACGACCGAGTTAGCGAGTTCCTGAGTTAGCCAATTCCTACGTCTCGTTTGATTGTTGATTTTCCCACGGTCGTTAAGTCATATTTCTTGTCAAATCCGCTCTGACTCGATCAGGTTGGATTAGTGATGTTAGAAGTGATTTTTTTCTCAGCTATGACTAAAATTTTTTATCATTTTGGTTTAGTTGTTTTTGGTTAAGTTATTTGACTTTTTAATCTTACTGGACCAAAACTTAGCGTAATCTGAGGAAGTATGAAATAATAAACTCTGTATAGCCAACACCAAAATTTCTAGATAACCAAACAGTTTTTATCTGATTACAAATGGTGAATTTTGAAACCCAGATGCTACATGGAGCCGACGTGTGTCAGATGAGGTTGAAGGTGTCTTTGGCCGACCCTCCAAAGAACGACAGTCGGAAACGTTTAAAAATGGATCCTGGTAATTAAATATCTCAGGTAAGCTGCCTTTTTGTTGCTTGCTTGAGCGTTTCAACTTTGACTTAGTTTACAAATATCATGATAAGAGTCAGAAAATTTATGACTGACTAGTGACAAGAAAGAGTGTAAACTTACTTACTCATTTCATTTGCTGCAATAACTTATTACTGAACAAAGTATGTTTTAACTTACAGCTACATTGATTTTATGTATAAATTCTCTACAACATCCTATTTGAACGAATGATTTTACTGACAATAATGTTGTTCAGGTATGTCCAATACAAATACATGCTGGAATTGTAATTTTTTTCTGTACAGTACTTACTGAAATACTGGAAACTTAGTAGGATTACAGTTGTACTGAATGGTATCCAACTTTCCATACATCTAGTGCGCTTTGCTTATGCTTATGTTGCTTTAATGATTTATGTGTTTACAGTGGTCCGAGTTAATTGAGTCTTGACTTAGACTTACAGAGTACGATACTGGGTCAACCGCACTCACTCACATTTACTAGACTTTAGTGTTAGTGTTTACGATATATGTTTGGTGATTTGACTGTACTACAAGAACTTTTATTTTGATTAAGTTAAGATTAAACTTTTACTGATTGACACTTTCCTCTTGCTTTGTCTTGTTTCATACATTTTTCACTAGAGGTGTGCGAACGTACCAGTCGCAGACTGTTTTGATATCGCAATCGTGCAACCCGTCTTCAAAGATTGCGCCATTAAAACGTTCATGTTTTCACAGATTGTGAGAGGCAATGATGATGTATCCGTAACGTGAGATATAACCAGGATTTTACTGTGATTGACGATGATGTAAACAAGTCCGTGGGGATGTTTTTGTGAATTGCAAATTTAGCTTTGCCTGAGGAAGATGATTGTGTTTCCCAGACTGGGGGGTGGGGGGATTATCACAAAATTACTGTGATCACTTTTTGATTTTTGTCGATTGTAAAATATCTACCTACATTTGTTTCAAATAACGACTTGCTTGCTAATGTATTAGGTGGATGATTCCTAGTAAAAATTTTAATTTTAATAAGTTAAGTAGGGAATTATTTATTATTGGGATCTTATAAAACCATGGGAGGGTTTTTTATTTGCAAATTTTGAATCAACCACTTGGACTTGACATATTTTTATGATTCTTCTGTTAAAAGAAAGATAAATTCATTTATAATAAGGCATTACAAAAAATGTTAGCCTATATAAATAAGTTCCTTGGAATCGAGCCTTTTTTTCAAAAACCTCGACTCGGAACACAGCTCAATCCAAAATATCAGGCTCGCACACCTCTCCTTTTCAGCTCTCAACATGAATCTCATATTGATACTAATGATGTAACTTTCTTACTTTTAGTACAAATTTATTATAAGGTACTTGATGTGTTGGAAATAAACTTACTTATCTGGATTTGGACTTACTTTTTTTTTACATTTTCAGGAACTTATGACTCTTTGCCACATAGACTTGTGTTGTTTACAATAACATGATGTTTAATTGTATTGCGTTTACTAGACATTCTTCATTTTAGAAACAATACAATCTCACATTAAGGTTCAAATTCTGCTTTATCACAAACTTCTGATTTAATTAAATTAACACCCAGGATGTATTGTAAATGGGGCAAGGATATAGAAAGAAATCTATAATGCTAAAAACTTCGATGAAAATTAAACTAAATTATTTTGAATTTATTTCTAATCCTATCAAAATTGTGGTGAAACAGTTATATTTGTAAGCTTCAATCACAGATACTTAGAATTATTTACTGTAATATTTATATTCGTATAATGTCCCTATTCTGGATTCGTTTCTACATAAATAAAAATAATAAAGGCGAATTAGTAGCTTAAGTAAGTAGTATTCATGAACAAGTTTTTGCCCTTTTAAATGTTAAACCTACAGTGATGTTTAAAAATTTCCAAAAATCTATATTCAACTAATTTATTATTATATCTCAACAAAATATGGGATAGGTGCTGGAAACAGAATGTATCAACAGTTTGATCTAATTCAGTGTTCAACATGTAATTTAACCGATTCTCCTACTTCAGAATATAGGAAATATTTTGCATACAAAATTTTAAAAATCTAAATTTATCTGATCTTATATTTATTTATTGATTGTATCATAAACCAAACAACCAATCATATGGACTTTTTCACATTGATTAACTTCCAGTGTTCATTCATAAAACTATAGTTCGGCCGCTTAGAAAGCAACCTCCTCCAGCATTGGTTTAGCATTAGCGCGCAGGTCGTTTTCTAAGCGGCCAAACTATAAAGGTTTGTTCAAGTTTACTCATAATAGCTTACTGGTTATGTATCAGTAATGTTATATGGAAATTTCTTAATTTGGTCTGAATATACAAAAAATAATAATTAACTTGTCACGCCCAACAAAAAATACCCACTTGATACCTTTGAATCCTGATCATTTGACAGCATATTTACAAACTACGTACAACGGATAACAAATCAATGAAAAAATGTACATATTGAAACTGATAAGAACAAGGACACACGATAAGATAACTGTTTTTAATGATTTTTAGGCAGTTGACCATAGCTTTTGTTTATGAAAAACTACCAAACGATTACGGAAAATGTTGAAATATGTTACAACACTTAAACTGAACTAATTCTTACTAAAGCACTTTTATTTTTGTGACTTTAAGTTATTTGGTTCGTTTAGCAAGAAAGTTTTAAAATGCATGAAATTCTTCTGTGTTGAATCAAAGGTGAGTGAAAAAAAATGACAGGCAGATTTGAGGTACAGTAGAGTCCCGCAAACTCGGCACTCGATAACCTGGCAGTCTGGATAACTCGGCAATCACCTGGCTCAGAAAATTAGTGATTTTTCGAGTCCCGAGTTAATCATGGACTCAAGCCAGCTTAAGTCAAATTATTCGCAACTGGTACTAAGAATTTGTTGTGCTATATCTGATGACTTAATACTGACTTCTAATACAAATAAAAAATGCGACTAAAAAGCTTAAAAACTTTATTGTTCAAATTTTTAACCCTAGTTCCCGATCACCCGGTATTTCACAAACTCAGCACCCTTCCAGTCCAAATTACACCGAGTTTGCGGGACTCTACTGTATAAAATACATTATGTCAAGCGAAAGGGGAACCAGTTAAATAACCTCTTACGTTTATCACGTAGAAAGTAAAGAGTTCATAGATACGGGTTTTATCTATTTTCAGGTGATCCTGGTGATCAGGTATAAAATCAACACCCTCTAAGTTTTTTTGTTTTTTCTTTTTAGTTATCAACCTACAACTTTCTTTTACCAATTCTCTAATTACATTATGATTCTCCTTTCTCACTTGACATTTTGTAACAGGAGTTTCTTAACAAGTCCGTCCACTCATGATCAATTTTCTCTTTGCAAAGTGTAAAAAAAGAGGTGAGCCAAGTCTTCAAACTCCACTTTTGTAAACCAGCCTTTAAATGTTTGTGTGGTAAATATACATTAACTTAAAGGAATGGTTTTCATAATTTGTCACTCTGCTCTTTACAATGCATAATATTATTTTCATTTGAAATAGGCCTAAATAAGATTTTTTTATTAGTAATAAGGTCAATGTTTTTGTTTGTGCATTTATTTGTATTAAATGTGTGAAATAAACATTTTTATCATTGAGTTTGGTGTTGGTTGTCTTAATGTTATCCACCTCTTTCCAAACTAAAAATAATTCTTTCACTCATTCAAACAAAAATTAAATGAAAATTCACATAAATAATGACTGAGGATTGTAAATACTTTGAAAGAATTGTTTTAAAACTAGTTGTTCTACCTGCTCTTCACTTGGGTAAACTTTTACTAATTCATCACCTAAGAAATGTAAATGTAGAAATTGGGAATTATCATCAATTATGATGAAAATAGAGTACAAATTAAATTGTCCATACTTCCCTCTTAGCACTCAGAAATTAGGCATGTAGCTGCTTTCATGCAGATCTAACTTATTGTACATGCAGAAAACATTATTTTATTTCCTTGATTTATTGGTTAAAAAATTGCACTCTATAGGTGATCCCCAACACTGAGTCTATGTAGTGATTTAGACCACTTTTAAGAGGGTTAACACACTTTCCTGCTGCCCTACACACAACCCCTTATCTTAATGTTTTCCACTCTTAAGGCATTTCATTGGACACACACATTGTTGGTGCTGACATGTTAACTCTTTTCATAAGTGGTAGGAAAATTGATCTTCAGGTAAAAACTGCCAGACTCATCACATAGGCTGAAGAAAATGGTCATGGTGAATAAACTACAAGACAAGTGAATGAGGGTAAGACCAGAGCCTTTATTTGTCCACTTAGGATTCACAGATACAGACAAAGGTATGCTGTAGTTTTAAAGAGTTCTCTACTTTCAGAGGAAATTAGAAATTTCATTTGCACTGTTCAATCTTAACACATCTTTCTAGTGTTGTGAGGCAATCTGAACCTGAACAAAGAGTACTGTACTGCAGCCTGCAGCCATGATGGCGTGTCAGGCTCCATCCTTTTACAGCTGGGCTGGGAGATAAGATAGAGATAAACCAATGTTCGTTGACCATCTTAAGCCAGTCTATAATACCATCTTGTTTAAGAGTCAAAGGGATTCTAACATAGTAAATTTTAACCAAAATCATTTGGTTCAATTATTATAAGAAAAGGGTAGACCTCCGTATCTGTTGGCACAAACAACCCAATGAATATATCGAATGAAACAATCCAATAACGATATTTTCACACGTTTGTGCCAACAGATACGGAAGTCTACCCCCGCCTACCTGGGAGATACAATGGATTAGTATCCACATAACAAATTTAATCAAAATCGGACCACAAGTGTGTACCTCTGTACACCACATACACACAGACATAACTTCGAAAACCACCTTTTTGGGTTCAGGGGAGGGGCAAAATAGATACATCCACTCAAACTCGAAAATTTAGATTTAAAAAATACTTTTCATCACTCCTCACCGAAAGTAACTATTTTCGATAACAGCTGACATCAATGAAAGTAGCCGTTTCCCAAGCTCTAATTTAGGGCGAGGGAAAATTGATCAGCTGATTTTCCCTCGCTCTAAATTTACTTTCCCTCGCTCTCAATTAGTTTTCCATTTATTCACTACGCGCGCTAGTGTTTTGTTACGGTTTAATTTAATGATTCAAATCAGCTGTGTGTATTGTTCAAAGTCGTTTTAATCTTTTATTTTGATGTTTGAAGTATTGAGAAATATACGAAGGTTTCCTTTAGAATATTTTATTTTATTTTATGTTTTAAAAATCAAACAAAAATGAACATAGGTTTACTTTTAGAAAATTTTATTTTATTTTTATGTTTCAACAAATTGTTTGATAGATAATTATTGTAATATTACTGATGAGGTCTGCTATTCTGTGTTTGTGTATTTTTGCGTCGTGATGAAAAGTATCGTTTATAACTCGTACCGAAAGTTATTATCCGGCACTTGCTTCATTATTCCCGTCCTCGGCTTCGCCTCTTACGTGAAAATAGCTCTCACGTACTCGGCTTCGCCTCGCACGTGAAATTGGTGTTCCCTGTGTTCGGCTTCGCCTTACACAAAAACTTGAGCGCGCGCCGGAAAATGCCACTTTCGGTCCTAGTAATGAAATATACTATTCTCCATATACTATGGTGTAGGGGAGAAAGTAAAAATGTGCAAAAAAGTTTATGGAAATTTTGGAAAATAGCATATAAAGATTGATTTTTAAACGCGTAGATCATTGGAAACAAGGTATCATTCCTATTGACTATAAATCATAGAAAGTCAACAATTTTCATCACTTTAATGCTTTAAATACATAGAATAGAATAGAATAGAATCTTTTATTGTCGTTAAACATAATACATGTAATAGACAGTGTCACATTTAAAATAGCCTAAATTAAGTCACATTCAACATGATTGTCAAAATTAACTTACTACTTGAAACACAGAATTGAGTCGTGCAATGACATATTTAAAAACTCATCAACATGGTAGAATGGATTTTCTACAAGCCAGTCAAAAACAGTTTTACTAAAAATTTCTTGTGCTGTTTGTCCTTTAGGAGGTAGTTTGTTAAACAGCCTAACACTCATGACTTTAAATGATTTTGAGGTTTTACTAAGCCTAAATCTATCAATAAATATTTTGTGACTTGCCCTGGTAAAGTGGTCATGGACCTGATTCGACAGCGTAAGATTTTTATAATTACGTTTCACATACACTAGACAAATAAAAATATACATATTTACAACAGTGGGGATTTTAAGTTGTTTAAACAGTGGTCTACATCAGTGATCTGCAGAAACTGCGTTTGCCAAGATCCTAACAGCTTTTTTTTGAACCTTTAACACATTCTCAACTTTGGAGCTACTACCCCAATACAACAAACCATAAAGCAACAAACTTTGAAAGAAAGCAAAATAACACGATCGAAGATATTTACATGGAAGCTTACTTTTCAGACATCTTAACATGTTAACCACCCTTGATATAGTTTTGAACAGGTTTTTGCAACATGATCATCCCAACCTAACTTTTGGTCCAGATAAAACCCTAGAAGTTTAACACTCACATCATTGTCTACCTTTTTAAGAGTGGTTAAATCTAAAGAAAAAGTCATGTTCTGTGTTTTATTTACATTAAGAAGGAATTTATTTGCAGCATACCACTCAGATGCTTCTTTTAAAACTACAGTATTCATTTGGTTGGACAAGACCTCATGATTTTTTCCAGATGCAAAAAAAGTTGCATCGTCCGCAAACATGATTGTTTTTGCAGATATGTTTTCGGGCAAGTCATTTACCATTATTAAAAACAGAAAAGGTCCCAAGACCGACCCCTGTGACACTCCATACATCACCTCGGTAGCAGCAGACTTTGCGTCTCCTACGTAAACTTTTTGTTGCCGATTTGTAAGATAAGATTCAAAAATTTTGATTTCGTTGCCAATCATACAACATACATTAACATACAAAGTCAATAGTATCATTTCACTTTTAAGAAACTAACTTATCTATTTTTAGTTTTTACATTGGCAAGCTTGGTTGTCGCTAGCAGACTAGCAGAAGCAGAAGGCAGGCAGAAGGCAGAAGCATAGCAGACTGCCAGACTGGATCGGTGGGTCACTTTTTGTCTTTGTTTACTATTAATGACATTTCATCAACTGCTCGTTGCTCAGTGCTCACTTGTTAGCTTTTCTATTAGTTGGCGTTGTTATTTTATTTCACTCCAGAACAAAATAACTCTGAAAATGAAAAATTAGTTAATAATTGTCAATTAAATACATAACTTTTAGAAGACAATTTTAAGTAACAAAAACAAACCAGTACCGGTAAGTAAAAAAAATCTTACAGTATTTTAAATTATTCCTATAAGGTTATGTTCTGTTTGTGCTTTTGTTGTGTGATTTACATAATTATTTCTATAATAAAAAAAAAATTCTTAACAAAACTTTATGGTTGTATTCTTATTTATTAGGAGGTAGGAAAAGCCAAAGGCTAGATCAGAAATTACTAATCTGGAATCTATTGTCTTATATTTTAACTAAGTACATGTCTAGGTCCAATATTAACATTGTTTTAAGAGTCTTGGCAACACTTTATTAAATAATTGCTTTCCACTAAGATAGTTTCTTAACCTCAGACACACATCTTATAACTAGGTAGCCAATAAACTTAATTCATCAATAACTAATATGAACTGCCTTTCCAAAATTAAGTAAAGAACAGTAGGGCATTAGATAATATTAATAGGTAATATAAGTTAGACGAATGCAAAACAATCTTGCATTCTTGTGTGTACCTTTTTGAGAAGTAGCAAATTTTCTTCTCAAAGTAAAAGTGCTTTATTTTATTTTGCTTCCAACGGTCCAAACAAACCAATTTACAATTATGTTTACAATAAATATTCAATGTTACTAATATCTAAGGGACAAGCCAAACATGCAATGGGACGTATTTATATTACTTAACAGAAAAATCTTGACAAGAGCAACAAACTAAAACCTGAGCAAATGTAGACTAACAATGATAAATTTTTTAATAATTTGTGCTGTATGTCTAACCTAGTTGTAAGTTAACTGTATATTTTTACTGTCAGCTTTTTACTGTTTTAATATCTGACCCTGAGTTTGCTTTCTTTGTATTAAATGCATAAAGAATAGATTTTATTCACATTTTCTTATAAGTTTTGCAGCTTTTTATAGCCTACCTGATGTTGCATTTGCCCGTCCACAGAGGCCTAGGTCCTGAACGTGCACATGCAGTGATTAAAGTGGTTAATCGGTATTGATAGATAGATAGATAGATTTATTTGATCATTAAACATTATATATAAAATGCAATAGATCATGTCAATATAGTAAACAAGTGTACATGCAATCAAGCTACATCAATTAAGGTTTACATGCACAAAGAATAGGTACTTATAAGATAAATTATGAATAATACAGACAGGCTTACTAAATAATATATGCAATAGTAATTAAGTATAAAAAAGTTAAATCACAGTGGGCGACATACTTACTTGAATAAATAATACACTAGGCAAGCAGCTAGCAATGAAAGTTTTACAAGTTAGAAATTTACACAAGATAAAATCACAATATAAAATCACAGAAAAATCAAAAATCAATGTAGTTAAAAAACTAGGCTAATATCACAGGCAAAGAATTCTTCAATACTGTAGAAGGGTGTGACTGTATTGACGAGTTGTATTGATAAAATTTAAAGACTTTTGGATCCACCACTTCACTGCCATGGATTCACACTCGGGTACAGTTTCTTACCTGGGCTACGCTAATATCGATTGAAACTATCAATCAGATTAGTAAACTTTCATGCGATTTTTTCGCCATCAGCAAGTTTGGTTGGTTAGGTTAGGTTATGATAAATTAATTTTATAATAGCCTAGATTAGTTTTAAAATTATCTTATTAATCAATATTTCAATTCGATAGTTCCAATCGATATTAGCGTAGCCCAGTTAAGAAACTGTACCCTCACACTCCGTCTGGGCTCTATCAACTACGTTAAGCCATCGATTGACTCACCTAAACATGCACAGGCCTAAACTTAACATAGGGCTGTGGGGTTAGGCCTACTTAAGTTATTACAGTTCTTTCTTGTTTTAATCCTTTTTCTATTTTTTTCTTGTGTCTTTGCCAGTGGCAGTTTTTAGTTTTAACGCCTTTAAGGGAAAGCAATCCAAACCCGTAAAAGTTTTGTGGGGAATTTAACCCGTCCCTCCTGCATCGAGGCTTATTTGATGTTGATTTTTAGATTATTATAATTTATTCTACTGACCACACAACTTGTTAAAGTGGTCAGTTATATTTCCAATATTATAAATGTTCATACATTGTTAATTTTTAATGGAAATAAAATCATTTATTCATTTATTATTCATTATTCAGGTACAATACGCTAACCACAATCCTTGACTCTTAGAAATTTAAAACTGGTTTTTAACAGTCCTACAGTTAAGAAGGCTATAGGCTAAACAATTCCTATGGCTGATTGATTGAAGTTGAGCTTATTTTAAGTTAACTTAATCTTGAGTTTAACTGTAAGTTTTTTCAGTTCTTCAAGTGTGAACTGTATCTTGAAGGGTATACGCCTAAAATTATATTTGCTCCAACCTAACAAAATACATAGGCCTACAAATGCTCTTTCTACAAGGAGCACTGCCGCCCTATGTTCATCCGACATAGGGTGCTCACTGTATTCAGCCAGTATATCCTCGACATCCTTGTACTTCTCAAGGACAAGGTGGGACTCTTTGGCAGGAGGGAGGAGGTCCACACCCACAATACCCGCAGAGCCCTAGACCTCAACATGCCTCGGTGCCGACTTGCACAGACGATGAGGAGTTACCCGCGTTCGGCAATTAGGGTTTTCAACACCTTGCCTAAGCGAGTGTGTGACATGGACCTGCCAGACTTTAAGAGTGCGATTCACGATGGACTGCTGAATAGGCCATTGTACGCCTTGCAAGAGTTGGACAACAAACCCCTTTTTGTAACGTGACATGTCTGCCACAAAAAGTATATTAGATATTATTTATAGTTTGTATAGTGTTTAGTAAATATGTAAATAAAAATAAAACATGACGCAATCTATCCGACTTGTCGGTCAATGATGTAGAAGACAAGTATTCAAGTAAGTATTCATAACCTAGACCTACTTAAAACTTTAATAAACTTAGGTGGTCTAGTATTATTTTATGATAAAAATAAAATTGTCATATTTTAAAGGCCCTTGTTTAGATTAACTTATGTGAATGTTAATTTCTTTAATGTTTTGTTACAGGTTCATTATGGGTTTTGTAATCTCAGCAATCCATAAGCTTTCGAAATTGTCGATTTTCTTACTGCTCATTGCTGTGATCCCGGGAATACCTCCTGATGGTGAATTTGAAGCTTACAGGTTCGATAAAAGTTTACCAGGATGAACTTTGAAAAATAAGCTTCTAGTTGAACTCAGCTATGCATGTTACTAACAATCAGATCGTTTTCTTTATTTTTGCTAATTAACACATGCCTGCTACCGCTACCCTTTGAACAATAAAAGGTAACTCTTTTTATCTTAACCTTTTTTTTTTAGTTGAGGCCCAACCATAGGTTAATTTTTATGGTACAGTTCAGGGTTGCCACCCTTGAATAATTTAGTTAAAAATTGGAACCCCCCCTCGCACCAAGATTAACACACACATAAAGAAAGACAACATGGATTTGAATGGTCTGTAATGCTATCTCTTGGCCATTGAACAACACACTAAACTTAGACCTCCTGACCATTGGTCAGACTTGATGGTCTGTGGCAGTAACACTGGTAGCCCCATAGCTTCAGTATGGTTTGTACACTTTAATTTGGAAGTCATGGTACTGTTTAATGACGTCATAAGATGGCTCTTGGGGCCTTGAGGGTTAAGAGGAGTTAGCTGTGTGGTCTTAAAATGTTGACTGGTAAATCAGTCGACTATAACGTACATTGTAGATCGGTTGCATCAGTTAAATAACAATATCTTCAAAGCCTAACCTAACACATGGTCCACCCTTAAGTTAGGTTATAATTATTAGGTGTGGTCGGTATAGTAGAAAAGTACCAAGCCTACTTCCGGAAGTTGTCAGCTGGTTATCATGCTCTCAAAAAACACACACTTCTTACTTATACACTTGACTCCTGCTAGTCCAAATACTGCTAATTAAAAGATCAGCTTAATCTTGAAGAATTTAAAGTTTTTTGTAAATTTGCACTAGGCCTAGTGTAACAAATCTATCTTACATAAATACATTGTTTGTACTGTGCATTCAACTGTTTTGGCCTATTATTGATAAGAAGTAGGCTCTCACGCTATTTTTTAGACATTACAGTTTGTTTAGCAAAAATAACTTGGAAGTAGTTCAAAAGAAATATCGATCAGTAGCTCAAAGATGAGTCAACGCTTGCGCTGGCAATCGTCTCTTTATTACACATCTGCTTGCTGTGCGCTTTGTCACAATAGATTTCACTTTTTTCCAATAGGGAAATTTGCTAAAACAGGTGTTTTACAAATGTTATGTGCAGACAATTTTTGACTTAGTTTTTACATAGAGTAAGTATCTGTTATTTAAAACAAAGATTAATACAATTAGGGTTACAGCATACCTCCTTCTGTCCCGTTGGAGGGTTCGTTGGCTGTCAATTCACGATTGAATGGAGCCGAAAAATTGTTTGAAGATGTAATCCATGGCCCAGAAGATATACAAGTGCACAACGGAGAAATTTACACAACTCTACATGGCGGCCATGTCGTCAAAATCGTAGGAAACAAAATACAGCCTGTTGCCAAGTTTGGACAAAAATGTGGTAAGATTTAGATTTAACTCTTTATATACAGTAAAATTTCCTTTTGATAAATATTAGTTTCCGTATGGTTCTGCAGTTTAGAATTAGAATCATGATTAATCAGGAGGTTTTCAAGTTTTTGCAAGTAATGTTTCGGTAAAACGGAGATTGTCTCACTGAAATTTGTTTGTAAAAACTATCATAAGTTCTTAGGACGTTAGTTAATAATAAACTTATTATGAAACTGAAAGTAGAAACGACAGTTTTCCTTCAAAATAATGAATAATAGGGAATAGAAAGAATAACAGCAATCTACTGTTTAATATGAACTAGTTAACCGCCCGTGCTCCGCCACGGGAATATTGTCAGCAATTAAAGAAATAATAATTACCAAATACTGTTTATCTTTGTATTTTATTTAGGGGTTGTTTAATTTTTTACATGAAATAGAACTGATAGTTTGCCTGTATAAACTATTTTATGTTAATCAAACCGATATATTATTTTAACCAAATGAATGTTTTATATTAATTCGAGTTTCATTTGAAAAATAAATAGTATACGAACTGGGCAATGCTGATAACCTAATAAGCAGCTATTTATGATATTTAGATAATTTGCTCATGTATATTCCTATATTCGTCTTTTTTTCATTACATTTGTTGTATGGAATAAAGATAGTCACTTAGCCTACATGTAAATCACG
Organism: Macrosteles quadrilineatus; assembly: GCF_028750875.1. Lineage (NCBI taxonomy): Eukaryota > Metazoa > Arthropoda > Insecta > Hemiptera > Cicadellidae > Macrosteles > Macrosteles quadrilineatus. The sequence continues at coordinate 180,535,803 of NW_026542594.1, forward strand.
CATCAGCAGTTGGTCGCATTTCACGAATCTTTGACCCATACTGTGAGTAAAAGCTGTGTTTACGGCGTATATATAAAGTAGGGCATACTTTGTTCAATGTTAGAGGGTATCAACGGTCCAATTTGATGGAAAAGGAGTCGTGGATTTTAAAACTATGTAGACTACCACTACCAGAAAGATGTTGATTCAAGTGAGACTTAGAACTGGCCATTTCAAATGCAGATTTGTATTATATTTTACTCAAATAGTTTTCTGTCTCTTTTGACCCTTGATACTTTTTTTTATAGTCGCTGTTGATAAGATTTTCCATAAACTCAAAATGTTGATAAGGAGTTAATTTTACCTTCCCCTTGTGACAACATAAGGAAAAAATATTCGTGTCCCAGTTAGTCTGTTCTGACAAAAAATTCATAGATTTGCAGTACTGACAAATCCAATCTAACGACCCCAATTCAAAAAAATTGGTAATTTTTAGAAGGGACTTCCAGAGCACATTTAACACCATCACTGCTCTTTGCCTTTTTAGTTTGATGGTTCTCTACATGTTTTTTTTTTCGTTCTGTATGTCTCTTTACGCCCCCGGTTAATGATTACCTTTTCTATTTCTTTTTGTACTTTTCACATCATGGGGTTAATGATAAAGTTTTATAACGCTATAATGATCCGAGTCAACATTGCCCTTAAACATCAAGTCAGATACTTCTTCGCCAGAACCGAAATCGTAAGTCACAGTTTCTCAAGCAACTTCCCTGTGTCCTACTCGAACAAATATAGTTAGGGTATAGTTCACTGAAAAATTGTAGTTCCAAATATCCCAGCGTACTCGCCATCTCGAGAAGGTAAAATTTGGACGTCGAACACTGATCTTGAGTAAGATTAATCACTTACGATAAAATGTTTGTACGTTTACCAATCATTAGCAATATTATCTGTACAACTTGCAAGCGGATTTCCCTATGATTGTTCTGGTGGCTATAGAGAATAAATTATATTGATCAAAACAATAAGTTTCCGTCCCCTACTATGGGTATTATTTCACATTCCATACTCAAACTTAAACTCAATTACCACTTTCCTTCAGATCACTTTGCAGGAAAACTAAAACATTTTTGTGTCCCAGTTTGTCTGTTCTGACTCGAAATTCATAGATTTGAAGTAGTGACAAATCCAATCTAACGATCCCAATTCAAAAGAGTTGGTATTTTTTTGTAGGGACTTCCAGAGCACATTTAGCACTAACACTGCTCTTTACCTTTTTAGTTCGATGGTTCTCTACATTTTTTTTTTGTTCGGTATGTCTCTTTACGCCTGGTTAATGATTACCTTTTCTTTTTCTCTTTGTACTTTTCACACCCTGGGGTTAATTATAAAGTTTTATAACGCTATAATGACCCGAGTCAACATTGCCACATCAAGTCACATACTTCTTCGCCAGAACCGAATTGTAAGTCACAGTTTCTCAAGCAACTTCCCTGTGTACTTGAAAAAAAATTCACTGATATATTGTAGTTCCACGTATCCCAGCGTACTCGCCATCTCGAGAAGGTAAAGTTTGGTACCACTGAACGTCTAACACTGATCTTGAGTAAGATTCGTCACCTACTATAAAATATTTGTATGTTTCCCACTCATTAGCAATTGTATGTACAACTTGCAAGCGGATTTCCCCATGATTATTCTGGTGGCCGTAGAGAATAAATTATATTGATCAAAACAATAAGATTCCGTTCCCTACTATGGGTATTATTTCACATTCCATACTCAAACTTAAACTCAATTACCACTTTCCTTCAGATCACTTTGCAGGAAAACTAAAACATCTCAAAAATAAGTTAACAAATACACTTTCCTTGATCAAAATCGTGTGTTTATAAACAGAAACTCCAAGTTTAATAATTGCATACTGAAAGTGAGGTTATAAAAATAATAACAAATGACTGACAAACATTAAACAGCTGACGAATAATTTATAAACTGTGTATTATATTCTTCAATAAGAATTGTGTTGACTCGACCTTTAAAGGGCTGTAGGTCGTAGCCCTTAGAAAGAACGTAAATTCTAACGAAGTTCGGCAAATCTACACATTATCCCCTTTAATTTGAGACATAAATCTTGTAGATCGGTCCAGTAATTACTGAGAAAACAGTGTTACAACTGTGTATTAAATATATAGATATTGAATAGCTATGGAAATCATGAACATATCTTGTTTTATTTGAGTGAACGAGACATACTATTACAAATACTAGAAAAATACATAAACAAATTACGTTTTTGGCCCGAAAAAAAATTTAACATTGCTTAAACGGAACTGCCAAAACATATGTTCAATGCTATTAGTATAGGATTCGGACTACAATTGTTTCATTTGTTTATCTTTATGATCCTTACTTTAATACCAGTATTTTTCTAGTATTTGTGCATACTATATAACTGAATTACTAAGTAAATAAATGTAAGTTACTAATTAATCTTTAAATACAACATAGTTATAAATATCAGATGTCCAACTGCTAAAATTACATGGTGACATTGATTTTTAACTTTTAAATTTTTAACTAGGCCTAAGTAACTTATCTGCTTGTTACAGATTTCTGTTTAAAAGAGTTTCTCAAAATGAAAGTATTATAAAGAATATTCAAACTGACAATACAGTAATAAGTAAGTTTATGTTCTGATGTAAAACATTTATTCAGTTTAGTCTGAATCACCTTGATAACGAATAATCAAAGCTCAAAGTTTCAATGTCAAATAAAATTATGATGACCTAATCATTAGATAACCTAATAGGATCCGAGATTAGGTCTTTTCTTGTCTTTTTTGTACATTCTTGGTTCATTGAATTGTTATCGAGTACAATGATTTACCGGTATCTATTCCATGAAGACATTTTTTTATTAGAAAGAAAACGATTGTTGAGTACATTTTTTTTAAATTTTCTACCTGAATTAGCCTCAGCATTTTGAAACTATGCCTAAATTGATATACCAATACCAGTATCTACAAATCAGGATAAGGGCCCAGTTTTTTATAGGAAAACTTACAAAATGCCCTAATAAAAAAAAGATTGGTTCTTTTTAGTATTTTTATTGTGTATGCCTTAGTATTTTGTCTTTACAAAATGTAATTAGTTTGTGTCATTATTTAAACATCTGAAGTCTTTGGACAATCAACATCTCAACTGTCTTAATTTAAAAAGCTCAAAAGCTTACTAATAATTAATTAGTCTTTTTATGTCACAATCACTTAGCATTACCATTATCTTTTGATTATTTAAGTAGACATCTCGTCTTGTAATGTAATCTGAAGACTGTTTGAATGTGTTTTAATCGATAAAGTGAAGTTTGGTGAGTCAGTGGCTCAGTCTGTAGGGCCACGGACTTTGGGCCCAAGGCAGCGATGTCGTGGGTTCGGATCCTGGTCACTGTTACTACTTTTTATCAGTACAGTTCACCCTTGTACTGTACCAGCTCTCTCCTTGCTATCCTGGATATGTTCCATGCACTGGCCTCAGTGGCCCATGTAGACAGGCGAATGCAAGGTAAAAGGAGGTGCCAACCTCTTTAAAGAAAAGTAGTAGGATTTTTCTATCTCATTTTAGGGTAAATTTTACATTACATGCTTTACAATTAAATAAATGTCTAACTGGTAAATAAGTTTTATACTATGTCTGTCACCATTTGTGCTATTTTAGAATTATTTTTAAGGAAAAGTCCAAATTATATTTTTTTTATCTGTAATTTTTAAACCTCTATGCTTTTTTCAGAGGGTTTCCACGAGGAGGCCAAATGTGGACGCCCACTTGGATTGGCTTTTGACAAAAAGAATCAAATGTACGTGGCTGATGCTTACTATGGTATCTTCCAGGTAGACCTAGCTACAGGTAAGTTTGAGTCATTCATGTTTTTTTTACCGAAATTTTGGTTATCCGAAATGACCTTACCCTATAACATAGGCTCTACTGTTTTATTGAACGAATATGACTATTATTATTTTCAAATAGTTACTTAAACACTGAGTGTTATTTTATTTTATCGTTGTTATTGTAGTTGTTATCAACCCGTTAAATTGTTCACTACGTATGATGCAGTGTTAAAGTATTACTGCTATATTGATTAATTTCTTGTTGAAGGTAAATCAAAGAACTTGGTGTCAGTGAATGACACGATTGAAGGCAAGAAACCCATGATTCCTAACTCTGTAGCTGTGGACAATACCGGCGCAATATTTTGGACTGACTCTTCCACTTCTCATTACTTACATGACGGTGTATTTCTCGCTCTACTAAACGGCAACGGAAGGTGAGTGGTTTTATAAAAATCTAATTTTGTTTGCACACTGTCTCTGTTTATTACAGTGCCATTTTATATATTTGACTTGACTTGATACGCTAGAAGGATTTTGGCCTCGCCAACAATTGCTTGCCATCTTTTCCAGTCGCCTCATCTACTTCCGCTCCTTTTCTTGCGATGTCTGTTCACACGCTATCCCACCATCTTCTTTTAAGCCTTCCAGGTGCTCTTATCCCGCTCGGCTGCCATTCTCCTACCTCCTTCAATAGTGTTCCTGTATCTCTTCTCAAGACATGCCATTTTATATATAATCCAAAAATATAAATTGAGTGCCAATGTTAAGGGAAGTATAATGGGGAAGAACTGTCGATACTGGTTTGTTACTTTTATCCATTGATTTATTGATATCATGCTTGCAGGATCTATGCTACGATAACAATAAAATAGGGTACATACCTAATCAAAATGGAAATAAATATAAATGAATATATTAATTGACTAATGGCTATAGTTTTGTAAGACAGTTTTTAGTATGACTCTTTCCTTAGATCCTTGAAAGTGCATCGGGCCTCAACATTGTCTGAGGATCTGTGTGGTTGTATGTAGTGCTTGTGTTTAAATCCTAAGGTTCCTGGTTTAATTCCAAGTGAGATTGTTACCAGACTCAGATACCATATTTGCCATTGGGCTATTAATTAATGATGCTTTCTTACAAAAGATCTGATATCAGATAGTAACAAGACCAGGGTAGACCTTTCCTTACAAAAATATGTTAAAAACAACACTAGACTTTTATAGGAATAAATCAAAACTGGTCCCCCGCTTCTACTTCCTAATTAATTCCTTTCTAGAGCTTGTTTTGAGATTGGCAAAAATTGTTTTCCGATCTAACTCATTAAATAATTTCACATTTCAAAAGTGTTTTGTTATGTCCTTAGGCCCTGATTCATGAACAGTTGTTAAAAGTATTCACTCTGATTCTTTTAACTCACATTATATTTTTCAGGCTGCTGAAGTATGACCCGTCATCAAAAACCAACAAAGTTTTGTTGGACAAGTTACATTTTTCAAATGGAGTCGCTCTCTCAGAAGACGGGGCTTTTCTGCTCATCAGCGAAACGTTCAACTTTAGGGTGCTCAAGTTAGTATTGAGATATTTACACGACTTGCAAATTAATTTTTTGAATTTTCCCCAAATTTTCTACATAGATCAAATGTTTGTTGGTGTGACATCAAAGGTGCTTTTTGATCCAGTTTAATACAACCCATAGTAAAATTTGGTTTAAATTAACTTTATGCTATATAATATTTAAATACCACCTCCAAAGTTTGAAGGTGTTGGGCGAGGCATATTGGTAGCCATTGGTGGTTCTAGGGCCATGTCAAGGGTGGCTATCGGGGTGTTCATAACCAGGAGGGGATTCGGGGGGCCCTCCCCAGGAAAATTTCAAATTTTAAAGCCATATTTAAGGTCTAGATCTATGTTCAAAAACCTCCATTACGTTTTTATAATGAAATGTATGTTTGAATTTATAATTCTAGGGTCCAATGAGGGGGCTTTAGCCCCTGTAGCCACCACCCCTTTGAACCGCCACTGTTGGTAGCACAACAGACTGTAATACCAAGGCAGCAATGTTGTGGGTTTTACGTTGTGGTGCTTCCACTTGAACTTATCACGACAATGATTTTTGTATACTGTTATAGCTTTCCCTTGCTTTGGTTGATATGTTCCTTGCTCAGGCTTTAGGGCTCTGACATGCAAATGAAAAGAAGCTACCAACCTTTGTTTTATAAAAAAACATTCCTGGGTATAGCAGTCGTCAAGACACAATAATTTCCTTCTTCAATTTATAGAACCAATTTAAATATCATTTATTACAACCCCAATACACATTTATACATACTCTAAACACACACACAAATACACAAGAAGAAAGAAGTAAAACTGTTTTGACCATACGAGAGGAAGCAGGCTCCAGTTGTAACAATGGCAAAATGAAGCTTAACTTAAGCTATTTTTTTTTGGGGGGAAATTTCAGTTAATTCGGTGTCGGAAGTTATACTTGTGGCTTTGTGCCTATTAACAATTTTCAATATGAGATTTTTTTTTGTTTCCGGTGAAGTATAAAATTTATAATCCAATTTTTTGATTAAAGTTAATTTTTGCTGGTAGTGAGTTAATGTTATAAAAGAGGTCTTGCTTTATCCACCATCTTATGCAGGTGTGTCCTTTGTGTTCTCAAAATTTGTTGCTATTAGATTGTTAAGGACATTTGTTTAGATTTTTGTTTTACTACAAAACAGTTCTCTGTGTGGTTGTTTTAGTGGTTTTCAAGCTTCGACTAGGTTTGTGTAACTGCTATGTTTTTGGAACGTTTGGGGTGCAATGACTTGAAATAAAAACACCATTTGGGGAATTAAATAAAACCCGGCCGACTACATGGTTACGGTTTGCTGGAATCTTGAGGACTGGAGAGCAAGGAAACTTTTGGAACGGCGGTTAAACGTGGAGGGAATAGTGGCGTGATGGGTTGTAGCCAATCCGGGAGCTTTATTGAAATCATACGATATGACGTCACAGTCGCCTGATCGCAGTCAGGACACAAATGCAAAACATATTGCCAACTCTTTAATCTTTATAAAACAAATCTAAATATCGTAACAATGGCAAAATTATGGTACATTATTATTGTATACACTACATTTCCTCCCCTTTAAGTTTAAAATATTTTTTTCTTAAAATACGCAATTTTTATCAACACATCAAACCAATTAAATAATCATTAAATAGCCTAAAACCAAAAACACTTTTTCATAAAACAATATTGTATGATTCAATCAAATAAGACAAATAGTCCCCTGTCAAATGTACATATACAGGCTCCCATGTACTCCTTCATGAGGCAGGTGTGGGAGTAGTCTTAATCTCTTTGTTTGACCTTGGAGAAATACAATTTCGATGGTGGCTCTCTTGAAAATTGTGCGTTTGAACGCCGGATGGTAAAAAACAAAATGGCCGCCATCGCAAACTTGTTTTCTTACTTATATCAGTAACCGTTAGGGTTACAAAAGAATTGTTGATACCAAAATGTAGCTATTTTAAATCTGCACAAAAAATATGATTACAGTTTTTATGTAGGATCAACCATTATTTCATCAAACATAATTTTATATTTTTCATAAATAAAATTAATCAGGGTGGATGTAATGTCCCAGGACAGTTAAATATTTCAAAAGGTAATAAAGGGTGTTTCATTAAAGCATAGTGGACTGTGCAGATTCAGATTCTATGTGCAAAAATAAGTCCAAAATGTTGTATAATTTTTTTTGATTTCGGCTAAGTTTAGCCGTAATCCGCCATTTTGATTTTTTTGAAAATAACTTATAACTCAAAAGCCCTTAAAGATATTTTTATGAAACTTGGTATAAACTTTAAGTCTACAACTATAAACATGCTCCGAAAAAGTCTTTGATCAGGCTCATCGAATTTCAAAATGGCGGCCATTAAAATTTTTTAAAGTCAAATTCCATGAAAACCAGCAATTAAAACAAAACTTTGAAACACAATATGTAAAGTCCTTTTCATTACAAATCGAACGACACTTTATTTGCGAAAATCGGATAATAAATAAAAAAGTTATGTAACTTTTATAATGTTTTTGTCACTAGTTTCTATGGAATTTAACTTTGTGGTGTTAAATTGACTGCCATTTTGATAATTAGCATTACGGTTAATAACACGGTTAATAACAAAAGTTACATAACTTTTTTATTTATTATCCTATTTTCGCAAATAAAGTGTCATTCGATTTGGAATAAAAAGGACTTTAAATAATGTGTTGCAATATTTTATTTTAATAGCTAGTTTTCATGGAATTTGACTTTAAACATTTTAAATGGCGGCCATTTTGTTTTTTACCCGCAGCGTTCAAACGCACAATTTTCAAGAGTGCCACCATCGAAATTGTATTTCTCAAAGGTCAAACGAAGAGATTAAGACTACTCACACACCTGCCTCATCAAGGAGCACACGGGTGTACATTTGACAGTGGACTAAAAACAATAAACATTAAAACAAGCAACCTTGGAACATTAAAAACGCTTTAAAATTGGAAACAAAACGCAGAAATAACTATTTACAAATTCAACCTTTCAGGAGGTTTTATTTCTCTGGCAGATCGCCTCAATGGTGATGCTTGTTTGGGTCGATCAGCTGATCGTACAGGTGATGTAAAGGTCACGTCCGGTGGAGTAAGCGATGAGCGCATACTACTACGTTTACTACGTCCTGGAGTACGAGGTGTACTCGGCATTTCCGGTCTCATGGGTGAAGCCCGACCAGCTGACTGAGCATTGTTACCAACATCCTGGTCAAACATGGGTTCAGCTGGAGGCAACACTACCTCTCTAGTAATATCATTCTGTTGATCATTTAAATTTACCTTAGTGTTTAACCCGACCAGCTGGTCAATATGGCGCTTCCATACAATACCTGAGTCTAATTTTACTAAATAAGATACAGGACTTAACACTTTAATCACTACACCTTGTGTCCATTTATTTCTTCCCCTGTAATCACGGACTAAAACAGGCTGTCCTATTGACAGTTCTCTAGTTTGACTGCCCCCTTTGTTACATATACAATCCTTTCGATGTACTTATTGTACAATACTTCTTTGATTCCTCGTCTAACTTTACCTGAGTGTAAGCCTGAGAAAGATCGATTTTTGAAAATGTCTCCCCTTGTTGTAAATTATTAAAAATGTCCTCAATCCTTGGAATTGGGTGGCGATTGACTACTAAATAGGGGTTGAGCGTTACTTTAAAATCGCCACATATTCTTATACTTCCGTCCTTTTTCAAAATAGGCACAATTGGAGTTCCCCATTCACTATTGCTAACTTGAGTTAAAATCCCATTATTTACTAATCGATCAATCTCAGACTCCACTTTACTTTTGATCGAAAATGGCATAGGTCTGGGTTTGAAAAACTTAGGAATTACATTTTCCTTCAACTCTAATCTAGCTGCATCTCCCTTGTAACAACCTAATACATCAGTAAATACCTCAGGAAATTTACTGTACAGTTTACTGACAATTACTGGTTTTTGATCTAGCTTTTCAACCGTGTTCAAACTATTTTCTTTAGGGATTTGGATCGATATTTCTAGTTCCCTAATCCAGTCTCTTCCCATTAGAGGATTAGCCCCTTTAGACACAACATACAAAGTCAACTTTTTATGCTCAGATTCATGCTGTACATTTACGTTAAGTTTTCCTACAGGTTTTATTGGCTGGTTTGTATAGGAGCTCAAAACCAAATTAGTGGGCATTAATTCGAGATCAGAGAAATTATCGTTATAACACTTTTCAGAAATTACTGACACGCATGCTCCACTGTCAACCTCAAATGGCAATACAGTATGTTCTACTTTAAGATTAACCGTGATAGGTTTTATTCTATCCCTCGGTTTAGTTTCCTCATCATTGATGGAAAATAAATTAGCTAAATCACTATAATCATCGTCATTGTCATTGACACCTGTGTTCTCTACATAGTTTTGCTTATACTTATGAGACTTGTTACCAGAGGTAAACTTAGGTGTAAAGTTCTTTTGTCCATCCTTACGCTTATCATTAAATGCAAATTTAGATTGTGACTCACCATTGTTTTTCTTCATCAGACACGCACTTTCTAAATGGCCTTTCCTCTTACAAAAATTGCAAGATAAACTTTTAAAACGGCACTCACTTTTTAAATGACCAGATTTACCACAACAATAGCACTTTACTTCACTTTTTGAGCACTGCCACGGCTTCCGCTGCTGCTGCTGCTGCTTCGAAGCGACGTTGTGGAGACGACTTCCTCCCCCCATGTTGTGGTAGGTCAGGGCCGCGGTGTCTCTCGCTGCCAACTCCATCGACGTGGCTATTTGGACCGTCTTCTCGTAGGTGAGATCTTCTTCGCCCAGCAACCTCTTCTTGGTGGCGTCGTCCCTCAACCCACTTACGATCCTGTCCCGAAGATGATCCGGTAGTTTGTCCTTAAACTCGCAGTTGACAGAGAGTTTCTTCAGGTTGACGATGTAATCAGCGACTGATTAATGCTCCAATTGTGTTCGTAGACTAAACTTGTACCTTTCGGCAATAAATGATGGTTTTGGATGAAGATGTCCCTTAATGATCCGTACAATATCCTCGTAGCTTTTAGTAGCAGGTTTGTCTGGTGTACATAGGTCTTTAAGCAGGTTATAAGTTTTCACTCCGACAACCGTCAAAAGCGTACTAACCTTTTTAGCGTTGGTAATATCGTTACATGTAACAAACAATTCAAAACGCTCGATATATGAGTCCCACGTTTCTTCTGAATTATCAAAAGGACCGATTGCACCGATGAACGACATCTTGAAATTTAATAAAGTTCCAAAGTTATCAATAAGGTTCTCATCAAGCGGCATTAATGTTTACACTCACACGCACTGTTCGAAGTTAACTTGACCGAATTCTTCTGTAAACACACGTACCTTCCTACGGTGCAGTAGAAGTTCAATTGTCACTTTTAAAAACACACGTACCTTTCTACGGTGCACTTCGATTGTCACTTAAAATCACTTAAAAACTTTTCACGCGTTGAGTCATTTTCGTACCTCGTCGCCACTGGAACGTTTGGGGTGCAATGACTTGAAATAAAAACACCATTTGGGGAATTAAATAAAACCCGGCCGACTACATGGTTACGGTTTGCTGGAATCTTGAGGACTGGAGAGCAAGGAAACTTTTGGAACGGCGGTTAAACGTGGAGGGAATAGTGGCGTGATGGGTTGTAGCCAATCCGGGAGCTTTATTGAAATCATACGATATGACGTCACAGTCGCCTGATCGCAGTCAGGACACAAATGCAAAACATATTGCCAACTCTTTATAAAACAAATCTAAATATCGTAACAATGGCAAAATTATGGTACATTATTATTGTATACACTACAGTTTTCAAGGATGAGATCTAGAATCTGAATCCAAAACTTGAAAACTGATTTTTACCTAATCTTATAGAAAATTTCTGTAATAACTATCATAATTTTTGTATCCCTGACTCCAGTTATTCTAACGTGGCTCAAATGTTTGAAGGTACCACCTGAAGGGACCCAAGGCAGGCCAAAGCGAGGTGTTTGTTGACCGACTGCCAGGTTGTCCCGACAACATTCACAGAGACGGCCGTGGTGGGTTTGTCTTGAGTCTGGTGCTGCCTCGAGACATGGATCATCCCTCCATGGTAGAGCGTCTGGCGCCGTACCCGCTGGTGCGCAAGCTGCTGGCAAGGCTCATGTATCTAGGTCAGCGCGCCGTCTCCCTGCTCAGGGACTTGTATCCCCACGAGGTGCTAAAGAAGACTGCACATCTGGTTGGTTGAGAATTAGTTTTCTTCTTTAACTGTTATTGCAATTTACGAGTTTCTTGTTTACCTAGCTGATTTTGTGTTTAAAATTGGTATTTTAATTCTTTGAGGAGAACACGTTAAACCCTGATGTTTTTACTATCTAACTTTGACCATTTGTTAAATAGCATTAATTAATTGATAGGCTAAGGACAAAATCTATTTTGTTTTGAATGGAATTTTGGGTCATCCTGTTACTAATTGGCCAGAGAGCCAAAGAGTTATGAGGGTCTGTGCACTGAAAACATTGTATTTTAGTTGTGATTTTTTAGACAAGGTTTATCATATTCAATTTGACCGCCTTTGTTTGGTTTACAAGCATTTTTGAAATTACTAGCACAAAAACAACGTTTGGGTTTGGGGGGGGGGGGGTAGTTGTTATGTAGCCCCAATTATTACCGTACTTAGATTTAGATGGACAATGTATTTCTTTTGTGTTGATTTTAATGATTTTTCGAGCCATATGAAAAACATTTTTTTTAAGTTTGACAATCTTTTGGTGTTATTACTTAGGCCTTAAGTTTGTTAAATATGTTATAACCTTAGAATGTTGATTATTTGAACTATCATCAATAATTTTATTTTTATTTACATTTTAAGTATTTTTAAGATCATATATGTCTCCCATGATGTTGAAAACACCATTATCTTTTTTCGCTGTGTGAACAATTTACAGCATCTTCTGTGCTCACAAAGACATCATTATTGTCTCCAGTGATCCCCGTGACATTTTTTTCACATCAGAACACTGTTTTTGTCAAACTGTGAAGTGTTGTTTGACAAAAATTGTGTTTTAATTTGAGAGCATATTAACTACACGTTGTGAGATAATTATTGAGAAGGAAATTATCGTAATTCATTAATATATCATAACACATGATAATTATTTTGATAAAATCAATAAAACCTACAACCAGCCCATCCAGTTCCAACCAAACTCTTTTCTTAGATTTGTTAGGATCAACTATGATTATGAATTTTTATAACAATACCCCATAGAACTGCTCTAAACATTTTTGTAAAGAGTTAACGGATAAATGAACAATATTTTCTAGATTGGACATTTTGAGTCGTTACCGTCGCCCAGTGTTAAGCGTACGACCGTCCTGCTATTGACCAAGGAAGGCAAGATCAGCCGTAGCTTGCACGCCACTGACGGACTGCTAGGAGTCTCGGACTTTGTGGAGCACGACGGACACTACTACCTCGGCTCACCGTTTAACACTTATGTGGCTAGGGTCAAAGCCACATGAGGTACTTACAGTATGCATTTGATCAATGCAAATTAGACAATCATTTTGATTTTACATACTTGGTGTTTTGATGAGAGAAATGTTGTTTCATTGCCATTATTCTTTAAGTTGATTCTAGTGGTATTTTTAAAATAGAGGCAATGTGCAGTGTACTCAAATAACACTTGGGAAAGAGTTCCAAACCCATATGTGTTGTGGATGTGCCGGGAATTAAACCGTCCCTTACGTAACGAAATCAGAGACTCTTAACCACAAGTTAGTTCATAAGCTTGCCTTGTAAATCCTCGAGCTGAGTAGATATATATTTTTTAAGACAATGATGTTGTTTTATTTACATGAAAATAAGAGTTAAAATTTAGTAAACTGTGGGAAACAAAAAGTATCAATCCTATGCATGTGTGCGTTTGTGTTGAAAAAACTAGTAATCCAAACAATCTTGTAAAACTGAATATAACCTAGCCATAATAAACCTAACAATGGAGAATGGTTTCAAAGATACCTTACAGGCAGGAGTCAGTTTGTAGAACTAAGGCACAGAGATAACAGCCAAATAAGAAAAGCAAGGTCAAGTTTTCAACGAATAAATCGTGGAGTTCCCCAAGGGTCTGTTATGGGTCCGGTACTATTTATTCTTTTTACCAACGATTTGCCGCAACAAATAGGAGACGACTGCCTTACTCTTATGTACGCTGATGGTGATGGTACGCCAACACAACCTTAGTGTTTAATGAACCACGAGCTAAAAATCTAGAAGTAAAATCCTATGTGTCACTCAGTATGGCCTACCAATACTGCTACAACAATGATTTCGCAGTAAACATGTCTAAAACAACTCAAATAGCTTTTGGCCGTAAATCTCATGAAGTGCCACGACTTCCAGATGTAGAAGTGGAAGATGAAGCTAAGTTTTTGGGCATGACACTCGACAAGAATTTAACCAGGACCCCTCATGTGGACAATATTTGTAAAAAATTAAGTTCAAGCATCTATGCTCTTAAACATATAAAAAATGCAACAGATGACATCATAACAAAAGTAGCATACTTTGCACTTTTTGAGTCGCACATTACATATGGACTTGTAGCATGGGGTGGAACCTCTGCCACTAACATGCAAAGAGTTCTCACAAAACAAAAAAAGGCAGTCAGAATAACTGCAGGACTCCACAGACTCGACAGCTGCAGGGAAGCATTCAGGTCACTCAAAGTACCCTTGTAGCACTCTACATCCAGGAAGTTGTGTTATTTGCAGTAAGAAATAACCTTACAAGGCGTGGCAAAATGCACCAACACAACCTGAGAAACACCATGCAGTACAACCTTCCACAACATCGGACGGCACAGTTTGAAAAGAAACCTTCATACGCAGGAATGAAAATCTACAACAAGCTACCACCAGATCTAAGAAGCAAGACAGAAGATGAGCTCAAACCAGCTTTGCATCAATGGCTCATTAATCGACCTTTTTACTCTTTAAAAGAATACTACCAACAGATCTTTGACCAAACAACACATCAACCACATATTTAGAAAAAATTGTAAATTGACGCTACTACTATTCTTAATGAATTTGTAAATAAAGATTAATTGTCTATTGTCTAACCTACCCAACGCAAACAAATTTAGTTAGGTTACGTTTAGTTAGGTGAGGCTACGGTAAGCAGCATTGGGTTACCTAACCAAATCCTTACCGCACAATTTTTATTTCAGCTGCGGTTTTTCGATACAGACAAAAACTTTCCACTACTATACTCTATCCACTACACCACGAACACCGATGACTGCTCTTCGTATAGTTGTGGTAATGGTGTTCCCTCAAGAGAAGACAATGGCGTCACACAAACTCATTTTGCTCTCATTTTGTCCGCATCGAAAAATTGCCGCTGAAATAAAAATTGTGCATCCTTGCCTAATTTTTTAAAAGGAAACTGGAAATCATGTTCTTAAATGTTTGTTACAAAGTTGATCTACACGGTGGACTCCAGGCCCAGATAAGAGCCATGGCTTGTTAGAAATTATTATTTAAATTATTAGTAAATCAGTAATTGTTGCATTTATGACTGCTTTAATGTGTGTTTCGTTTCAATACTGGTAATTTCAGCATCGTATTTAAGAATGTTTTTGAGGTTTTAGTGAGAGATCAATTTCATGGGTTTTGTAAAGTTTTTAGTCGAGTTGAGTCAAGAGTGGGATGAATACTATTTTAAGCTAAAACCTAATTAGCCTATTTTTAGTTTAAGCTTAAAGAATAGATTTTGTAAATAATTCATGTTTATAACTATTAAACAAACTGCATTGACCAAATTTCTTTTTTTTCAGGTACAGTTCATTACAATCAAGAAGTACCAGAGACTGAATATTTTTGACTTAACATTCCATTTAAAAATAATTTTTGGATCTCTAATAATTTATTTACGGTTAAAAAATATTTATTTTTGTTGGTGGTTTTCAATAAAATTGTTATAAACATTTAATTTACTTTATTTATGTTCCATGTTTTACTTCATCTATGTAACCATATTTTCAGCAATCTAAAAAAAATGTTTATGATTAACTGAAGAAAAAATACACTAAAAATTTTGTTCTATGATTTGAGGAATAGTATATTTCATTACTAGTATCAAAAGTAGCATTTCCCGGTGCACGCTTATTTTTTACAATCTAATTTTTTCATAACTTGTTTTTATTCAAAGGTTTCATTAAAACAACACTAAGAACCTTTACACGCACCTTGGTATGTCTCAAAAAAAGTTATACTCATACAACAAGAAACAAAATTACCTTCCATCAGGGAAAAGAAATAAAAAAGTAAAAAAATTATAAAACCATCCATATTTTTGGATGTAAACCTTCATACCATCAAAGCAGATCAAAGCAACTATCAAATTTACAAAATTAATATTTCTTATTCACAGCTGTTTTTTCCAGATTTAATCTGTTAAACAAAACCTGAATAATAGATTAGGCATTAAATTTTACATGTGATGCATGTTCATATTCTTACATCCAATCAAATGTTTTTATTGTTGCTAAACATGCTTCATAGTTACATTGGAATCCTGCCCTTTACTTTTATTTACAAACAATGTAGTTTTGCTTTTCAAAATAGTATGTTTAAATTAGGTTAGTTTTAAATCACCTTTGATATTACTAGTTGCTTTGCTACTAGAGTATTAAAATGAAGTAAATAAATGAATCTGAGAGCTCAATGGGGAAAAGTTGTATGAAATGGTGAAGCAAAGCAACATCAAAAAGAAAATAGCCTCATTTCTATGTATTGTGCTTACTACAGTGTTGAAATATTGTTTACATTTTCTTGATTTTATTTCAAACCAAATAAAAACCATTGTGAATCAACAGCCAAGTTACAAAGACATTACGACTCAGACAGAAAATTCACAAGAGTTAATGGATTTGATAACTCACCATTTTGGTGCCATCCATGAAGAAAATTACATAAAGAATATATTGTATAGAAACCAATGGAATAAAATGAATAGTGAGTTAGACTTTATTAAGGAACAGTTAAGTTTGCAGTGCGATAGTTTAAACTCGTTAAGAAGTGAGCTAAATAATGCGGTGACAAGTATTAAAGATTTATCGCTAGTGTTTTCGAACAATGCCAAATCTATTCCGTCGGTTCCGGTCTCGGGAGGAAAGAATTTCATTCCTACACCGCCACCTCTACCACCTCCTGGTTTTATCTCTTCCAGCAGTTCTTGGGTAAGAATAGGAAAGTCTTCAAAGAAGGTAATTTTTGATGAAAACTCTCCACCTCGTCCGATTATTACTGTCGAAAATTTAAAAGGAGTAAAACTGAAAAAAGTTCCACTGCCAGAAAAATCAAAAGATGCGGAAGCCAAGGAAGTGTTTCCGATCCAAGTAAAAAAACTCAGACAACTTAATAGTACAAGGCCTAAAACTGGAGAAAAGTGTAAAAAACAAAAAAACAATTTAACAATCGGTCCCCGGCGCCCTTTCACCTCAGATACTTAAGTTAATATTGATAAAAGAATAAATTATAGATATCTATAAAAAAATTCTGTTTCGCCTCGCTTGAAGATTGAGATGGAGTAATGAAACATCAGAACTCAAGTTAAGTAGTTGTAGACTTTACCTAAACTTTGGACTGTGTACTCTCACTGAGGAAAGAAGATTGTATGTCAAACGAATTAAAGTTTCAACTTGTAAGTCTAATATTAGGCATTTCTTAAACAATTTTTCCCAAACTTTCAATTTTCAAAATGTTGTTTTGCTTATTCAACAGTATGGATTCATTAAAAATGAATAAAGACTTGCAAAGTAATTTGTGATAATCTAAAAATTTATTGGTTAATCAGTGAATTTACTTAATATTCTATGCATTGAATCAACACCTTGTCATACAGCCTGTTTTATATATTCCTATTCTGTGTAGCTGAAGCCAATTTCCAATGGCTTTTAGTTACGGGATGATTGAATATAACGTCTTAATGCAAAGGCCTAATGGTGAGCATTTTGAGTTTTTGTTGACTAACTGACTGTACATATAACAATTCCAATTAAAAAGTAAAATGCTTTCCTCCAGGAGAACAATATTTTTGCTTTATTTGTCTTTTCTTTTACAGAAGATTTCCTCTCATTCGAACATTTGTTTGAATTTAAAATGTCTGAACCATAAGAAATTGAAAATTAAAATATAAAACTGCATTTAATATCTGCACTATACTAATACAGCAATAATATCTATTCATTCCAAACAGTGAGTGATATACTGAAAGTTTCTAAATTTTGTTGTTTTCTTTACCAAAATAAAAGATGTGTTTGCGTGAGTCCAGGTGTCATAACTACGGTAGGCCTACCTAAGTTTTAAATTCCAGACCAAGCACATACAAATAAAAGAGAATCCACTTAATTTCAAAACTATTTAACAGCAGCATTGTTTTCTTTTTCTCTCTTAACGCTCTGCACCTCGTCTTCCTTGAGGGCTGAGATTTGCATCACGTCTTCAGTTTGATCTGGAGATTTTGGATCAATCTCTTCATCTTCGTTTCCTGATTTGACAGAATAATCTCCATGGTAATATGTAGGAGGACATTGGTAGAACCGGTTGAGCTTTGCCAGGTCTATCTGGCTGAACCGCACCCTCTGTCCCATCCTGGTAGCCGCGGCCGGCATCTTCGGAATGATCGTCTCGCTCACTGAGTCCTTGGAGAAGGCTATGTTCCGATAATGCATCACACTATTGTAGTCATAAGGGGTGTTCAGAGTCATAATCTCGGACGGGTCTCGCTTGTAGAAGTTGAACTCCTTTCCTACAACCAAATCGCAATCTGTTAGTTTTGCAACTTTAAATAAATTTTGTACTGTATGAGATTATGTATGCTAGAGATTTTGACGTTTGACTTACTCTAGATGAGACTACTACACTGAACTTCAATATTTAGGGTTTTAATTTAATGGTTACGGCTTTTATCATACTTTCAGCAGACATCCAAACAGATTTTGTATTCTTTATACTTTGAAAGATAAACATTGTTCAATGCTTATTTGCCTCCACAAATATTATAACAGCGGTATAGATAATAAACACAAACAAATAACGTAACTGGCCCGAATACTTTACTGTATTAATAACATTAACATGTTTTGGACAGTTCCATCACTAATATTTACTATCGGGCAAGGGACATAATTTGTTAATGATCCATATCATTTCTGTTCTAATAATCATGTTTGTTACTCATTGAAAGGTGAACGGCTTCAATACCAGTCCTATTTAATTAAATTTAAACATGTGAAAAGAAATTTGAATAAATTGTTAATATTATTTTGCAATATTGAACTAGACAGAATGAGTACCAAAGTAGCTAGGTTTTGCCGCAACAAGGCCTTCAAACTTTATTTTGAATTTAAATACTAACCGGATACACCTATCATAGCTTTATTTTGTTTAAATCAACAAATTTGTTAAATTGGTTTTAATCATTTTATCAAAATCAGGACATAAATTCAGATTGAAAGAGCGATTCAGGTTAATTGAAAGGGGCAATAAAAATAGAGTTGAGATTATGATAGGTAGTTAGATTGAAATACAGTAGATACTTGGCTAAGATCAAAATAGATAGATTGAGTGTAAAATATCTTTACGCCACACTACACTATTTTGATGAACTTTCCACGCAAGGATTTAGTCCAGAAAACAGCTGTTTGCCGCCAGCTTATTCAAATGGGGTTTCATTGCGTAATACTGTTCTGCAATGAGTTTTACCGGACACCAATCAGCTGATTATACTGTATTTTCGTGGCAATTAGTGGTTATAAACAAAAACATAACCTCTCATGACTAGTGATTTTTAGTCCTTTAGTTGGTGGAAATATACAAGGATTTGTACGGATTAAGTAGTATGGCGTAAACTATCGTACGTAACTCGTCCAAAATGTGTGTACCAGACTCGTATGGTAATCCCGTACTCGACTTCGTCTCGCACGGGAACGACCACACTCGTCCGGTAAACACTTATTTTCAGGACTAGTAACGTAATATACTATTACATATCGACAAATCAATCCTATACCTGGAAAGATGTTTTGCCAAAGAATAGTGATATGTTGGTCCCGGTCCTGCCTCGTGTGTTCGTGCCAGAAACCAAGAGCGTGAAGGAACTCGTGCTGAATCGTTCCACGAGTTTGGCACGAAGGTCCGCCAAGGAACAAATCTAATGGTCCATAATTATGAAATCCAACAGCAGCTGCACACCTATAATCAAGTTTGTATGAATTTAAATAGAAAAGCTACGGTATTTTAATAAGTTTGGTTGTTTTTGTATATTAATTATCTTCTCTTCATGATCTATCAAATAACACAATTTTCAAGTATTTTGCAAATATTGTTGGAATTTTTCATTCAACTTAAAGGTTCTCAGTGACGTAGCCAGGGTGGGGGGTCCTGGGGGTCCGGACCCCCCCCTTTCAGGTCCTAAATATAATATTTCTTAGTTAAATTAAACGTGAAATTGTATAATAATAATGATATAAATTATATAATAATATTGTATTGACGTTGGGGATGTTTATTTTCAATTCCAGGAGAGCTAAAAAAGACTGTTTTAGGGCCTATATCTTCAAAAATTTTCCTGGACCTCCCTTCTACCCGACCGGGCGGTCAGTCGACCCCCCCCCCATTTTGAAATCCTGGCTACGTCACTGAGGTTCTTGTTTGAATATTTGACTTTTTTAACACCTGCAAAATACATCACTCCTAAAATTATGAAACTGTTTAAATTTCATAAACAAATAAGAGAATTTTAAGTAATTATGTACAGGCTTCTTTTTAATAACCCAGTGTTCCAGTAAGGGCTTCGGGTCAGTCAATTATCTTAGATTACAAAAACTTAAAACTATTTATTGTTATTCGGATAAAATAACTCAAGTGTGTGAATTTATAATTCATATATAAAAAACCTAATTCGATGAGAAGAGTTCACTGATTATATTAATAAACAAACAGCAGTACCGTACCCCAGTCCGTTGTTCCGCAGTACAATGTAGGCTGGTTGGGTGGTGCGAGGCACGAACCTCACGCAACTGACAGACATAATGTCCGTGAGAGCGTCCAAGATACGGGCCTGCTGTGCCGAGTTGAACTCTCCGGGAGCAAACTCGTAAGGTACGGTTTTGTTGGGCCATATTGCTGTTGGATCAGCTATTAGTGTCTTGAGTGAGTCCCCAGGCAAGTCTTTGGTCTGGAAAAATATTTGGTTTTCTACTCTCAACCATATACATAGTAAATGTAGACAATTTGTTTATAACAATTTTGGAGATTGAGTTTTGGTGTCTCTGAAAAGTGGTTTTCAAAGTGATTTTTATGTGTGCATGTGGTGTGTGTGTGTGTGTCTGTCTATAATCTGTATGTATGTGTTGATGTGTACAGAGCTACAGACCACTGTCTGTGGTCCGATTTGATGAAATTTCTTGGTATATGGGTCCTAATCCATTGTATCTCACATTTGGTTTTTTTTTAAATTAATTTCTTATGTTTAAGTTTTCCCATAAAATAATGGAAAATCAGATATTTACAAAAACTATACCTACACAATCTTTATTATTTTGACTTTGGTTATAAAGTTATTTTGCATCTTTTGTGATTTTCCCAAAAAATATCATAGTTACTCCCACCGCTTACCCATGTATAAGGGTTGTTGACAAGCTAATAGGAGAAAATATGTCAGTTTTCTGACCCTTTTTTTGTATGCAAGTAAAAAAAAATGTTTTTGGAGGTGGAAAAATGGGTTTGGACAACTTTCACCTAAAAAATGTTTGTGATTCTTTAGTATAAATGCCCCTGGTATAGAATTTATGAAAAAAGAAGTTATGAAGAACCTACAGTAGGTAGTAAAGAAAAATGTTATTTAGACATGAATGCAAACTTAAAATATAACCTATTTATGGTGTAATGAAGTGTTTCAGAAGACCTGAGGTAAACACCAGGAAAGGTACTCTGTGACATGAGGGAAAAGCACTGAGGGAAAGACCTGAGGGAAAACACCAGGAAAAGGTGCTCAGTGACACGAGGGAAAAGGACTGAGGGAAAGTGCTGAGGGAAAAGGGCCCAGTACTTTCGCCGGGGGCCGGTACTGGGTACTTCCCCCCACCCTCCAAGCACTTTCTGGCCCTATATAAGGAGCATCCCTGGGGGACTCTAGTTAGTTGGGCCTCCGCCACCGGTGGGTCCCTTCCCTCGCACTAGAGGCGTGTTGAGCTCGGTGCTTCCCGTCCCTGCACTAGAGGCGTGTTGAGCTCGGTGCATCCCGTCCCCAGCACTAGAGGCATGTTGAGTTCGGTGCTTTCCGTTCCCCCGCACTAGAGGCGTGTTGAGCTCGGTGCACCCCGTTCCCCAGCACTAGAGGCGTGTTGAGCTCGGTGCATCCCGTCCCCCAGCACTAGAGGCGTGTTGAGCTCGGTGCATCCCGTCCCCCAGCACTAGAGGCGTGTTGAGCTCGGTGCATCCCGTCCCCGCACTAGAGGCGTGTTAAGCTAGGTGCATTCCGTTCCCGTACTAGAGGCGTGTTGAGCCCGGTACATTCCGTTCCTGTACTAGAGGCGTGTTGAGCCCGGTACATTCCGTTCCGGCACTAGAGGCGTGTTGAGCCCGGTGCAGCTGGTTGGCGTGTTGAGCCCCAGCATCCGTTTTATTTCAGTTTAAGTCCCCGGTGGCCAATGGAGCTGCCTCCCGGGACCATGAATCCGCCTGGAGGGGGATTAAGAGGCCCACCTCCACTATGTAAGAAGAGTGCCGTCTAGGAGAGAGGGCAGTCGACATCCGTCAGCGTTGCTGGCGACATCGCGAGGAGCTGCTGCGCTTGGGACAGCGATCCGCCCAGCACTTCTCGGGCAGTCCGCATCCGACAGTGGGACAGGCGACCTTGTAAGGAGCTGCTGCGTTTGGGCTCTGGTTGGTGAGCCGCCCAGCACTTCTCGAGACAGAGGAGCCGACGTCCGACAGCGAGACTGGTGGCATCGTGTGGAGCTGCTGCGTTTGGGCTCTGGTTGGTGAGCCGCCCAGCACTTCCTGAGACGGAGCCAGTTAGAGGACTGCAGGAGCTGAGAGAAGAGGACTGCAGGAGCCGAGAGGAGAGGACTGCAGGAGCCGAGAGGGGAGGACTGCAGGAGCCGAAAGGAGAGAACTGCAGGAGCCGAGGAGAGGACTACAGGAGCCAAGGAGAGGACTGCAGGAGCCGTGAGAAAAGGTCTGCCTGAGCCGAGAGGAGAAGGGTAGAGCCGTGCTGTTAGGACTCCTGAGAGCCGTGGAGCAAGTGGGAGAAGCCACAGGTTGGGCTTCACGAACAGAAGAGATTTGTATATATTGTGTATAGTTTTTGTGTAAATAGTCCTGAAATAATAAATGTGTTGTAATCCATGCAAGTGTTCAGTCAATCTGAGTCCTAAAATCCCCGAAAAGGTCTGAATGCTGTACAAAGGTAAAAACCTGAGAAAGTACGTTACATATTTTGGCGCCCGAACAGGGACCTGATTGACTGACACTTGTAGAACAGACCAGGGGTGGACTCATTGAAACTAGAAAAAGATTAGGCAAATTATCAACATAATGTCTGGTGACGACTTTAAATCCCAAAGTCCACATACACAAAAAGATAACGTGAATTTTCAATCATCATGGATTTATAAACGAAAAGTTAATGAGTTACAGGAGGTGCTGAAGAAAATTGTGCGTCCATCGACTTCTGCGACCATAGATGCCAAGCACACCATCAGTAGCTTCACTAAGAGTTATCTGGAGTCTCAATGGGAGACAACTGCATCGTCAGCAATGATTAGGAAAGAAGAAGCAAGGACCACAATACAACAGGTGCCAGAGGCAGGGAAGGAAACCGTGAGTACCACTGACAGTTATCCTGTAATCTATTTTACCGAACCTAAATTGAATCTTAATTTTTACGTTGAAAGAGATGAGACATTGCTGCCAGACAGAGGATCAAATTTTGTTCCTAATACCAGAGATTTTAAAGGAACCATACCGGCGAAACCCCAGATCGTAAATACTACATTTGAGAGAGAAAAGTCATTTTCGCTTAAGAAATGGCAAAGGGAGGACCAGAAGCCCCAAAGGAGAGAGCGCAAATTCAGAGATAGGACAATGAAAGTAAAGTATTATAGACACAAAGGGAAAACTGTATAAATTGGTTTCATTTTAAATGTCGTTTGAGAAGTTTTGTTATGATTTGCATTTTGTGAAGATTTTTTTTTCCATATTTGAAGAGTTGGTGTTAGTTGAAAGGAGCTCATTGTTTATTTTGACCTAAAATGGGATATTGGTTTTAAGAAAGAAAATTTTTTTTCTTTTCTTTGTTTTCATAAAGAAAGGGGGGAGTGTAATGAAGTGTTTCAGAAGACCTGAGGTAAACACCAGGAAAGGTACTCTGTGACATGAGGGAAAAGCACTGAGGGAAAGACCTGAGGGAAAACACCAGGAAAAGGTGCTCAGTGACACGAGGGAAAAGGACTGAGGGAAAGTGCTGAGGGAAAAGGGCCCAGTACTTTCGCCGGGGGCCGGTACTGGGTACTTCCCCCCACCCTCCAAGCACTTTCTGGCCCTATATAAGGAGCATCCCTGGGGGACTCTAGTTAGTTGGGCCTCCGCCACCGGTGGGTCCCTTCCCTCGCACTAGAGGCGTGTTGAGCTCGGTGCTTCCCGTCCCTGCACTAGAGGCGTGTTGAGCTCGGTGCATCCCGTCCCCAGCACTAGAGGCATGTTGAGTTCGGTGCTTTCCGTTCCCCCGCACTAGAGGCGTGTTGAGCTCGGTGCACCCCGTTCCCCAGCACTAGAGGCGTGTTGAGCTCGGTGCATCCCGTCCCCCAGCACTAGAGGCGTGTTGAGCTCGGTGCATCCCGTCCCCAGCACTAGAGGCGTGTTGAGCTCGGTGCATCCCGTCCCCCAGCACTAGAGGCGTGTTGAGCTCGGTGCATCCCGTCCCCGCACTAGAGGCGTGTTAAGCTAGGTGCATTCCGTTCCCGTACTAGAGGCGTGTTGAGCCCGGTACATTCCGTTCCTGTACTAGAGGCGTGTTGAGCCCGGTACATTCCGTTCCGGCACTAGAGGCGTGTTGAGCCCGGTGCAGCTGGTTGGCGTGTTGAGCCCCAGCATCCGTTTTATTTCAGTTTAAGTCCCCGGTGGCCAATGGAGCTGCCTCCCGGGACCATGAATCCGCCTGGAGGGGGATTAAGAGGCCCACCTCCACTATGTAAGAAGAGTGCCGTCTAGGAGAGAGGGCAGTCGACATCCGTCAGCGTTGCTGGCGACATCGCGAGGAGCTGCTGCGCTTGGGACAGCGATCCGCCCAGCACTTCTCGGGCAGTCCGCATCCGACAGTGGGACAGGCGACCTTGTAAGGAGCTGCTGCGTTTGGGCTCTGGTTGGTGAGCCGCCCAGCACTTCTCGAGACAGAGGAGCCGACGTCCGACAGCGAGACTGGTGGCATCGTGTGGAGCTGCTGCGTTTGGGCTCTGGTTGGTGAGCCGCCCAGCACTTCCCGAGACGGAGCCAGTTAGAGGACTGCAGGAGCTGAGAGAAGAGGACTGCAGGAGCCGAGAGGAGAGGACTGCAGGAGCCGAGAGGGGAGGACTGCAGGAGCCGAAAGGAGAGAACTGCAGGAGCCGAGGAGAGGACTACAGGAGCCAAGGAGAGGACTGCAGGAGCCGTGAGAAAAGGTCTGCCTGAGCCGAGAGGAGAAGGGTAGAGCCGTGCTGTTAGGACTCCTGAGAGCCGTGGAGCAAGTGGGAGAAGCCACAGGTTGGGCTTCACGAACAGAAGAGATTTGTATATATTGTGTATAGTTTTTGTGTAAATAGTCCTGAAATAATAAATGTGTTGTAATCCATGCAAGTGTTCAGTCAATCTGAGTCCTAAAATCCCCGAAAAGGTCTGAATGCTGTACAAAGGTAAAAACCTGAGAAAGTACGTTACAATGGGCATACAATTTGATAAAAATTTAAATTAAAAAATAACAAACAAATGATGCAGAGGGAAACCTATGTCATTTGCCTCATTTGACACCTAGAAGCATAGGTCTACTGAAAATATGAAATGAATATTCTTTCAACAGTCACCACACCACATTTTTGTGCTGATTGTATACTACATGTAAAATGACTACCATTCGGTACTTTTCATTTTACACCAGACTGTTTTTTATTTGGCTCAAGACTACAAGTTCTCTATTTTATCTACACTAAAACAAAATATGGTGGATTCAAATACAACACAACTTTACACAAATAAACAAATTGTAATATGATGCAGGACAAACAACTAAACAAGTATACAGGGTGTCCCGGAACTTTCTACCAATTTTTTAGGGCATTGTTCCTGGGGGAAAAACATATCGAAATATCATATTTAAATTGTCCGCAAGTCCTTAGTTACTCACACATCTGCCATTTTTTTTCACTTATTAATTTTTTCTAACAAATGGTTAAACGTACAAAATTGAAACTTTACAGAAACATTGATTACAACTAGAAAAAGCTACAAAAATTATGACAATTTTCTAAATTCATAAAACAAAATGGCGGCCATTTAAAATTTTGTTTCTTAAATAACTCAAAAACCGTTGATTTTATAAAGATTTTATTTTATATAATTATTTTGTAGCTTTGTCTAGTTGTCCTAAATGTTTCTGCATAGTTTCAATTTTGTATGTTTAACCTTTTTTTTAGAAAAAAATAGTAATTGAAAAAACTGTGTGCGTAACTGAGGACTTCCGGACAATTGAAATATGATGTTTAGATTTTATGTTTCTTACCCAGTAACAACGCCCTAAAATATTGGTAGAGAGTTCCGGGATACCCTTTATATAAAAGTTCAGTAACATTCAATGAAAACAAAAAAATTCCAAACAATTACCTGTAAAAGAGCTTGTTGTTCAGGCCGTAGAATTATATCACCTTCGAACAGATCTCCCTCTTCTGGCAGAGGCAAAGCTAAAGAAAGCACCGAACCTTGCAACACAAGGCAAATTACCAAAACGAGACCCATCATATCTAAGGCAGAGGAAAACACAACTTTGGAATCTCTGGGGCCGGTCATTGTTTCTTGGTCATTTGTCTATCCTACACTAATGAACTAAATCAACCTTATCATCCGTGATAGTTAATCCACTTAATGTTACGCAACAGTTGTATTTAACTAAATAGGTATTTTGTATTTGATTTTGGAAATAAGTTGTTAGGATAATAGGGATACTTTGGCTTATTGTAAAAGATTTCTGTACAGTACATAAATTACTTGCAATGCATATACAGGGTGGCTGAAAAGTAGCTTGGACCCAACCTTTATAGTCAGGTTGGGTAGCAGGAAAATATTTCAGTTCTGGCAGACAGGCTGCAATTTTAGGTGGTTATAGTATACAAGTTTCTGAACCTAAAACCGCCCAGACCCCAATTTTTAAGGACCTCGGTCGTCCGTAATGACGTCATCAAAATGGCGGCCGTAAGAGGATGCTGGGTCCCCATGAATTGGCTATAACGACCGAATTCCTGAACCGATTTTCATGAAATTTGGCACACAAGTGCTTGAATACATTATGTCGGCCTGGGTGGAAAATGGTCAAGTTTCATAAAGTCATTTTAAAATGGCGGCCATTCAAAACTAAAAAAATTATGAGGAAAATAATTATGAATTGTTTTATACACGGTGAGTTTTAAATGAGTTTCCTCCCTACTTTTTTATACTTTTCTTAAGATATCAACTCCGAACCACGTCAGATAATTGTAGAGTAGCGATTACTTCATTTCGACTAGTTTTTATTGTATCAGTTTTTTGTTATCAAGCTTTCTTGATAAAATATAACAATTATTTTTATTTAAAATGTCAATATTTCAAAAACCAAACATGACAATGAAAAACGAATTGCAGCATTGAATTCACCATAAAAAAGTAGTTCAAAATGATCGGTCACAACACCACCTTCATATTTAAAATAATTTATCACATTTCAAAATGGCGGATCCAAGATGGCGGCTGAAAAAAATACATCCGTCATAACCGAGTTAAAATAGGTCAACAATGAATGGTGGTGTCCACTTGTCTTTATCTAGCACTATTTTGAGATTATGGCCTTAGTTTGTAAATGCACAATGTTATAGTGGACTAAAAATAAAGTTATAAAAAGTTCTCATAACTTTAGAATGGATCAACATTTTTTTAAACGGATTGCAGCATCGTATTCAGCGTAAAGGTTTTGTTTGAAACGGTGGGTCACAACCCTATCTTTACATTTGAAAAAATAACTTTGTTTCCAAAATGGTGGATCCAAGATGGCGGCCAAAAATGTAAACCCAGTCAAAATGAAGTTCTTGCTACTCTACAATGATCTGACATGGTTCAAAGTTGATATCTTAAGAAATGTATAAAAAAGTAGGGGGGAACTCTTTTAAAACTCTCCCTGTATAAAACAATTCACAATTATTTTCCTCATAATTTTTTATAGTTTTGATCAGCCGCCATTTTGAAATGACTTGATGAAACTTGACCATTTTCAACCCAAGCCGAGATAATGTATTCAAGCACTTGTGTGCCAAATTTCATGAAAATCGGTTCAGGCATTCGGTCGTTATAGCCAATTCATGGGGACCCAGCATCCTCTTACGGCCACCATTTTGATGACGTCATTACGGACGACCGAGGTCCTTAAAAATTGGGGTCTGGGCGGTTTTAGGTTCAGAAACTTGTATACTATAACCACCTAAAATTGCAGCCTGTCTGCCAGAACTGAAATATTCTGCCACTATATGCAGCTATACGACCCCACTATTAGCTTTTCAACCATTTGAGATATTTGAAATCGGTTTGCAGCAACCTTCTTAGATATGAAGGATTACAATAATGATCGTTAATTTTGAAAATTTTGGCCTTAGGGGTAGTGGGTAGCTCAAAATGTTCAAATAGGAAGTATGGCCGAGATTGGTATCATTTTACAGGTCTTGACAAAACTAAACAATTAACATTATAGAAAATAGAAATCGGACCACTAATAAAAAAATAACAGTTAAAAATTACTGTACTCTTAATAACCATTGTCTTAGTAATGTTCAGCTTCCATTTTGTTAGTGGTCCGATTTCCATTGTCTTAATGTTAATTGTTTAGTTTTGTCAAGACCTGTAAAATGATACCAAACTCAACCATACTTCCTATTTGAACATTTTTAGCTACCGGTACCCGTGCCCCACTGAAGGGAAAAACTGTCAAAATTGACCATCATTATTATTGTAACCCTTCATATCTAAAAAGTTTGCCGCAAACTGATTTCAAACAACTCAAATATAGATATGGGGGATGCAAGTTAATTTTCAGCCACCCTCGTGGTTATTTTGATTTGATATGTTTAAGGGCGCCATTTTGTTATTACTGGTCCGATTTTTGTTTTCTTAATGTCAATTGTTTAGTTTTGTCAGGACCTGTAATATGATGCCAAACTCGACTGTACTTGCCATTTGAAAACTTTAAACTACTAAGCCCTAAGGGCAAAATTTACAAAATTAATCATCATTTATTGCAGCCCCCTCATATCTAAGAAGGCTGCCACAAACCGATTTCAAATATCTGAAAAGGTTCAAAAGTTAAGGGGGAGGGGGGTGCAAATATACAAAATTCTTTTTTATGCTCTTCAAAATGGTTTGGAAAGAAATTATAATTTTTTTTGTTTTTGGGGTCAAAAATAGGAAAAATAAATTTTTAACCCATAAACCCCTGTTTCCTTAGTCCCATTATGCTGGTTCGTGAACTCTTTCGGGAAAATGTTGGTTTACTAGTTTGTAACAAATTTCTTCAAATTCATAAATAAATGTATATATGAATTTGAATGGAGGGTGTTTTTGGGCTCTGGGCACCTCAAAATTAAAAAGTAAATCGGTCCCGGGTCTAGGCCTTATCATGAGACCTACAGTAATGGCTTATTCCCTATATGAGAAATTCGCTAAAACTGTTCTAGTTTCCTTCTTAATGGAAATTTTTGCAATTGATGTACTATGGGCCAGAGAGAATTTCATCTCTAATCACCTGCCTTGTGGGGGAATTTTCTCATCCTTGTGCCCTCAACAAACCTAAAAGCTCTTGCATCTCTGGGCCCAGGCCTATTTATTATGCATAGTATTAGGGATGATACTAAATTTCATCCTTCAAACAACCCCTATGTATTTTTCCATTCACCCACCCAATTATAAAAACAATTGAGCTCTCAACCAATAGGAAAACTAACTACAATAGTTCGGCAGCTTAGAAAACGACCTGCGCGCTAATGCTAAACCAATGCTGGAGGAGGTCGCTTTATAAGCAGCCGAACTATACAAGGATGATCTTTTCCACTGGTCACTGAAACCAGGGGCCCAAAAATACAAGGTCAAAATGTGGGGGCTGGGGATTCATAAAATTAAACATTGTTTTGTGAATTTTAATTTCAGTAAAACCATAGAGATAGAAGATAGAAGATAGTTCAATGGTCAATGTATACAAAAATGGACAGCATAAATATAGCCCTGGGCACTACAAGTCTTTTATATAGTTATTCTATTAAAATATAGGTGGGTAAGAAATAATACAACTGTTACGAAATGATACCACTTTACTTTATTTACAAAATTGGTAATGAAAACTTAAGACGATGTATTTAGTGTACAAAGGTAACCAAACAAAAATTTTACAAACCAAAAGTTTGAAATTAAAATAGTGGTAACCAAACTATTTTTATAAACCAAATACTTAATTTAAATCACAATGCTTTTAAGCATGAAGTTAACATTATAATGAAACCAATAACATTATTTTCCAGGTTTGCGGTCATAGAAAGTACGTTTTAAATCACATTTTATTAAGCTAAGTAAAAATATAAGGGATAACCAAAATTTCAGACTAATACATGAGGTTAATAGTAAAGTAAATTATTTGAACTAATTCAACTAACGGAAAGAAGAAACAGTTAACGATTTTAACATAAGGGTATAAAATGTTTGTAGAATAAATCTAAGCAGAATTAAATTCGAAAGTGGATCATAAATAAACCTTTAAATATTTAGGTTGAATAAGCAAATTTTTAATTAAACTTTTTAACCAAATAAACTTTTGCTAAATATTAACACAAAGTAACATATTGCCAAATTGGTATGCTACTATGACTGTATATCTTCTTGAGAGAGGTCTTAGATTATTGTAGATCTTATTGAGGAAGTAGAGTGAAAAGAGAATAAAAATAAATATTTTTCGATACACTACTGTGAAATGACCTGCTTTTGTTACATGTTTATCACCTGCAAAAATTCATTATTACATTGTTGTGTGTACACTATGGAAAAAGAATGTTTACTATGCAAAAGTAATGTTTACTATCTTTCTTGGATTTTTCCGACGTAAACAAAGATTTTTTATTGTTTTGTCAACTGTTTTATTGTACAATCAACGTCAATACTAACTTTAAATTGAAGGTATAACCTAAAAAATATTTAGAGTTTTGTAAGATCCTAGCTGTAACAAAGAAATATCCAATGTCTTTTTAATTAAGAAAATAATTAGTCTTTGTAGTGTAGCGAAAAGTGACGTTCAAAACACGAGTGAAAGTGGGTCTATCTATACATATTGTCGACGATTTAAAGTGCGAGATTTTTCAAATATGTAATGACTCACTTTCTACTCTTGTTATGAAATATACTATAACATCTGCCTTGAAGCTAAAATTGTGCTGTTTCCCCTATTTTTAGTAACCAGACAAGAAAATGTCATCTATGAAGTTGCAACATAACATTTTTTGTCAGGAAAACATGCATTATATGATACAGCTGTAAACTCAAAAGCCACGAGCCTGATATATTTAGCAAAGCAGTATTAGCACCCATTAAACATACTCCCTTAGTAGATTTCCCATCCTTATGGAACAGCTGAAGCCAATTTTATTGTTAGTTCAGTCCGATGCACAGTAGAGGTTGTGTTTTGTTTACAATTTGTTTCTTGTTATTTCAGTAATTTACAACCCCGTTTAGCCAAATAAAACGATATAATCATAAACAATAACTCATCCTTTAGTTATATAACCAAACAGTGAAGCACAAATCATGAAAAAATAATAGAAAGAAAATGTTGTCGGCACTAGCCACCAGTGTCACCGGACATGAACTAGACACAAAAAAAGAGCTTCCAAATTTACAATGGGATGCGAAGTCTATTTGTGTTAGTTAGTGGTATTAGGCCTGGTTTTGATGCTACTGATAGTAGACCTACGTTGCTACTTCAACATTCACCCTACCATAGTTTCCTCTAATGCGAGGCCGCGGCGAGACAAAAATGGCAACACTGCAGACCCGGCATAATGAAACAGCTGTTGCACTAATTTATAATGGAGCGTGTGCGTTTATGTTTGTTTTTAGCGAATTTCCCATATAGGGAATAAGCTATTACCGTAGTACTCATAGTAAGACCTGGACGCGGGACCGATTTTTTTTTTCATTTTGAGGTCCCTAGAGGCCAAAAACACCATCCGTTCAAATTCATATATATATATATATTTATATATTTATATATATACAGTATATATATATATATGTGTCCGTTAGCACGATAACTCGAGCAAAAATGATCCGATTTTGATGAAATTTGTTACAAATGTGTAAGCCTACGTTTATTCGAACGAGTTCGCGATCCAGCATGATCGGACCATGGGAACGGGGGTTTACGGGGGGTTTTATGGGGTAAAAATAGGTTTTTCCCATTTTTGACCCAAAAAACATAAAATTTAGCAATTTCTTTCCAAACCATTTTGTAGAGCTTAAAAAAACAAATAATTTAGTATATTGAAGCGTTATTATGCGCCTAATGGTTACGGAGAAAATTCCAAAAAATTGTAAATTTAAAATTCCCATGTTATTCTTATGGAGAATAAGTAAATTGTTGTAGTTTGCTTGTTTATGAACATATTTTGATCAAATTTGGAAAATGTTTTTATTTCTTACTAACTATTAACGTTTTACAAAAAAAAAACAGTTTTACCCTCCCTGATGCAGCAAACCTAAGTACTAGTTAAACTAATTCTATTTAAATAGAGAATAAATGTTATATTTTTAAGTAGACATTTCAGTGTAAATCCAATCAGTCAAATGGAAATTCGCTTAGTCTGCAGGTTTGCTGCGGCGGGGGTATTGTGTTATTACCATCGCATTAGGCATGCCGGCGTATTAGAGCCCAACCGACGCGGCTTTGTATTAGAGGTGGCTATAACCCTACTTGTTTATTGTTCTCTCCCAAGTTGTCTGTAGATAAAATCAATATAGCAAAAGAATGAAATCATAGCATTCATAACAGAAGCACAACAAATAAGATAAAAATTGTAAATTTATTATTACTTAGCTAAAATTACAATTTTTTAAATTATTGCTATATAACTATTGTCCGACTATTACAAAAACACTTGAAAAAATATTTATCTATCTCCTTAAAATCAAATTTTATAATCTTTGTATTTAGTAATTTTTAATATTGCACAAATTATGTTGTTTCAGAAGCATCTTGTAATATTTATGCTAAAAATAATTTGTAGCAAATAGCAAACAATTGTATTGCTTACTCAGATCTCACATTTAGTCTTACTCTATACTTGACTATTCTTGACTATACATGATACCAGGATAAAAATGATGATTTTACCCTGTGAAAAATTGTTTTCTTTGAGTTTCATTTATGTTTGACTCTCTAAAAAATAGTTGCAGGGTTTTATGGGAAATTTGGTAAATGGAATGACAAATAAAATAAACACCTTGGGTAACATGAATGGTAAAAGTAATGAAAAATAAATACTTTAGGTAACATGAATTTACACAGAAACAATAAATCAATAATGTTAATGTTATTTATAATTATTTGGACATTTTTAGTTACATTAATGCTGTTTGTCAAAGTGTATATACATAATTTCAGAAATCTCACAATTTGATAATTTTTACATTTTGTTCCCTAGATAACATTGAAAAACACACAAAATTAAGCCTATATTTTATATTTCACATAATCTAATATAGTTTGTTGATACCTAATAAGAGTAACTACAGTATAATCTAATTAAGTTTGGTACCTTTCAGGTATTGTAGGCACTTTCAAACTAGTCCTTTATAAACATCGTCTTTTGGAATGCAAGTTTTAAGTCAGAATAAATTGTGTTGATCAGCTAATTTTAGAGCTATTGTTATTTAGTAGAACCCTGTTCCAGTTATCATCAGACTAAAGGGAATTATTTTTTTTCTTCAAATTAACAGTCAAATGTCATTCTCAGTAAACAAATTCTGGATAAATTTTTATTTTAACTCAACATTTACAGGAAACAGACTAGGGAAATTATATAAACTGACTGTTAGCTGACAGACAGGCTAAAAGTGTCATTTAAGGAATGAACCTGTTTTTTGAACGTGAATGAATTTGGTTTTTCTGCTTCAAATTGCTTGGATAAAACAAGGAAACGAACTAAACCATCAATTGAATCTGATTACGATGGAACAACTGATTATATTATTCCTTAGATTGTGTAATCTGTGATCTGCTACCAGTGGGAGGAACATGAAGTATTAGTTTTCCTTTGTTGTCAACAAATTTTATGTAAAATTAAATCCTACTTTAAATTTCTCATTTTCACCTCAAATGTAGTACGGGTTTCTTCTGAAGCAAGGTTCTACTGAAAAATTAGACTTTTTAAATTCCAAAATTTAGAAATATTGTTATCTCTTTTGCACAAAAAACATTGCTTGTCATATTTTTGTTTGTTTGAACAAACTAAACTTATTTCTAACCACACATAAAAAGACGTTACTACTAGCACTACGCTGATATAACAAAAGCGAGACCACATAGTACCTTAGGTACTGGTACTGAGAAAATGTTTTAGCATGTAACTTCTTCTATCCTGTCTATTCCCCAGCCGAACTCTTTCACATAGCCTGTGTTTGGAATAGCTTTGCGGCCCAAGATGTACTGCTCTACCGTCTTGTACATCGCCTTGACATGAAAAATAGAGTAGAATTACATAACATCCATGACAATACAATGTATTATCTGTAGATGTAATCAAATTTTCCCACCAACACTCAAACTGAACAAATACAAAAAATATACCATCCTATACAGTATTCCTTTTCAATTATATTTCTGAAAACCTCAAAAAAAGAACAGACAAAAAAAACTTGCTGGTTTACTTTTAACAGGTTACAATAAAGAATTTTCTTTACTGTAAAATAATAATTCATGCTTTCATAGTGTTAACGATTTGATTAATTATATTTCACATTTCATGTAACAAAAAAACTTCTTTATTGAAGAAGACATTGAACACATTTTCTTGCTCTTGAAAACCTAATTAAAAAAAAAATACCGGTATCCCAAAACGTTTTTAGAGTACAATTTTAAAGAATCCCAATTTAGAAATTAATTTTCTTTAGAATAGGCTATATATTGATCTAATGAAGTAAAAAAATTTTCAAATGGCAGTAGATAAGTCTTGGAACAACAATTACTCGTTCTTCAGCCAAAGGCGATACCACTGAGCTACTCTGTATGGTAAATTATATAAATAAGATTTGCAACAAAAATCTATGAGGGAAAAATTGGGGTAACATTCAAAACTTGCAGTATGCTTAAAGTTATTTTTGGCAATACAGTAGCACCTAATCTGGCTTAAACGAGTGGCGAGAAAGCTAGATTTATGAAAAGGCCAGATCGTGTAAATTAGTGAATTATGCTCACGGGTGTTGCTGGGATTGAGGGAGACGATCACGGTGTCCCCGAGACCGCATAAAAGATGCTCAAAAGAAGTGTGATTGTATGTGTATGCTATCAAATGGAAATAATTGTAAATTAGTAGCACTTGGTAGCTTTCTGCGGAACAGAAAAAATCTGGATGTGGCCTGCAGGCTATAGGTTGGAGAGCCCGGGTTTAGGATATGATTTTTGAAGGATGATACCAAGGGAATTCCTAGAAGGTCAGAAAATTGTCAAAGGCTGAATATGCTGAATATTCAAGGTTAAGAATTTAAGATTTTTCAAATTTGTTCATTATGTTTTGTACCTGTACTGTAGGGAGATCGTTATTAACGTCAACAACCAAAACAGGTGCAGGTAACGAAGACGGATCACAGTCCACCAACCAACGCTCGTAGCTGTTGTGTAGATCTGTCAAATACTGCAGACTGACAGGACTCTCCTCTGGTCTGCCTCTACGTTGCATACGCTCATACACTACCACAGGGTCACTACGCAAGTATACTGAAAAGAATATAAAGTCTAAGTACAACATAAACGGCAACTCCCTTTTAATATGCATTGGTATGGCTCACTTGTTTTGCATTGTATATCGGTGGAGTAAAAGAAATTGTGTCAAATTAAAAGAGCTAGTGCTGTTTCATTCTTGAAGAAAATACAAAACTTACTTTTTACAAAAAGTGCATGGTTAATAACAGACTGACTGACTAAGCTACAGGGCTAACACTCTGGTTGTCACCTACGAGTGATTCACACGCCACGGTATTAATTTCCACAAGCAGCACTAGTTGCAAATGACAAATGTACTTTGTGCCTATTGAATACAGCAGTTTTCCAACAGGGCTGTACATAACACCGGCTAGGGTTCTGTGGAACTTGCGTGCAAATTCTTTTATGGTTTTGCTGAAAAATCCAAACTACCGTGTTCTCGGCTGAGTTTGCAAGTGTATATTTTCATTTTGTCACCAATAAGTCCATGGTGTAAAAAGTGCTATGGAATAATTTATCAGGAATCGTCGTCACTATCACTTACCAATAAGATCAAGACCGATATCGAGATTGTTTTCAATCCAGTCATACCACTCACACATTGCTACATAGTCAGGATCTGCCAACAAACCGGCTTTATGGGCCATTTCCACAAAGCAGTACCTGTAACAAACAAAAATCATTATCTTGTGTATCAGCAGTGCAAAAAACTTTCCATTTCATAGACTGAGAAAAAGTTCAGTGTCTTTGAAAAAAAAAAAAATCCTTGACCCTATTTATGGTCAGGGAAAGGGAGAACTGAGAAGGACATGCGTGTAGAAGTAGATTACATTTAACAATTTTTACATCCTAAAGACAAAAGAAGATTGTTTTAGTAAGGAGATAAATGATTAATGTTGATAAACAATGATAATGTTACAAATGACAAATTGTCAATAAATAAATCACAGAGTCAACCGTGGATCCCAATGAGTAATTCCTACTGATAAGGTGTACTGTTGTCGTTGTCTTCTGTTGAATAGAAAAATAAATAAAATTGTCTTCTGTTCAGATGTACTTGTCCATTGCAGATGTATTGTCATTGTGTTGTGTCAACTTCAACTCTTTCCAGATCTTTCTGTATGGATTACTACCAGGGAATTATGTTTATCCACCATAACAAAGTATTACCTACATAAAATGAAGTATTTTTGTCCACTAATATATTGGCCAATACAATTTAAAATGTTTCTAAAATCTAATACTGAACAAATTGTAGTGTATTTTAATGTTACCAGTTGTGAAATAAATATGTTCATAAATTGTGTGCCAGTTGCATCTTTTGGGTAAGTAGAAAATTTTTTAATTGTAATGATGTTGATGATGCAGGAATTTAAGTTGATCAAATTTACATTTAACTTACACTCAAAATTCTTTGTTAGTCTAATGATTTAAAAATAAGCGCAGAAAATTCGTAAAGCTATGTAGAGGTTTTGGGGTGTCTTATTTTAGCTGGGATCGTCAAAAATTCCTTAAATCTAGGTTGTTGATATGGTTTGTTGTTGTTGTGAGGTAGAATATACATTGTGTCTGATGGAGAGTTCTAGGGGATTAAAAAAATTCTTTATATCGAGGAATTCGTTATATCAAGGATAGACTGTAGTACTAAGAACAAACAAAGGATCAAAATTTAACCCAAGGGAATTTCAAATGAACTAATCTTGTTGGTAAATGGATTGGAATTAATTGATCAGTGATTAAATTAAAAGACACAAGCCACTAATAGTTTAAGATTAAAATTATAAAAAAATCTAATAAGGACTTCCATAGTCAACAAATGATTTATGATAATTCAGCTTAGTTCGGTTTGATCAATCCAGAGAAAAATATGAAACTAAGTTGATCTGTTGGGCTTATTTTCAGTGGGTGGTAAAATTTAGGTAAGAACTTGAATGTAACAAAACATGGATTTGGACTAAGCTTATCAAGTGACAGTATACTTAACATAAAAGAAGACTTCAACAACTCTTTTCATTTGTTTTAACTATGTATTAAATAGAAACTAAATCTAACCGATTTGGCCCTGCAGAAAATAGACAACGTCGCTGGTACAACAATTCCGAGAAACCCACACCCCAGACACTGTCAGTCAAACGGTTCAAGATAAAGATACACTGGAAGTAAGCCTTCCAAGCTCTCAACACGCGCCCGCCGCGCCGCGAGTTTAAACAGTGCAATGTGATAAACAGAGCAGTAACTCTTATGTGTGCATAAACTGTTTGCATATATATAAGATGTAAGCATAACACAGTGACCTCTGAAGATGCCACAACCTGTGGTGAAATGTGCACAAGGAAAAAAACTCATCAAGAACTTAAGGCATCTACAAAACAAAAAGGCAACAAACATACAAGATAAAGATAAAACAACCAAAAAGGTCTTCTTAGACTGTACATTGATCGTCTCACTTTATTACCATTACCAAATGGCGATCGTTGACCAGATGTCTGGATTGATATTGTCATATAAAATTTACTTTTAAAAATGAAATAAACTAATATTTGTAACAACATTTAAAAAACACTCCATGGGGGCCGGATTCATACTCAAAAGTCCATTGCTGTGGTAAAGTATTCCTCGATGGAATAGAAGCAATTCCTACTAAAGCACTTACCTATTAGTGCTGGGTTTGGTATTTAAACCCAAAGTAGTATTTTACACTCATTCAGATTTATTAAAATAGGTACCGTACCTAGGGGAGGGGTACATATGGTGTCAAAGTTATAACGACAATGAAGTAAACAAATGATTCTACTACACTAAATTATATGGTTAGAATAACCTGTTATTTTGAAGAGATCGTTCAAATATCTGGATCTTGTGTTCCGACTCCAGAACCTGAAGACTGAGTCGACTCAGTTGAACGTAATGCTGGAAAGTGAAATTCCAGCGTTGAGGCTCAGCGTATGTCAACATCAACAGATTATGTCCTTGTACGTTTTTCCAGGAATCTAGAGGCTCCTGCAAAACAATTACTAAGCGGTTAATGTAAATTTCAAGGTATTTCATAGGCGTGTTACAAGAGGACACTATATTTGCCATTTAGAATAGGGCCTGTGAAATACTTTTCAAATGCCTAGGTAGACCAATTCTCATGACTTTCCTCTATATTCTTGAAATTGTGATCAATCTACAATTACAGTACTGATGATGGCATCTAATTTTCCTCAAAATAATTACAATACAATAGGCAGAGAAATGCTCATAAACAGAACCTTAGTAGTAAAAAGAGTTTAAAAGAACAAAATTAAAGAAAATCTTTTTGCTAATGGATACTACTTTGCAACATAAATTATTGAATGATAAAACAAAAACTTGTATTCAATGATCTTTATGTGACTTTTTCTACTTTAATAACATGTCCAAGATTACCGGTAGCAGTTAGAAAAATGTTGAAAAAAGACACGTCGCTACTTGTTGTACCAAATAGGCTAATTTAATACAAATCATATCTGGTTACACAAATGGTATTTTTTTATTATTTATGGTAAAAAATTGTAAAACCTTCCACGGTTGGTTTCCACTTTATTGGAGGCAGCTAACTTAACAGTGGAGCATATTTTCTTAAAAAAATGATCAAGCTTTTTAAAACAAATTGTTATTATCAAATAGGCTTGATCAACAGGGACCATATCGTGTTCTGAGCTTAAAGGATCAGCAACACTGTTCAGGTTTTTTTCTTTTTATCAATGTTTGTTTTTGTTGTGTACGGTAACTGATAGCAGTGATAGCTATGACCATTAATCTTGGAACCCAGAACCCAGCCCTGCAGTTTGGCTAATTTTTCAAAATCTTTTCATCACAAAAATTAACTAGTAATTTTTACTCTTCGCTGAAAATAGTTTCCTTCCCTTAAGAATGCCAAAATTTAACTATTATTTTAAATTTCAAAGTCAATAAACTTAAAATTCAACCTGGCTGGTAGCTATTTCCCTCCTAAAAAGTGACAAATTTAGAAACAGTAAGAGATTTTGTAACAATTGTAGAACTTTCATTTTTCTATAGGGTAGCTTCTGTGATTTTTATTTTATTTATTCATCCAACAGGATGGTAAAAAATGAAACAAAAGTATTATCAGATATATTTTACGTACGGGACGTGAGTCAACCTCAGAAAACTTCTTGAAATAGTTTATAAGAGTGGATTTCCCACAACCAATGTTTCCTTCTATTGACACTCTTAATGGACGCTTTGAGTGATCTTCTGATTGAGCTTCGCTACTTTTACAATCTGCACCCATTTTCTTGAAGGTTACTGATGATGGCAAGCACCTAAAAAATTCTGAAATTGAGTATGTTATAGGTCTATTTCAGACTAATTAGTAGCCTACACTGTTTTATTACTAAATAGACTTGGCATGAATACGCAGTAGAGTTAACTTTGTAAGATCAAGTATCAAAGCAGGTCTCTGTTCAGTTTCCGATTATGTCCACTGTCTTTATTTATTGTCCACAACAGGGAAAGGTAAAGAAGATAACGAGGGGGTTTGTTAATTTATTTTAATTGCAAATTGCAAGCACCCGATTTTTCTGTGGTTCTTTCAGAATACATAGAATTGAGACCTAAGTTTGAATGAGCTTTCCGTTGCATGGAGTGTAAAAAATGTCATCACACAGGCTTATCATTATTACGACTATCTGCAGTAATATCCTGATAATTAGACCAATTCGTTCAGCCTAAGTTAACAACACTGGGCCCTGGCCCTAACTTATTAAATATTAACCAGCAGTGAATCAGGTGTTAACATGTAATGATGAGGTAAGGTAGGTAACCTATGTAAAATGCGAAGTAAGATGACATATTAACTTACTGTCTAGTGTCTTTATAGTACAGTATAGACTTTAGACTTACGACTTGGATTGGATTACTAGTTTCTTAAATGATGACCGCAGCATCAACTGTCAACAGTGTCAACTTGCAGATCTTAGGTGTAACCTTTTAGATGGATAGGCTAATAGATACACTCTACGAACCACCACAGGTTAACAAGATGAAGATGACACTTCTAATGTTCTAAAATATTAATTTACTATCCATCCGTATTCCGTTATAGGCCTATACCTCAAGCCTACACTCTAACTCTTAAATCGGAAAAGAAAACCCGAAAATCGTAAACACGCAATAACAACAGCAACGAACGACGTCAATAACCTCCAACATTTTCCCGCCGAAGAAAATAAAATAAACGAACAGACTAAAATGAATACTCGCCATGGAGAAAGAAGCATTAGATTTAAAAGCATAGACTGCAAACTGTTATAGAAATTATAACCATAGATTAATTAATTATTAGAGGAAAATATTTAATCTGTAGGTGTAGTATAACTTCATCCAGTGACAGTTTATACAGTTTTTGCAACAAACCTGCCGACTAAACAAATTTCCATTTGCCTGGGTTGATTTTCAATTAAATCTATTAAAATTAGCATTTATGTTTAACGAGTACCTAGGTTAGCTGCTACAGGGAAACTAATAAAGTGTGTTTTTTATTAAAATATCAATGGCTTAGTATGAAGTAAATAAATCCGCCAAGTTCTTAAAAATATATCCATAAACAAGCCAACGTTTTACAACATTCTCCATTAAAATAACATGGGAATTTTAAATTACAATTTTTTGAATTTTCTACGTACCGGTAATCAATCACCGTACAAAAAACACTTTGATAGTACTAAATTATTTTTTTAAAGCTCTTTAAAAAGGTCTGGAGGAAAATGCATAAATTTTGTGTTTTAAAGGTAAAAAATGAGAAAACCCCATTTTTACCCCCATAAAACCCATGGTCCGATCATGCTGGTTCGTGAACTCATTCAAGTTTATCCACGGCCACCTTTAACTACAGGCCACGGTCTGAGGTTTTCCCTTCTGCTAGTGAAATGGCAATTTATTTGGTTTAATAGATTCTATGAACTTTATACTGAGTCCAAAAAAGGCAGTCAGAGAATGTTTATTTATGTTTACATTGAGATTAGCAATACAATCTGTATGTAGAAAATAATCAACAGATATATTTTGTAGTTAAATTTGACTACATGATGTGCATCAGTGCTTCATAAAACAATTCCAAGGCAACCACAACAAAAGACAAAATGTTGAGGGAAAATGTTTACTTCTTTAGTTCTTCCTTCTTCTCTCCTGCCATATGTACAGTCTACTGTCTCCTGTCTGTTAATCTAATTAACCTAGTGTTCTCTTCTGTACTGTCACTACTCACTATACTGTCAGATTCTGTCACTCACTGCTGCCGCTGCTGCGCTGCAAGGCTGCATTGCATTCACTGATGTGGGATACTCCGGTTCGTGGTTGGTTGCGTGTTGTTTTCTGTCGTCGCTTGTCTGTTCTTAGGAAGTCAAAAGTCAAGTGGCCCTGTCTGTCAGTTAATTTGTTATAGTTATGCTAATGCAAAGAAATCCTTGAAGAGGAATTCTGTAAGTTAGTAATATTGTTAAGTATGTATTAATTAGACTAGGCCCAATCTATTCAATATTTGTTTACTTAATAAGGAAATAAACTAGGCCTAGGATGTTAATCAACCCCAAGAAGTTAAACAATAAAGGCAATATTAAGTCTAACTCAACTTAGCCTAAGTTATAAGCCATTTCTTGAGATGAACTTATAATGTTTTACCATGTACATTAAACATACTCCTAGGATAGTCTATGGTTTTACCGACAAGCTTCTTTAAAATATGAGTTTTTTTTTAGAGTTTTTACACCAAAAATTTAAGTGTTTATAGGCCTAGGCCTAGCT
Source organism: Macrosteles quadrilineatus (assembly GCF_028750875.1). Classification (NCBI taxonomy): domain Eukaryota; kingdom Metazoa; phylum Arthropoda; class Insecta; order Hemiptera; family Cicadellidae; genus Macrosteles; species Macrosteles quadrilineatus. The sequence continues at coordinate 180,578,342 of NW_026542594.1, forward strand.
TTAGACATTTAGTCTAGAAGAATCTGGCAGTAATGATTGAAGTTTAGTAACTTGCTGCAACTTACTAAGTTACTTTGTAGTCAGTTAACGTACGGAATAAGCTTAATTGCCTTTTTTTAGTTTAATTCAATTTCCAGCAGAAGCCTTGTTCTTGATGCAATTCCCAGTTGAATCTGCCAAGCAATAAGCTAGGCCTACAGAAATTTTTTGTTTTGAGGGATAAGAATGAGTAAAACCAATTTTTACTCTATAAGAACCCCTCCCACAAAACCCATTTTCCCTTTGTCCGACCATGCTGGTTCGCGAACTTATTCAAGTTAATCCTGTCCTACATCTCAGGCCAAATTACATCCAAATCGGCCAAAAATTAGTAGTTTATATCGGTCCTACTCTTACCATGAGACCTACACGGCAATAAGTTTAGCTACTCCCTTATAGGTAAATTCGCTAAAAACACTAGCTTAATACAGTAGTTTTTTGTTTTATCAAAATTAAATCGTACAGGCTATCAAAGTTATCAGTCGTATGTCAGTATCTAGGCAAGCTTGTTTCTTTAAAACCTTTTTTCTCAGTTTGTGTCCATCGCAGGGAAAATCTATGCATTCTGTTGGAAAGATATTTCCTGTTGATGTGCATAATCTACAGAATAATAACCCACCATTCATCACTCTATAAATTAAAATAGGCTAAAAAATAAGCACAAAAATCAATTTAAAATTTTTAAAAATTTACATACGGGCTTTGTGAATTGCCATGCTGATGACCAAATAGCAACAAAACATCAGAAAATTAAAACAAATTAAAGAAAGTCCAATCAAATTTTTTATTTACAGCCTGGTGATAAAATAGAGAAGTCTGTACATTACACATTTTTGGTCGGGTTTTTGACCACTGGACGACCTCTAGTTTAGTTTAATACCCCAGAAAATAAATGTTAATATATTTTTTCAGAAAAATGGCCAACGCTGAGTTAGCAGCGCTGGTGGTAGCCAAGCTGTCTCCCGGTCCTGGAGAACATGTCGCTGTTGTATCCTTTTCATATATCAGAAATGTTAATTATCTTTACACAACTTACATACAATGTTCTAATTTACAAGGTCAAATTTAATACTAGATGCATATGCATGAATCAGACCATACCCCAATTTTGTGTTCAAGAGAGAGGTTACATTCCATGTTGGTAATCTGAAAAGTAGCTTTTTGATGGTTCAAAACAGGACCCAGCTGTTCCTGATTGTTGGGCTTTAAATAAATGATACTGGCTAATGAAACAGCTGATCTTAGTAACAAAGCTACACTAACTCACACCATTCTACACTCTGCTTGCGTTCCATTTCTTCAAATACACCCAAAGTTTGCATCACTATCTCACAGAATTAAGAATTAATAAGTCTTGCTTCAGGTGCTAATACTGCTACTGATAAAATATTGGCACCCTATTTGTTTTTTAAGGTGGATTAAAGCTTTGAATAGTTTTATTTGATGTACCAGTAACTGTAATTTTTTTGTGCAGTCGTCAAAAATTTCTATTTTATTTGCACTATTAGGGTCAAACCACAATTTTTCGTGAAGTGATCTTACTATTTTCTTAAATTACAGGTCCTATCCTTCACTCAGATTTGGGTTAAAATACACACCTAAGTGGTGTCCCCATCTCAATTGATAATTGATACCTAATAATAATTCTTTAAAAATTATTTTTCCTATTTCGAAATTACATTGTGTGGAATCATACTTTTATTTCAAATTCGTCTGATGTAAGCTGATCTTTTTAAAAATCCTTTTATTATTGTTGCTTGTTAATATTTATTTTTTTCATTCAATTTGATTAATTTAGTGAATTCATAGCTTAATATAGGTACTTATATTTTTGAGGGAATTGACATTAACTTTTATGAGTTAATTCATTGATAGATAAAACAAATTCATTACCGTACTATAAAAGAAGTGGGCTGCCCACCACTCATGCCCCTAATTGACGCCGGCAATTTCAAACTACAGTAGACCCCCTCTTAACCGACCATAATGGGACCGGACCTAGGTCGGATAACTCAAATGGATAACTTCCAAAAACATCGTAATACAGTACAGAACCTTTTGTCGACATTAAAGATACAAGCGACCATTTTGTTACAAAACAGGACGTTTATTTATAGCCTCTCACTGGAGGCTCGAGGCACAAAAACTATCTTGACCTTGGAGTTGTTAACCCCCCTTCCCTGCCTTCCCTACAAGTTGCATTGTTTGTTTACTCCGGCGATAAGATAATCAGTAATCAGTTATCAAAATCGTAACGCACTATATGATGTTATAAATTTGCCGCACAGATAACAAATCAGATCAGATGTGCTCGAGCTACGAACGATGATGGCAAACTGACAATAGGCTATGCCATATTTTTTGTGATCAACACAAAATAACTTATTGTTAGTCATATCCTGTGGAGATAAGCGTATGGTTTAGTTCTCATCGCCCAGCGTGGGAGCGGAAATGCCGAGATTCCTAGAAAGCGGCGGTTAAACCGAGCTGCTCTCAAAGCAAGGTCGGTTAAAACAAACTGTATTATTTTACGATCGAAGGCGGATAATCCGATTATCGGTTAATATGAGGTCGGTTAAGAGGGGGTCTACTGTAAATAAGTACTGTCTTAATTTAACTTATATTTTAAAAGAACGGGCACATGTGAGTTTTCCCTGAGTGGAGCGAAGTGAATCTCTTTGGATTGAGTTAATTTTAAAAGTTTTATTGAAAATTTAATTCTGTAGTGCATGGAACTATCTCTGATATAAGAGAATTAGAGCACATTACATTCATTATTTTTTGCACTATCTAATTACACGGTTTTAATCAATTTGGTCTGTAATGTCATAAAATATACACGAGTTTCTGTATACCGTATATGTTTGTCGCGGGTGAACGCAAATTCCAACCAACCTACTGGACTGAAATTTTACACTGATTAAACACCCAGCCAATAACCCATTGATTGTCTAATGTTTTGAAATAGGTAGACTTGATGAATCCAATCTGACTCTACGTAAGTTATTCCTTGACGTTGAGACAGGCCCATGAAGCAAGTTTGATGCAGGGTTGGGTAAGAACGTCTCGCATTTTGGCTTTATTAGAGAAGGACACTAACTACGCTCTGATCGTGTTCCTGTCCTCCCAGACTCCACCGATCGCCTACTCTGAACTCACCATTGAACGAGTTCTGCCCATCAACTCTGACTTCAAATGTGATATAGGTAAGTAACACTCTATCCTATAATATTTATAGATTTTAGATGTTATTCAGGCTTTACCATTGATAAATAATATAGGCTAGTAATGAGTGATCACAATAACTTTATTAAATTAATAAATACATTAGGCCTATAGAAATAAAGCTATTGAGGCTTCCTCACATACATTGTTTGAACATTTAGTAGTTTGCAGTAACTCGATTTAATGGGGAAAACGCCGGACAGGAGATGTGGTTCCTCTTTTACAGAAAAATACTGGCTTTAATAGGTACTAAACAAATTAAATAGGTTATACTTCCGGCACCTCAATTTTTACAAATCGAGCTCTGCTAGTTTGAAATATAATTTTTATTGTACTTCATAGTTTTTGTAGAAAGTAGGCCTAGTATTTGAAAACTTAAAACTTACTTCTTACCCGAGGTATTAATTTTTTATTTTTATTTCAGATTTAACTATATCCTAACTTGAGATGGGGCTTCAGCAAGTAATTTTGGAACCTCTAATAAGACAATAATTTAACAATCGGTGTACTTTTTTAAAGATTTTAAATTATTTTTTAATCGGCATACTATGTGTTTTCAAATTCACAAAAGTTTTAAAAACACATCTTTAGTAAGACCTTAAACTTACACAGTTTGAAACTCACAAAATGGTAAATATAAAAAAGATTATTGACTGTGATCAATTTTGATTAGGGTGTCCAGTCGAGATCGATCGGCACTTAACCATCTTTTATAGGTCTCAGATATTTTTAAAGTGTGTTAAACTATTTTTTTTATTTTTATTTTAAGTGAACTGCACAAATTCTAATTAGTCATTTAATTTTCTTAGACACAGAAAGTAGACATCAAGATGGAACAGATGTATACATCACTTCTCGGAAGCTCAAACTGCTCTTTGAAATGGTCCCTGGAAATAAAACCAGCAATTTCGTCAGTGAAGTTCTACGTGCAATTGATTGTAAGTCTAAGAAACACATTGATCGTTAAAGCTACTAGCGCTAGGGTTTTGATGGAAATAATTTAAAATGGATTGCTCAGGTTTTTTTTAAGATTGTAGATGAATTAAAGCAAGTAAAAGGCTATGATGAAAACCTCTAGCCTATAGTGTAGACAAAGTGGCAAATGAATTTAAACAATTTCAAATGACGGGATTAAGTAAAAACAATTAAACCAAGAGTAATATCGGACAGTTTTTATCGTTTATTGAATGGAAACTGGACAGGGGATTTTTTAAATAGGTTAGAAGATGGTGATGACTTGTAAAATTTAGCAGTAGGTCTATTATTTTAATATATAGGAATTCCATTTACAAATCCTGTGATGTCAAGGATCTACTAGAAGCTTTTTTTGGAGCACAAGTGAATTAGCGCATAGTTGAATTCCTGAGTGTATCATATCTATAATAGGCCTACTGATTCTTTGTATGTTTTTCATATTGTTATGATGTTTTACTGACATTTGATTATTATTTTTATAGTGTTAGGCAAGAAAAGGAATGGATCTCAAGATTTCTCATGGCTCAACAAGTACAACCCTGTTTCAACTGGAGCTGATGATAATGCTGAAGACACTAAGGATCCGGTAAGTGTATAAAGCGCAGAAGACACATTGTATTTGTTCATTTCATAAAATTTCCTCTTTAGTGACGAAGCTGTTTCTTCCCTAAAGAACTAATGTACTTCTTGTTTTATGTTCTCGGAGGCTAAAAACACTATTCATTCAAATACATAAAGCATTAAATAAAGCTTTAGAGATAGTAATAATGATCGGATTTGATGAAAGTTGGTACAAACGTGTAAACCTAAGTGTAGGCTATGTAAATAATTTTGCAAAATGATCAGATTTGATCAAAGTTGGTACAAAAAAGTAAAACCTAAGTCTAGGCTATGTAAATGATTTCACAAATCAGCATGAATGAACTGTGGGGACTCAAGGTTTTGAGATAAAAATTGTTTACCCTAATTTGCATCCTTAAAACTTATAATAGTTTGCAATATCTTATTAAAAAATTGAGTAATCCAATGGGCTTAATTAAGTATATTGAAGTGTTTGTTTTTTTACACTTAATGGCTTAAAATTTCCATTTCTCTTCTGGAGGATAAATAAGCTGTTGATTGACTTGACACTATTCAACACATTTACTCTTGTGTTTTATTGAATAAAGAATGATTTGATTTATTGATTGATACCTTAGCTAAACCGTACGGGCAGATAATGAAACAAAAGTAGGCGCACATTCTTTGAAAGCCACTGGATAAGCAGGATAAGCTTTACATTTTCCATGTTTGGATTCAAGAGTTATCTTCTGGTAACATTTGACTTATATTTTCAATATATTTCCACAGTTACTATTGGACAGTCCCGAGATGGCCGTCCCGAGACAGAGTATCGCCAAAGGTCACACACCGATCGCAGCCAGAGAGAGTGTCATCAGATACCAGATGGCGATGAAGGAAGACGACTACACGTACACACAGACACTCAGGTATTCTGTAGTCAATGTTTTCATTTACCTAAAGCCAGCAGAGTTGGTTAAGGAGGGGAAAATTGTCAAGGTTTATGATGAAAACCCTTCAGGAGCGAAAATGTGCAGTAGGCCCCTACCTATTCCTATCGGGCCTATGTTTATTTTCTTCTGTGCAGCAGTTTATGATTGATGTAAAATATTTATTAATTTACTGAAAAATGTAATCATTTTTTGCTGGATTAAAATGTATAAAAGTATATTCAGAAATTATAGATGTTGTCCAGTGGTAAAAAAACTTAACCAAAAATATTTAATGAACCTCTATTTTCACCCCACGCTGTAAATTAAACATAAATTTGGATTTTCTTCCATTTGTTTTAATTTTCTGTTTGTATTTCGTTGTTATTTCGTCACCAGCATGGCAACCCATAAGGCCCATGTTAATTTTTAAAATTTTAAAATCTTTTTTTGTGCTTATTTTTTAAGCCTATCTTAGTTTATAAAGGGATTCTCCACATCTACATTAAAATATCTTTTTAACAGTATATTTGAATTTTCCCTGCAATGCACACAAGTTGAGAAAAAAGGTTTACATGCTTGCCTATTAATAAATAGGATACCGTTGTTACTGCGCTTTAGGCGTAAACAGTTTTGAAAATCAATGAGAAAGACATTGAACTGATTCGTAATAGGCTGCTTCATATTATTGGACACAATGGTGAATCAATTTTCACAGCATATTTTATATCACATGTGTGAAAACCAATGTTTATTTCAGATTCGGGACTTGATTCTTAAAGATTTTGATTCAGATTTAATTTTTGAAATTCCTAGATTTGACCATCGTTACTGAACCATCAGCATCACATTGTATACATACACTTTTTTCAAAGTATAGATATAAGAACTATGTCCCACTTTTACAGCATCCTAGGATGCTAGGCTCTAGCATGACACACCCGTTTTACAAATTACGTCAGGCTAGGTCCAGAGGGTCTCAACATATCTCATGAATAAAATCCATTAGTGATCGGTGGGATTCTAACCCAGGACCTCAGGGATCGAAGTTCCACGCTCTTCCACTACCGCTCTATTGATTTGAGACATTAAAGTAACATTAACACTAATACCGAAACCCTACTTCGGCTGACGTTAACCGAAACCACCGGTCTGTGAGACCCCGTTTGAAAAATAATGGACCATGCTTAGAAACACACAAACCGAAACCCTCGGCCTGTGGGACCCCGCTTTAAAATACACTAACGCTGGGCTTTTGAGATGTACATGTTAGGAACAGACAACCTGTCAAGGTCACGGCACCCATGCAAAATTAACAAAAAATATATCAATAGGTAGGGGAGGGAAAGGGGGAAAGGTATTGGGGGAATGGAATCTCCCAAGTAAACAGTGTTGCCAACATGCATAATTGAAAATTACCGTGGGCCTGTCAGACCGGGGTTTCGGTATTAGTGTTAAGTTACAATCCACATTAAGAATTTTTACTTTTATACCACCATAAGGGTTACATTCAAGAGGTTTTGCAGGGTGTTCGTAGGGACGTGGAATGTTAACGGACAGCCTCCCATGAGTGTGTCACTACAGCCGTGGCTTGCCTGTGACTCAGAGCCTCCGGACATTTACGCTGTCGGCTTCCAGGAGCTGGACCTCAGCAAAGAGGCGTTCCTGTTCCATGACTCCCCCAGGGAAGAGGAGTGGAGGTATGTTATGTAGATAACCCCCAGCTGCAGTAAATATGCAGACTAAACAAAATAAATTTTCATTTGACCAGTTTGACTATCACTAATATATTTCCTTAAAATTGCCTGATTAATTTCCTATGGGCATCATGTGTTCAATGAGATGTAGGTTTGCTGCTACAGGAAAGGCAATAAAGAGTGTTTTTATTGAAATATTAATAGCTTATATGAAATAAATAAATTTGCTAAATTTAATCAAAATATTATATATCCATAAACTAGCAGAAGAAAATCTTAAATCCATGCATAGCTTGGTATGCACATAACTTTAAAGGTCTTTGTTGATCAAATACAATGTTGCAAATTTGAGTTTAAAAGAACAACTGAGTGAAAAATGGCAGCTGTTCTAAACTGCAAACATTCTAAGCTGCAAATTTCAGAAAAATTTGAACGGCTGTTATTTTTTATTCAATTGTTTTGGATCAACTTTTGATCTACAAACTTTTGGATTTATATTAAATTTTTTTACCTTTAAAGGGATGTATGTGCATATCATCCTTTGCTTATATTTAAACATTTCTTTTGATTCCTAGCGGGCTATCCCAGGGGGTAGCATAACACTGAATAATGTGTAAAATTGATTTTTATGCCCAGTAACTGCATGCCATGTTTTGTAGCTCTATATGTAGTTTTTTATTATGTAACTGGTCCGGGATTTTTTGGCACCCTGTATTTTGGCCGTGTCGGTATTTACCTTATGTTAACACTAATACCGAAACCCTACTCCGGCTGACGTTAACCGAAACCCCCGGTCTGTGAGACCCCATTTGAAAAATAATGGAACCCGCTTAGAAACACACAAACCGAAACCCTCGGCCTGTGAGACCCCGCTTTAAAATACACTAACGCAGGGCTTCTGAGACGGACATTTTGTGAAACAGACAACCTGTCAAGGTCACGGCACCCATGCAAAATGAAAAAACAATATATCAATAGGTAGGGGAGGAAAAGGGGGGAAGGTATTGGGGGAATGGAATCTCCCAAGTAAACAGTGTTGCCAACATGCGTTTTCGAAAATTCCCGTGGGCCTTTCAGACCGGGGTTTCGGTATCAGTGTTAAGTTTTAGCTCAATCAATTCAGTAGTTTTGCGTTTAAGTTAAACAAACATACACTTGGAACACCTAGACTTTATAATTTAAAAGGTTTAAAGAATCTTCCAGATGTACATGTTGGTTTAGTGTGATTTCTTTTGTAGATTATAGTGCACAACAGAAATGCCAACATTATGTATTGCAGGCAGGTGGTGATAGCAGGGCTACATCCCAAGGCAGAGTACCAACAAGTAGCTCTCGTGAGGTTGGTAGGCATGATGCTGCTGGTGTTTGTACAGAAACACCACTACAACTACATACGCAATGCAGCTTTTGAAACTGTCGGCACTGGGATAATGGGCAAAATGGTAAGTTTAGAAATTTATTTTATGGTATTCTTTACTTTTACCTTAAGGTGTTTAGGAATCTTAGTTTAATTAGGTAAATGGACTGTTGATAGAACTAGATGCTCCATCCCCATATAAAGTTGTCGCTAGTTTTCTAATCAAAATGAACGTAGTTGAGGTGAGCCGCCGACAGATTGCGCCAAAGTTAATTACTGATTTCAGTCACATAATATGCGAACTTTCTAACCAAGATAAACTGCTAGGATGACTTTTTGTAAACTTTAGCATCTGTTGTGTCACGAGTCACGAGTATTATCTCAGTAACCAAAATAAGCAGGGAAATAACATTTTTAGGCACTGAACCTGTAAATAGCTCTCTTAACACTAGTGTCTCATTTACCTGGTCCGGAACCTATGAGAACATTTTCTGCGAATGAGTGGGGGATTGTGGGAGAGCCCCTCATGTCGATTTAAGAAACATTTTAAATTAAATGTTTAATTTTAGCGAATTTCCCATATAGGGAATAAGCTATTGTAGTTATAAAATTAACTTTTTGCTATAAAATTAATTTTACAATTGAAGATTAAACTGTAATAACCTAACCTAACCAACCAAACTTGCTGATAATATAAAAAAGATATAAGATATAAATCGTGGTTTACTAGTAAAAGGTTTACTAATAAAAAAAATCATTCTGTCCATAAATCCTACTAATATCCATAAATGAGAAAGTTTGGATGTGATGTATGTATGTTTGTGACAAGTAAACACGAAAAATACTGGTCGGATTGGGCTGATATTTGGCATGATGATAGCTCACATTCCCGATAGGCATATTCTTATCTCAAAAATCCTTTCGGGCTCCGCCCCAGCGGCTTTGCAGTTCCCAAAGTTAACCTTATGAGTATATTTAAAGGGAATTAAAGAATTTAGCTAGCTGTTTCAACAAAAAGAGTTGGTTCTATGTTATGCAAAAGCATTAAAAATTTATAATATTTTCCAACAGCAAAAGACCCCAAAAAAAGGCAAAAGCCAAGGTGTTTGGTGCAGCACTATTATTTTTTTCATTATTTATGAAAACAGCTAATTTGAACATAGCAGCAACAAAAAAACTGTTATACACAATGAGAACTGTCAAAGTAGGATTGTTTATAGTTATGTTTTTAATTTCATGAATAATTTGTGATATTTCTTAATAATCTATCTTTCTCTATTGTGTAGGTGAAGTGGTAAAACAGTATGGCTATGGTAGATGTGTAATACTATAGCATACCGTAAATTTGAGGAAGCAAATTTTCCGTGTCTTCTCACATTGCAAACGCAAAGATTGAGTATAACTGCAATAAGCATTTTATACTTATTTGCCACGTACGGGTACTCTGATAGTAAAATTATAAATCTTAAAGAGATATATAATTTACTTCCAAACTTTGTACATTTTCCTCTACTACCCAAATTTTAAGATTTACAAATATTTTTAAGGGAAAATAAAAAACCCGTTACAATTCTGTCTTAAACTTAACTTTTCCATCCCCACCTTACGAATGAAACGGGAATGAATGGTCCTTGGTTTACGGGAATGAATGTACTTGGTACTTGACAGTTTGACGTTTTGTTCAGGGCAACAAGGGTGGAGTCAGTGTTAGGTTTGAGCTTCACAACACGTCCCTGTGTTTTGTCAACTCCCATCTTGCAGCTCATGTTGAGGAGTTTGAGAGACGGAATCAGGACTTTCACGATATCTGCTCCCGCACCAGCTTCTCCACGTTCCTGCCACCGAAAGGCATCAAGGATCACGAGTGAGTAAAATCTGCTTGCTTGTAAATTTTATTCATCATTTGCAGTGATTGAAGCTCTTTAATTTTTTTGCCACTGTAAGGTATCAAGTATTCAAGAGTAAAAATTCACGAGCTCAACAACTTTAACCAAAGTAATTAATCAATAACTTGAGATACATTTTTTTTATATCTCAAATCAAATCAAATCAAAATCTCTTTATTCCTGAATAAATGTCACATGTTGTTAAAACTGTGTATGTACAGCAAAAATAATTCCCAAGTAGACTATCCGTCTGTGTTTGGAAATGAGTTGCTAATACAAAATTGTAAATACGCAGGTCCATAAATATTCAGGAGTACTTTGACAATTAATGATGATAGTAAATAAAAAAAATCTATGCTAGAGTTATTTGTAAAATTTTTCATTGTGGGAAACAGTCATAGTAAACTAATCTAGAGGTTGAATACCTTTTTGCCAACATAATCCTTGGTAGACTTAATGGCTATTGGTTTCGTCACACTTAGACGTGGTTTTTGCTCCAAGGCTTGACGATCTAGGAGCGACAACTGCGTCTAGGTTTGACAATGATACCATAAGTGTGTCAAAACTGGTAGCCATTACGTCTACCAACGATTACGTTGGCAACAACCTCTAGATTAGTAATTGTTAAGTAATCCGGAAGGTAAAACCTCAGAAATGTCATAGTAAGTTATTTGTGGCTCCCAATAACCATCGTGAAGTTTGCACCACCATGAAAAAAATGTAAGGCTTGATTTGTGATCTTTAAAGGTATAAGAATTTGTAACGACCCAAAACCCGTCAAGGGGTAAAAACCCGATTTTTACAAAGTTTCATTTTAAATATTATAATTTTCTACGTTCGGGGTAAGCCGCGCCCGCGTTGTCAGCGGCATCGTAGGGACAAGGGTCCTACGTCATCGTAGAGGGGATGACGCTAGTTACCTACCCCGCCGCCAGGGGCGATGGCGAAGAAGGACCAGAAGAGCAGACCTCACAGTCAGTCGTCCACCCGCTACCGAACCGTCAGCACGCTTGCTGTTTGGAGACAATCCAACAGTCTATAACCTCCTAAATTCTGGTCAATTAAAGATTTCCCCCGTTCCTGGTAGAATCATAAGTCATCAGGTTAGTGTGCTACCGAATTTATTTTGTTTAATCTCATTTTTAGAGAAGTTTTATTATTTTTATTTTACTGTGCCGCAGTCGCGCGCACCCCGCACGCTTTTTCACGTACGAGCACACTACCTTTTGTCTTAAACCAGCTTCGGAAATCAGTTAAGTTGCCGGAACGGTTTACGTACGACTTACCTCGTTACCCCGGACCGTCCTACGTAAATTTGGTTTAAGAAACCCCGTACCGACTCTGGTGATCGACCGAGTCAAATTTTCCCGACACGTTTACTTTGGTGATTACCAAGTATAACGACCGAGTCTCGTTTTAGTTAAGTTTCTAATTAATTAGGTTATTCGCATTCATAATAGGTTATTCAAAATTCTAAATTTAACTTCCAGTATTTTCGAGTGGCTATGATGAACACTTGTTAAAGGTAAGCTTAACATTGTAAGCATTATTGTTGTATTTAATTCTGAGCCAATAAACTCGAAACTATAATTAATTAACAAACACGTTAGAGCCCTGGACTATCTCATTGTAGGCTAAGCTATCTGGACAAATTTAAGGTGTGAAAGAATTTCAGGTGAGACGACAATCACGTACTATAAAATCTCAATTTTGTCTCTCAACCCGAAATTTCGTCATAAATTTGTGCTCGTAAGAAACAATTAAAAATAACACAAAAATAACTGTTGGTGGGACTAATTCGACGTCCAGCCCGTCACCAAAAGACTTTGCCATTATTATACATCTAAATTTAGTGCTCTATTTTTGCTTCATCAATCTATAAGTTTTAGAATTTGAGATCCTAATCACAGTGTTGGGAAGTAGCGCGCTACAAGTTGCGACGCTACAGTAGCGCGCTACTTTTTTTGTAGCGTTAGCTGTAGCGTCACTACTTTTAAGATTTTGTAGCTTTAGCTGTAGCTAGCTACATTTTTAAAGTAGTTGTAGCGGAATTTTAGCTACTTTTCTCGCTACATTAACATTGTTTGAGATAGTGATTTTTACCATAACCTCAACCTTACGTGAAACAACATCTTTCAAACTGAGATTTTCAAAACAATTAGGCCTACTTTCTTGGCTTCATACAGCTGGTTGCAGCCGTTTCATTCCCTATTACAACGTTGTGTGGACATGGAGGCCATTAAATGAGTGTTATCCACATTTTTAGCTCTCATTTCCTTGATTTACTACTCTATGATTACTGTCAGATAAAATAAAATCGCTAGATGCAGACGACGTTTAAACGTCACCGGTGACAAGAGAAGCTATTGAATGCTTGCAAGTGATTGACAAGGAAATTAGTAATCAATTTAGTTTCTTTGTTATATCGATAGTGTTTTAACTAGGGTTTTAATGGAAACCAACACTAAACCTTAAAATAATGAGAAAGCTGGTCTATCAACCTTTGCTTCAGCTGTTGATTGCGGTTCATCGTCACAAGCCCTTCCTTGGTTAGATTACAAAGATTTTTCAAAGGTTTACTAAATTAACAAAGAGGAAATTACCTGATGAGATTTAAGATATGCCTAGACTACATGATAATTATGACGAAAAAATCTCCATATAACATGAAACTTAAGTTTAAAAAATAGCATAGTTTGCTCCTGCTAACAGCTCTTGTATTAGTCCTTGCAAGAACAAAGCTACTATAGCCAACTTGTTACATAGCCAAGTAGGTCTACATGTTATTTTTACTTTACAAATTTCAACGTGTTTAAACTAAAAGCCGATTTCAGGATAAGTTGCTGAATACTGTTTTCTGTACCAACTAGGTTGAAGCACAATTTGCCCTATGCATAATGACAATAAAGGACGATTTCTTGACATTGAAAAGTGTTATTCATAGAACAAGTAACTTATCACTATGGATAAAAGTTTTTAACATTAAAAGTAAAGAAAGGCAATAAACTCCAATTTCAATAGACTAGGCTCTGTAACACAAAAAAGTATTTTTAAATAATCGTTTTACAGTTTAAGTGGTCTTAATTGTTGATATAAGACACAAGATTGCTTAATTAAGATTAATTAATTATTTGCTTAAGATTGTTTAGTTGTTGTTTAAATGAATCTATATTAAAGAAATAAAATGAGCTTTTAAAATATAGTTTGGTTGTATGTCCTTTGAACTTAATGAAATTTACATATAAGATGCTTAAAAATAATGCAATATTTAAAAATAAGTACTAAATATGATGGGACACCCAACTATTAGATGCTGTTGTTGTAATGTTAGGTTTATAATGCCAACAAATTAAATAAAATCTAGGAATAATTTGTTTTCCAAGTAATGTTAGATACAATACTGACATTTCTTGTTTAAATGTTTGTTCAATAAACATGTTGTTGCAATTAATTTTACATTTACCTAATGTGTGTGGAATAAAAAGTAACGTCTTTGGGAAAGTAGCTAAAATTGTAGCTGTAGCTACATTTCATTGTAGCTGTAGTTGTAGCTAGCTACTTTTTCGGAGTTGTAGCTAGCTACTTTTTCGGAACTGTAGCTGTAGCTGTAGCTAAGCTACTTTTTTGGAAATGTAGCAGTAGTTGTAGCTAGCTACATTTTAAAAGTAGCTTCCCCAACACTGCCTAATCATATGAATCTGATTGAGGGTAAGAAATAATTTAATAATGAGGGATTAAAAGTTGACAAACTTTAAAGATAAATTAATTTTAATATTCATAGTTTTTTTCTTTTTTTCATGTTGCTAGGCTCTAGCCCGGGGTTGTTTTTCACATATCTCAGGCTTGACCTACGGTTTGTGGCATTATAACTTAGATCAAATCCATTATTGATTTTGTGGGGGAGCGAGCTGGTCTAGTGGTTAGAGCGCGGGACTTCTGGTACAAGAGGTCCCGGGTTGAAATCCCGCCCAATCACCAATGGTTTTTATCTATGTGATAATGCCGCAACCCATAGGTCTAGCCTGAAGTAATGTGAATAACAATCCCAGGCTCATGCATAGCGTCCTGGGGAAAAAAAATTGATTTTGCGGATTTGAACCTGGGACATCAGGGACCAAAGTCCCGCGTTCTACCACTAAACCAGCTTGCTCCTACAACAACACTGTTGGTTGTGGAAGATGTCAAAGGTAATAAAGTTAAAAACTCACTAAACAATTTCTGTGTTAGCCAGGTGTATTGGCTGGGCGACCTGAACTACAGGATAACGGAGTTGGAGCCTAACATAGTGAAGAAGTATATAGAGCAGCAGAACTACCGACCAGTGTTGGAGTACGACCAGTTACGGCGACAACATCGGGAGAAGGCGGTGTTTGTTGGATACACGGAGGGAGACATTACCTTCAGGCCTACGTACAAGTATGACCCCGGCAGTGACGACTGGGACTCTAGGTGAGATGCTGACTACATTTGTTTGTTGCTATCTCCCACTAAACATAGTATATGGAGAAAGTATTGTTTACATCAACATTTTCAAGTTTGAGTTTTGGGTGGATGTATCCGTTTTTGGAAAAAGTGGTTTTCAATGTCTGTGTCTATGTGTACACAGAGCTTAAGACAACACATGGTCAGATTTTGGTGAAATTTGGTAAGTCGTAAGTTTTGTACAGGCTTCTAGGCGGTTTTTCATTTTCTGGAAATTTAGATTTTCAATGGTGTTCTTCTTATAAAAACCAATAAAATATGGGAAAATTTGATTTTTATTAAGATTCATAGCAGTTATTGTATGTTTAGGCAACCTTACTCTAAACATAACTTCTGTACCAGTAGTCATATATTTAGTAGATATTTAGTTTTTTCCAAGTTTTTAACAGTTAATACACAAAATATACCTAAATTAATAATTAAAACTTAAATTGACTGTTTGAAACCAATTTACTACTTTTCCTTCAAGATAAATAAACGTCAATCATGTTTTTCCTGGTAAATTTCCAATAAAAATCCTAATCAAAAATGAATATGGTCAAATTAAAAAAAAAGTTCTCTGTTTCACTTATAGTGAGAAGAATCGAGCGCCAGCATGGTGTGATCGAGTGCTATGGAAGGGGGAAGGAATCAGACAGATTGAGTACCGCAGTCATCCAGTGTTAAGGATAAGTGACCACAAGCCTGTCAGCGCAGTCTTCTCATCAGACGTAAGTTATAGGGGACAATGAGATAAGTTCATTATATTTAGTTTATCAAACACCTAATTGGCAAATATTTTTGAAGAAGTTTCAAGCCTCAAGCTATTTCAAATAGATTTTTTTTTCTATAATGTGTGAGCTATGATTGCATGCGTAGTGCATACCTATTTTAAAAACCCCTCACTTAAGCTCCGGTTGTAATTTTAAAATTTATTTAACAGATTTAATTTCAATACAAAAGTAATTTATTTGCTTCTAAAGTATACTATTTGTACCATTCAAAATATATAGTTAAAAATTCTTTTTTACTCGTGTAGGTTAGGGTGATTGATGCTGTCAAGTTTCGCAAGATCCACGAGGACGTCATGAAGAAGTTGGACAAACTGGAGAACGAGTTTCTACCTCAAGTCATGGTCGACAACACGGAGATCATATTTGACACTTTGCGATTCCTCGAGGCACAGACTAGGGAGCTCATCATTGCCAACACAGGCCAGGTTGGATCTTAGACCACATCTTACATTGTACACACTCGGAAAATACAGTTGGTTAGTGATTACAATTAGTTGAGAACAGCTGTTTATGTCTTTAAAGTAGCCGTTGGTTGCAGTTCAGTTTTAAGAGTTTAAAAGTTTCACATAACAGCATTGTTTACTTAAATTTTAAATACTCACCATAGTGTGTGTCCCTGTCTCAAGAATTGAAAATTGTCACTTAAGGTCCAGCCTAATGACACATTATTAGCATCCTATTTTGTTTTTAAGACAAGGATTAAAACTTTGAATGGTTTTATCTGAAAAAACTATAATTTTTTGTGCACTGATCAAATATTTCTATTCTACGTTCATCTTTTGGGACCAAACCAAATTTGTTGGTTAATCAATCTTATTGTTTTCTTAAATTACAGGTTCCAGTACAGTTTGAGTTTATCAAGAAGCTTGATGACTCCAATTATTGCAAAGAGTGGCTCAATATCGAACCTAACTCCGGATTCATCATGCCAGGTGATCAATACTATTAGTCTAGTAGAAGTGGTTTTGTTTTGATGCAAATTTTGAAACAATTGTTAAGCATGTACATAATTACTGTAACTAATAAATGATACTGAAATACAAGTCTCAAATGTACAACATCAAACCATCTCATCTTAATGTGATAACACTATAAAGCCACTTCCTTCAATGATTCAATGTGATACATTTGACGATATCGATAATAATCCTGTAGATTTGCCAGTGTTTTTATGTATCTCTCTTCTCTACTTTCGTTGATTTTAAATTCTAAGATGTTTATGG
Source organism: Macrosteles quadrilineatus (assembly GCF_028750875.1). Classification (NCBI taxonomy): domain Eukaryota; kingdom Metazoa; phylum Arthropoda; class Insecta; order Hemiptera; family Cicadellidae; genus Macrosteles; species Macrosteles quadrilineatus. The sequence goes on from NW_026542594.1 coordinate 180,595,489, forward strand.
TAAATATTGTAGATTTATAATCAAATAGTCCACACACAGGATTTTTCTTTGTGGAAACTACATTTCCTGAAAATTGTTATTTGTAAATGAATGTATGAATATGTTTTGTGGGGACAATTTTAAAACAACTTGATTTAATAACAGGAGAGAAATGTGACATAAGACTGGAGGTTTATGTAGACAAGAAATCAGCCTGCAAAATGAACTCGGGACAAGATCAGCTGTACGACATTCTGGTACTGCACCTAGAGGGGGGGAAGGATATCTTCATAACTGTCACTGGTAGGTTATAACTATAAACAAAATAAATTAGTCGAGAAATTTTGTTACAAAGATTTGTATTTGATCGTTTGAATACCTGCAAGTAATCTTTGACATAATACCATAACATTACCACCTCCTTATGCAGTTAATTAAACCGTTTACATAAACGGTAAACCACAGGTAAATTTTTTTTATATATTAAAAGGTTTGCTTTTAATCAGTGGAACAACTTCTCATACTTTGAAGGCTTTTAAGTCAACGATAAAATATGGAATGAGTTCTTTGAAGAAGAAGAATTCTGTGCCTTAACAAACCTGGATGGAGGCAAGAAAAGATTCTTCTAAAACGTAGTGAACTTGGTACCATCTCAAAGCAGATTATGTTTGAACATTATTCGATGAAAAATATTTTGAATTGAAAAGCTAACCATCGTAAAGCAAAAAAAGAGGAATATCTTTATGTGTAGATTGACACAATTTTATTCCTTAAAAGAAACAATACAAAATAAACAAGTACAACTAAAATTTTAAAACTAAAATGTTAACTAAAATTTTGAGATAAAAATGGACATATTGTGTCGGAGAAGTTTCTTAACTCAACTCAATGGTTTATATATATATTCCATCCTAAGTATGCGTTTTCCTGTTTAAAGGAACATATGAAAGAAGCTGTTTCGGATCCTCCATCGAAGCGCTGGTACACATGAATGTTCCAGTTCGGGAGATTCCTGCAGGAAAAATCATTGAGTTGGTAAGCTTTTATCGAATGACTGTGGAAAAAACTAATTGTCATCACTCTATTAAGTATAAAAAGTTGATCTAATGTTTTTCTTTAATGTTACTGGACAGTTTGAAAGCAGAGTAAGGGCCCAAAATTGTTAGTATTTATTTTGTCCTAGGACACTAGGCACGAGCAAGGGATTGTTTTTCGCATTACTTCAGGCTATATCTAGGGGTTGCGGCATTATCACTTAGATAAAATTCAATGGTGATTTGGCAGGATTTGAACCTGGGACCACAGGGACCAAAGTCCTGTGCTCTAACTACTAGACCAGCTCGCTCCCCCAAAATTGTTAGTATTGGCTAGTGTCTTTGTAGTATTCTAAATTTTAAATTTCCAAAGTTTGTGACTATACTACAAAAAAAGTAGAGCACTAAAATGTTGTATGAACATTACTCACAATTAAAATAACCACAATTCTCATCTATATGGACCAGCTGTAGCCAATTTTTTATTAAAAAAGAATGTAGTTGTGTGAGCCAGTCACACAATGCGCTAGTGTCAAAAATTCTATATTATATCTTATTTTTTATTGCTGACCAGGTTGATGGGTCATAACAGTTGCTGTAACTCATCATTAAGTCATTAAGTTTGACTTGGTTAAAAAGATAGTGTACTCAGCAGAATTTAGTAATTTAGATCAGCGCAATCTGTAGGTGGCTCGCATCAACTACGACAATTTTTATAAAAAAGCTGGCTACAAATTTAACATGGGGATGGAATGTCTACTTTAAATCATATTGTATTTAAAGGCCCATTCTTTGCCTTAAAATTTGCTTATGATTCTGCCCTGCCTTCTAAGTTACCGTCACCGTGTCAAGCTTATAAAAAGTATTTTATTGACTTCTTCGTGCAACATCGGTAAAAAGTTTAACTGCAGAGTAACTTTGCAAGCAATACATTGTAACTGCTTAGTATAAATTTAACTCAAATAAAATTTCTGTGATTGGAAATCTCAGCAACAGTCCTTTTATCAAAACCAGGTTTTGGACCGTTCCCTTGCAAAAAGTAAAAAAATGCCACTGGCTTAAAAACACACAAAACAAACAAAAAATAAAAACACCAACTTAACATCACTAACATTAACTTTAGACAAATTATTTTTCCTGTTCTATTTTTTAATTCAACTAATTACTTATAAATATTTTGGAATTTGGCGAGAAATTCAACCAAGATTCAAGTCAATTTGACACTGACTTCCATTACCCTTTGCAATTGTATTCCAGCTTCTGGTCTCGGTAGCGTTAATTCTTTGTTTTCATTCAGGAGAACAATAAGGGTGAAGGCCTGAGTGGGTCGCCTCCGTACATGGTGCCTAAGGAGATCTGGTACCTGGTTGACCATTTGTATCGGCACGCCTTGAAGACACAGCACCTGTTTGAAAACCCGGGGCTTCACAGCGAGCTGATACAGATCAGAAATTGGCTTGATGTGAGCCCAAACGATCCGTTACGTATCCTTTTGTAATGCTGTTGATTGTTTAGACCAAGTTATTGGTGCTTTTGTCATAATTTCCATCTTATAATTCTAAAATCTGAAATTGGCAAGTGTTCATCATGATTCATTGTAGCTTCTTTAATTAAAATATGAGACGCATTTTTTTCTGACAGTAAAGAGAAAAGTAGGCCTATTTCTAATATATTATCAATCCTGGAGGTAACGATGATTAAAGAGGAAAGATTTTATTACTGCCTCCTCTATATGATACAAATATTGAGGTGTTCTTATCGCCATTTCAGAATATAGTATTTAAAGTATTAAAGAAAAATATTTAATACAAAAATAATATATAACATAACAATACTAGGGCTAGAATAAAAAATTTGAAAATATAAAAAAATGAAATATTGATGCCCTTCCATACTTGAGCTTTGTTCACAAGGGCATTGGCAGCTCCCCGAACTATAATCAGACAATGTGTTAATATCCAATATGTACAGCTTTTTCACAACTTTATAGGTAGTCAACAGAGCTTTTATTAATTCTGTATGATTGAAATGACTCACACAGTTATGACTTAAGGACCTTAACACATTGATCAGCTGGAAGTGTACACTCTGTCGCAGAGGCTCTATTGTTGCTGTTAGAGTCAACGGCAGAACCCATCATTCCATACAACTTACAAAATGGCTGCTTGGGCGCATCATCCAACTACCTCGCGTGCAAACAGGTAGATTGGTTTTTCAAAAGGTTGTGTTCATTTCAGCGATTTTACGTTTTTGTAAGGAAACAGCCCATTCCCTGGTCTTCAAAGTATTTGATTTTGACCTGTAAGAAACCAACAACAATAGTACTACGATAATTGGTTAATGTGTTATCGAACTAAATTTTGTTTTAAAGGAAAGCTCGGTAACCTCTACGCTACTACGTCTGGTTTGGGAAAAACGACAAGTAGTGATCCCTTATCACTAGCCTCTACATGTGAAATGATTCGGTCACTCTCCAATGTGTCCAATTCCTTGTTCATTTGGTCAATTAAAGCATGTGATATATTTTGTTCCTCAGTAAAAATAGGTTTTGTGCCGTTTCGAAGCTTTAATAACACTTTGAAGTCCGAAACGCATCCAATTTTCTCTTAGAAAATGTTGGAAAAAAACTTGAACCCTCAGCAGTCTAGATTCTTTTGATTTGAGAAATTCGGGTGCTTTGATTTGTGTCGTTATTCAATTTCTTCACTTGGATTCCCATGGCTCTATCCATTGACGTCCCAAGAGAGCTTCATGTCCTGTTGGAACAACGTGGAGTTCATATTTGACGTATCCACAGTAAGAAAAATTTATTTTAACTCTGATACTTTCTACTCTAATATTGTGTATTAAATTTACTCACTTAAAAAAATAAAATAACTGTTGTGACCTCAGCTATAAAATATTGGATGTTTCAGTTTGTGATGCAGTTACCAGACACCAGTAAAAATGTCTTCCTCTACCTTTGCTTTTTTCTGCAAGAACTTCTCTCACATTCAAGTGAAAACCAACTTGATGGAAAAACATTAGGTAAGTGCTGTTCAGTTTTAAAATTAATATATTGTCTCTACGTTATTTACATTATTAGATTTACTCCTGCTTAACAGCAGGTTGAGAAAGCATTAGACAAGGCTGCAGATTTTAAATATAACATAGACCCTTTCTAATAGAATCCAATTTGTTAAACTTATTCCTGTAAAATCAAAATGTTGTAGCATGGGTTTATTAAAAAATCAACAGTCCTTAAGAGTAAAAAACAGTTTTTGCCAAATAGCCGAGTAATCTATCCATCTATCTATACTATTATAAAATTGAGGTGGTGTCTGTCTGTCCGGCTGCCACGACTGAAATACTGAACCAATAATGCCCAAATTAAGCACAAAGATTGTCCACATACCTAGGAATGTCATAGGACTATTCACGTACCTCTCTGGCTACGCCCCTTGGATGTCCAAAGATTTGAGGTTAGGTTTTCAACAGTATTAATTGGTCTCCATGGAAGCATGAGAAAATTAACAAACTTTGTTTACCTTTGCGTTGACATTTCAATGTAAAACAGTCAGAACTGCTAAATGCTTATTTCACAATTTCAGACAGTTGACCCAAACAAATTTAGGTTTATTTATGGCTTTAGTTATGAAAATTATGTTATTGATATATTTTAATGTAAACTGTAAACAGTAGGACAGTTACAGTGTAGGTCCTATTTTTTTGTAAAAATTTGGTGGCTCTCTGTTCATAAATTCAATCTACTTAACAAGTCTTTGGATTAGGTGGTATGGTACATCATCCTGTTGCGAAGTACAGCAGCCACAGCAGCTAGTTATAAATAAAGTGATAAAATAAAAATGGTTGTTTGCACTTTTTTGCCATACAAACCAATCAATATTTACCTCCTGAAATTTTACCTCGGAATTTTAAAACCTGATATAATAGGTCAGTATCTAATCTGATATAGGCCTATTGTAATCCAGATTATGTAGGTTATCTTTGTGCAGAATTTTAGGCTACTTTCTCCAGAGGTTTTTGTATGATGGAAAGACAAATACACACCTAATTTTTACATATGTTTGAAGGAGCTCGTAACTAACCTTAAAATGAAAGACAGATTTGGCCACACCAACTTATTTATTTGTTATCTATTAAATTTCTTAATCACTTACATCTGTTCCAGCGACCTTGTTTGGGGCTATATTCATGCGTGAGCCTCCTCGAAGTAGAAATGTCGGCTCCTCTCGGTCAAAATCCAACCAACAAGAGGCCGATCGCAAGAAGGCTAATTTTGTTTACCATTTTCTTGTCAATGACACTAGTGAACTGGTTATGGGATGCTCGTAAATATTTTTAACCTAAAAATGTATGGTACCGGTATTAACGCATTTCGTTACCCACAAAAGCATTTTGAGATTTTCCCAAAAACATTTTGGAGTTTCAAGAGTTTTGAGATATCTGCTAAAGCGTTTTGGGAAAGGCCTATCAGAAAGCATTTTGAGATATTCGTAAACAGTTTTAAAGATATCCGAATAAGCATTTTTTCATTCATAACAGCATTAAATAATTAGATTATCCTAACAAAATCATTCTTTAACAATGATTAATACCTACTAGACATCATCTGAGTTTGTAGTTTATTTCGTTATTTACTTTTGGGTTTGTGTTTTATTTTTAACTGTTACCAGAGGTAAAAAATGGCAGATGTTCCATAACATTTAGACAGCCTGAAATTTATTTATAAAATAAGTTTTATGGCTTGAGTCGGAAATGTAAAGGTTAAGTTGAACTTCTTACATGATCAGAAGATGTTATACTGTAGTTACTGTTATAACTACAATATTACTGTTAAGAAGACGATTAGAAAATTGTTTTCTGAAGTTGTGTTCCTATAGTTGATGGTGCAAAATGCTAAAAGGTGTTTTTCTTTTGTTTAGAGATTTTTCAATCAAAGATGTTGTTAAATTTGTAATATTTACATACCAAATTAAAACATTCTTGTGGAATATTAATATTATCTCTCAAATACTAGCAATTTTTATGGTAATGTCAAATGCTAAATTTTGTTATTGTTGGAATCAATGATTTTGGTGGATGATGAATCTATTTTGCTACCACCAAATTTTATATACACTTACTTACAGGTAATATTTCACTGATTATTTGCAACATAACATCTAACACAATAAAAACCATCTAAACATTTCATTTAATTTTTAAACTCAAATACAATTAAGGTGAAATAAACTTTTGATCTTAAAAAGCTCATATTTTTTAGTCTAACATGATATTTTGTAAAATACGGCTCTGATGATATTTGTATAGAACGTAATTTGCTTTACTTATTTTAGTGTTTGTGTTTGAATATTTTAGTCAAATGTATTAATATATGATAGCATATTATTAGAGTAACACACATTGTGTAAATTTAGATATACGTAAAAGCTTGTAATATGAAAGATGTTTGACTCTTTTATTTAGACTGACGGGTTTATCATAGTGTTTGTCAGGGATTTTGTTTATTTATTTAAGAAATTATAAATATCCAATATACATATGTTTATGCATATGAATATAGTAGAGATGTGGTTCTAATTTTTGGACTGACAGGTATAAATGTATGTTTTCTTAGGGGGTTTAGTTAATATTGTTTCCGTGTACAATTGTTTATAACTGCCTACTTTTATGAAATGAAGTATTTTCGGGATGCCAAAATTTTACTATTTAAAGAGTTTGAGAATATTACATTTCTTGGAAGGACGTATGTTTTAGCATAGACAATTAGAATTATGTATAGACCGACAGCATTGCTGCCGTTAGCATAAGTTCTGGCGTCCAATGCTAGGAGCGTCGGTGGATGCCAGAACTTATGCTAATCGTAGCATTGCTGTCGGTCAATATTTAATTCTATTTGTCTATGGTTTTAGTTAGCTTACATGAGAAAATTTGTCTACTAGCTTCTAGATGTACAAAACATTTACACAACATTTGTTTATTTATATTTTATCCTAGTGTAGGATTTCTTTAGAGAGTCGATTGAAGAGAAGTCAGTTAAAATATCCTAAACTGTAGCAATGCACGATTAGCAACAGTGTGGTTACCATCGGAAGTAATACTAAATCAGTGATGGTAAATGGAATGTGCAACTAGACAATGTCCAATAATAACCAAAGTAGGGAAAACTGTATGTTATAGTACATTGTTAGTTTTAACCAGGAATGGACGGGATTGTTCTTTCAGTTCGGTGCAGGACGAGAAGGGATTTTTATTTACCTCGTGATTTTCAAAATTGCATTTTTCTTCCTGTGTAACAAGTGCGTTCTAAAAAACTTAAGAAATATTCGTGCAAATATCAATAACGACGAAGAAAATCAATTTCAGTCATAATTGCACTGTTGTAAAAACCAACAATGGTTAAAAATACACAGGTAAAAAGAGTGTAATGTGTACAGATGAACATACAATCTCATTATGATTATCCATGATCCATGATCCATGATATCCATGATGGCACTTATGTTATTTTCTCCATAGACAAGATGCGTTATTGTAAGCGCATAGATAAGCTTATAGTTTTTGGATATAACGAGAAATATTCCCGGTCCGAGAAAATCCCTATTTAATTCGAATGTAACTCCGCCAAACAATTGCAGATATATTTTATACAAATTTTCCCAAATTTCAGGACTTGTTCATCCTTTTCTCATTAATCTACTTTCTGAAAAAGCCCTACACTAAGACAAAATATCAGTACTATCCTGTGTCTTTTATGGGTATCTTTATGTCTTGACTATAATTTTCTGATGTAAGCTAGCGGAACTCTATTCTTAAAAAAACACTCCTTAATCAGCCTTAGAGCTTTTCCTCGAAATAGAACTTAATTGCAAGTTTACAAATTTTCTTATGAACATTGTTAAAGCTACAATCAAATCTCTACCAGTTCTGTAGAATGTAAGCCAATAGAGTAGCTTAATCTAACATACTGTAATCTTTAGCTAAGCTTGATGCATACGTTCTAGTCTTCAAAGCTTTCTGGTTGTTGTCAGCTTGCTAACAAAATTTACTAGCGCCATATAAAAATAATCCTGGTACAGTCAAACCTTGGTGGTACCAATCTGAAGGGAATCGACAATTGAATTACATCAAATAATTTGTTACTTTGATGTACCTATTATTGTGGTTTTTATGTTCGTAAACCGTGGGAATTTATGTTTGTCAAACTTAATTATTCTCAGGTTTAAACTAGCCCTGTTTGTTATATAGAAGTTCCATTGATACATATGTGTTGGTTTTGGCGTATTTCCCATATAGGGAATAAGCTATTACCGTAGGTCTCATGGTAAGACCTAGACCCGGGACCGATTTACTTTTAGTTTTGAGGTTCCCACAGGCCAAAAACACCCTCCTGTGTGTGAGGTGTCCGTTAGTACGATAAGTTGAGCAAAAATGATCCTATTTTGATTAAATTTGGTACAAACGTGTAAACCTACGTTTATTCAAACGAGTTTGGGAACCAGCATGATCCGACTATAGGAACGGGGGTTTATGGGGGTTTTTATGGGATAAAAATTAATTTTTCCCGTTTTTGACTCTAAAAAATTCACAATTTCTTTCAGATCATTTTGTAGAGCTTAAAAAAAATAATTTTGTATATTGAAGCGTCGTTATATGCCCAACGGTTACGGAGATAATTAAAAAAACTTTAAATTTTAAATTCACATGTTATTCTTATGGAGAATAAACTAACTGTTGTAGTTTGCTTGTTTATGGACATATTTTTATCAAATTAGGCAATTATATGGTTTATTTCATACTAAGCTATCAACATTTTAATAAAACACACCTCAATACCTTCCCTGTAGCAGAAAACCTAGGTACTCATTAAAATTAATGTTACAGTATTTAAACAGGAAATAAATCTCACAATTTCAGGGAATATTTGAGTAGAAATCCAACCAGGTAAATGGAAATTCGCTTAGTCTGCAGGTTTGCTGCGGCGAGGGTATTTATTTTTTACATTCATTTCACAGAAATAAATTTATTTATTTTGGTGTTATAAAATTTGTCTGCATTGAGGTTTCACATCAGCCTTATTTGCTTTGAAGATGTGAAAATCACATTGGATGTTACAGAAAGTTGAAGGGGGTACAAGATGTTATATTAGGAATTTCTTATATGTGTATTGTTATCTACCAAGGTTTGACTATAAAACATCCTTCATCACACTCATAGTACAAAAACATACATAATAGCTTCAAAGTATAATAGAAATACTCATAGTAGTTAGTAGGAGATCTCGTTAATAAAATTAAGTAATTTATTTAATCTTTAGTAAATTTCTGTAGTAACTATAGTGGAAGCTCATTAACTTATGAAGATATGAACTGAAATTTTCAAATTTTAATCATTATTGGTTAATTTTTTTGCTTTCACAAGCTGGACTCAATTTTTCATGTTCAGGTTTGATTGAATTGTTGATTATTTCTGTATGTCAGTTTTGGTTTGATCTGTCGATGTTTTTAATTTAATTTGTTGCACTGCATAAAACCCCTGGAAAAATACCACACTAAAATACTGCAGCAACGACGGTTTTCAATGCATTTATTACTCGACCATTTTTTTTCAAATACTGAACTAATTGAATGCTATTAAATTAAAAATATTATTTTGGGACAGTCAATAGATTTTTAATTTTGTAATATTTGTTAACTGGGTAATAAATAATATTATTAACATTAATAATTTTAATGTTATGAACGAGACACTAAAACTTAGCTATTCCATTTATAGTAATGTAACCTATCAAGTAAATTATTGTTAATACCAGCTTTGTAGTTATCCAAATTTTTGCTAATGCCGCAACTGCAACTAGTTTCAACTTTGACAGTCATCTTCCTGGAGGATGTCATTATCACTCCATAACTTCATTGTATCAAAATTAATAGCTATCGCATTCAGTTTTATTTTGTTCGTTACAAAGTTGTTTATCTTCAGAGTTTCTGTTGTCGAGGAAAAAATAATTAAATTCACATAATCGTTAAGATATGAGACTCCATTGTAGTTACTTAATAATCCATGTTTTTAATGAATAAATGGCACAGAACACTCTATGCACTATATAATAATTGTATTGATAAAATATAGTAAAATAGTAGAGCATAATATCATCAATGACTTGCCTCTGCATTAGGCCTATATTGAGCTTCTTCTAAATTTAATTGATTTAATTTAAAAAGTGTACAGGGTATTCTTCCTGTGTTGTACAAGGCAATTCATATACTGTATTTAATTTTTTGACGGTAATTAATCACTTTCATACTTTGGTTTTTGTTGGTAAATATTTTTGTATTCAATTGCTGGAACATAATATTATTTTTAATCAGACCCACAAATTTTTTAAATTACTTCGGAGATATTTAAAATATTTACACTTAGCTTTAACTGAATATTTGCCTGGAAGTTATAAAAATAAGTTAAAGTGTCCTTTATTATATTTTTATATGCCCACTTCATTTGTAAACATACTGTCTGCACTGTTGTATTGACACCTACCAAATGACACTAATAATTGTACATTGAGAATTTATTTAAAGATATATTTATATGTTTGTGTTGTATTTGCATTGTTTGTATCTGTTTATTGTAATATACAACTTTGTGATATTTTGAATATCCTTGAGCATGATTGATTCCTTGAATATTTCTAATATTGGTCACAAAAATGATAGTTGTAACCTTATGGGTTAGTTGAACAAGAAAACTAAATGCAAAGATGGGGATGCTTCTTTTGCCATTTTTACCGTAGGTATTTTACTTAACACCACAAAGGCCGGTAAGTAGGTGTTTTTGGTACGAGAATGATAGGGATTTCATGTGAGTACTAAACACATTCCTGTTTGAGAAGGATACAATACAATACTTTTCTACTTTACTACCAGCAACAAATATATCATTAATTGATACAGGATGCCACCTTGATGTGTATTAAAATCAGCTGGATTGGGGGTGAATTTACATTGTTTCACAAAGAAGTAATGAGTTTTTTTCAGTAGGCACTAAACCTAAACGAAGCTATAAAATACAATATTTAAGTTAAACACATTTTAATAGAATTTGAGTTTTTTACATAAGGTAACTTGTTTAAATATTTACACTTCTAGTGAAATGTGACTGTCCTAACATGTCTATCGAATATTTATTTATTGTATAGCTTGGTTAAGGTTTAAATTAGTGCCTGCCTACTGAAAAAGTCAATCTTTTTGAAACAGTGGTAAATTTTCTGACTCCAGTTGATTTTAATGACCCATTCTCTAAAGGACTTTCTGGTCTACAAAGAGTTCAGAAATCGATTGCTTACCGTGTAGTGTGGTGAACAATATATACAGTATACTGTGAATGCGTTGGGAGCATAGGGAAGTTGATAATAAGATATTACATAATGTGTACATTCACATTACATTAGATTCACACTTGAATAATACTGCCTGGACAAGTTATTTCACAGAAAATACTGAAATATATATTAAAAGATAACATGGAGTACAATAGGTACAACAATGAACTAATACAACTACAAGCTCAAACCAATTAACTAATACAACTGTATAAATTGAATTGTCGTACATTTGTAAAAAGTTCTGAAAAATGCTACGATAGTCGGGGTTACGGCCGACTAGAGCATTGAAAGGTCCCCTGAAATCCATCTATCAATGGGGATTTCCATGACCTTTTCCCCATTTCCATGACTTTCAATGACCAGCATTTTTTTCCTTGACTATACCTGACTTTCCAGAATGTGGACACCCTGTTATACATTTAAATGGGGTATAAAAAAGGTAAAAAGTTACAACAAACTTAAAAATACTTTATTTTACAATTTACAATTTAACAAATTTACAAAATTCCTTTTTACATCTTAGTCATTATCTCATTCTGTGGGAACACTCCTACCAATATAAACATTGAAGAAGTTAAATAGTTTTTAAAAAATAAACTGGAATTCTCATGAATTTGAAAACAAGATTGGTCTTCGTTGAGATAAGACAGAATAACAAACTTCTTAAGATTGGCACCAAAAAATTTGAAATAACAATGTCCATGAACTGTTTCAACAAACTGCAGATAAACATAACTATGATCAATTATTGATCAGTGAGGATGGAGTTAGTCTTACTAAATATAAAATTATTTACATAAAACACAATCAAATTTTAAATGCACATTTTATTCAAAATTTAAAACTATGGTTCCATAGCAAACTTAACGCAGTTTTAAAATGTTGGCCACTATACAAATTCTTTAGCCTATAGATTAAAAATGCACATAATAATTTTTAATATTAAATAGGAACGTACAATTGTTGTAATCCAACAATTTTAAATTGTAACAAAATTGCTACATGTTGGTAGGCTAATTTGGTTCTTAAAACAATGGATATGACTCACTAGACTCATTTTGAAGTATAACTTCTTTATTTAGCAATGTACGTTTTATTAAATTACCTGAAAGCACATAAAATACACTTATAATAATACTGTTTACTTACAAGACGATAAATACATATAAAAGATGGTAAGTGGTGATCGATTTCGATTGGACTCTCCAATCATCATCAGACCATACAGGCGAATGACAAGAATCAAAACAACATCCCTTATATACTATTGGCTACCAGAAGTACCGGCCAGTAAGTTTCTATAAGTACAACTGAAATCACAATTCACTTGTTCATTAATTAGCTTATTTCTATTTTAACATATTCCCTTGTGAATTTACAATCCTTCCCAAGCATTCATCACATTTCCTTTCATACAATTATTTAAAATACATACATTGTCTTCCATTTTCTGTAATGAGTGGCCATTTTGTAACAAGTGCCCATTTGATCTTTCCGGTTTGTTTTTTGTCCATGCAGAGACATGGTTTTTGAAACGTTTAACAAAGTTTACATTTTGTCCTATGTAAAGACTATCACAATCTTTACAATTAATTTAAAGACCCCCGAAGCATCAAATTTGTTATATTCTTCTATTTGCGGATGCAATACTTTACTCAAGGTGTTCTTAGTCCTGAAGGCTATTGATACTCAATATTTCTTAAATTTTTTAGCGATCCTTTGTCCTAATGGAGCAAAACCCGAATAAACATCAAATTTGATAAACTTGCAAAGAAGAATAAAGACAACAAAGATTTGGTAAGGACGAGTACAGGACACAATTTCCAGCTGAGAGTCATCAACCTTACAAACATTCAATTCAGCAAAGAAGAAACCAATACATTAAACTACAGAATGAAGCACAATTTCACAATGAAGAAGAAAGACAAAAACGAACTACTAGCCACTGAAGTTGAGTCAAACAAAGGTAAACGAAAAATCCCAACCCAAAATCAATCAAAGATGCAGACCATTATACCGTTTGGAAGTAAGTAACATCAAACGCTTTCACTAGCCAAGGACCCATAGATCTGAAAAAATGTAAAAATGAAGAACTGAAGACATCCAACAAAATAAAGAAGAAACTGGAAGAGACCAGCTCAATTGCAGTAAAAGCAAACAAAAGTAATGCCATATGTTATTAGGAAAAGAAGAATATAATAAAAAAGATTGAAGAATTTATCAAAGAAAATAACGTGGAAAGAGCTAATCAAGGACCCTACTCAGAGGTACCAAAAAGAGCTGTCCGATGTCAAGAAGAAGTGCACCAGAGTGATTCCCAAAGAATGTTGACAGAAGATGAACATCCTAAATTTAAAGCACCGGTGATTAAAGGGATCCCGAAAATACAAAAGAAGAATGTACCAATCAGACCCTTAGTTAACTTTGCCCCTGCCATCAATGTTTTGTAAATGTTAGCAAGTAAGCTCAGCAACGATCTAGAATAATAATATATTTACAATGTAAATAACAGTTATAAATTTGTTGTGTTGAACGTGTTAAGAAAGCACAAAACGAAAGTGATAAGAATCCTAGAAGTTTCTATAAGACAGTCAAACTATTTATTGGAGGATATATTCCCAATTCTTATGGTGTTAAGAAAAATGAAGAAATTGTCACTGAGAAATTCAAAGTGTTAGATATCTGGAAGGATTATTTTCAAGATTTATTACATGGAGATGAGGACACTGAGAGAGTGAATGCTCCAAAATAGATGAATGTTCAACCAAACATTGAAGCACCGACTGTAGAAGAAGTACAGGAAACTATTAAGAATATGAAAAAAAAAAACAAAGCCCCTGAAATGCAATAATAATCCCAATCCACAAAAAGGGTGATAAATGGAACCCAAATAACTACCGAGGAATATCATTACTAAGTACTTCCTATTAAGGTAATGTCAAAGATACTCCAGAAGAGACTTGAGGAATACACAGAGGAAATAATTGAAGAGCACCAGGCTGGTTTTCAAAGGGGCAGGTCTACAACAGATCAAATATATACATTCTTAAGGAAACAATAGTTAAATAATGGGATGTTGGTAAATCTTTCTATGGCCTATTTATCGATTTTAGCAAAGCGTATGATAGCATTCATAGGGAAAAAATTTGGGATAGAATGGAAAGTATTGGAATCCCATATAAACTAATAAAATTGGCTACTTTAAGTGTTAATGACTCTAAGAGCAAGGTTAAAATAGAAAATGACTACTCAACATCCTTTGACATAAAAACAGAAGTTGGGCAGGGAGATATTATTTTATCTACACTCTTCAATATAGCTCTTGAGGGAGCACTTAAAGAGCTGAAGAATGGCATAAGAATTGGAAGGAAGATAAGCGTGCTCGCCTTTGCAGATGATGTAGTACTGTTTGCAGAGACCAGAGAAGAACTCCAGGAAATGTTTGAAATCCTTAAAAGAGAAACAAGAGCAGTGGGCCTGAAAATAAATGACAACAAAACAAAACTTGTCAGATTTGGAAGGGGAGCAGAGAACGAGGAGAACATGACAGAAATAGAACAACAGTATGAACAAGTAGAGTCTATTAAATATTTAGGAGTTATTGTCAGCTCACTAAGTGAGGAACACATAGAAATAAAGCATAGAATAAACCTACCCAGTAGAAGTATGTATGCTCTAAACAAATTATTATCATCAAGATTATTGTCTCATCACACTAAACTTAAAATCTACAAAACTATCATAAGACCTGTCCTTCTTTATGGAGCTGAAATCTGGATTATGGATAAAAACACGGAGAAAAAATTTATTACTTTTGAAAATAAAGTCCTGCGCAAAATCTTTGGCCCTACTAAAGAAGGAGATGTGTGGAGAATTAAACATAATCAGGAACTAAGAGACCTGTCCAAAGAGCCAGATATAATTGCAGAGGCTAAACGCAGGAGGCTTTGCTGGACGGGCCACATCATTAGAAGAGAGGAAACTAGCACACTTTATCAAATATGGAAAAATGACCCACTGGGAAGGAGACCACGAGGGAGATCGAGGAAACGCTGGACGGATGAAGTAAAGAAAGTTATGGCCAGAATGGAAGTTATGAAGATACCGCACGAGACAGGGCGACGTGGAGGCAGTGTGTTGGTGAGGCTAAGTACCACTTAGGGTACAAATAGCCATGGGAGTAAGAGTAAGTAAGAACGTGTTAAGAACATAGATATAGAATAAAACAGTAGGTAAGTCTCATTTGATATTTCAAATCTGTACACCAACATACCTGTAACTGAAACTGTGTATCTTGTCAAATGTAGGCTTATACATAATGGATTAGAAAATGAATAAGTAATTCAGATTGTAAAACTGCTAACAACTGTTTTGAAAACAACAAGTTGTATGAACAAACAGATGGTTTGGCAATGGGAAGCCCACTTTTGGCAATTTTATCAGAAGTATTTTTACAACATCACGAAAAAGAAATATTAGAAAACTCAGTCATGATGTAAAGCTTTATGTTAAATATGTGGACGACATTCTTGTTATTTTCAGGCAAACCCAGGAGAAAGAGCACGATACAATGATGCAGATATTCAACAGTCAACACCCAAACCTCACGTTTTTAACAAATTCAAAGACAACAAAATCAACTTCCTGGAAGTAACAATGAAAAGAAAAGAATACAAGATAGACTTTGAAATCTACAGAAAACCAACGCAAACGGACACAATGATTAGTAACTGCTCTATTCATCCAACGACCCACAAGACTACAGCCTTCAGATTTATGTTGTACTGAGGTTTAATAATTCCACTTAATGAAGCCAGTAGGAGTAAGGAATTGAACACCATAAAGAAGATTGCGGCTAACGGATTTGAAGTAAAAACAAAAGAAGAAATCGCTAAAATACGAGAACAAAAAATTGAGAGCCAGAAAAAGTTAGGAGTTGGAAGAAATGAAAGAAAAAAACACCAGATATGCTACATTTAGTTACACGGGACCCAAGACACAAAGGACCCCTAAAAATTCAAGAAATATGGAATATCAATAGCCTTCAGAGCTTAGAACACCTTGAGTAAAGTATTGCATCCGCAAATAGAAGAATATAAAAAATTTGACGCTTCGGAAATTCTACAAAATAAATTGTAACGATTGTGATAGCTTTTACATAGGACAAAATGTAAACTTTGTTAAACGTTTCAAAAACCATGTCTCTGCATGGACAAAAAACAAACCGGAAAGATCAAATGAGCACTTGTTACGAAATGGCCACTCATTACAGAAAATGGAAGGCAATGTATGTATTTTAAATAATTGTATGAAAGGATATGTGATGAATGCTTGGGAAGAATTGTAAATTTACGAGGGAATATGTTAAAATAGAAATAAGCTAATTAATGAACAAGTGAATTGTGATTTCAGTTGTACTTATATAAACTTACTGGCCGGTTTTCTGGTAGCCAATGGTATATAGTAAGGAAGCGCCATTTTGATAATTGTCATTCGCCTGTATGGTCTGATGATGATTGGAGAGTCCAATCGAAATCGACCACCATTTACCATCTTTTATATTTATTTATCGTCTTGTGAGTAAACAGTACAAGTGTAAATATATTTGTAAGTCTATAGGCCTAAGTGTAATTTGGCGTATTTTTTAAGCTTTCATGTAATTTTGAAAACAACGCAAAACTTATCCTTGTTTGTTTGAACAGACTAATTTTTAAATAAAGTTTACTTACTTACGAGAGAAATTTTTTGTCTTAAGCCAATAGAAACCAAATTAAAGTCTACATAACATAACAATGATACTTAATCCTAAATATAGGACTTTTCAGGGATAGATTGATGAAGAACCGTGGTGACATTTTACTGTGCATTTAAAAATTTTTCCAGGTAAGCTATCCAAATTTCACCCACTTATCACACAATTTTGATAGAGGAAAAAATTAACACTTATTTTGTGATAGCGGTATTTTTGTACAGTTAATTTTTTTGTCGATACCAATGACTAGTGCCGATATTCGATACCGTATAATACTATAAAGTTTTGTTGGATGAAGATCAAGTTATTTTTGACAGAATAACAAAAATCATCAGCACCAAATGTACCATTGAAGCTTCATTAAGCCAACTAATCAGTATTTAACAGGGTTTATGAACTAGATGTTTACAACGGTGGGTAATTATTATACTATTTAGGCTTATATAAAGAAAATACTGCCATCACTCCTAAACTATTGGTTTATGTATCATTTTTACAATTTGTGCGGTAAAAAATACCAAATTACAAACTATTAAGTCAACCCCCATTTAAATAGTATCATTTTAATTTCTCCAATAACAAAAAAGGCTTGACTTCAACTACCTTCTAAGATTTTAGATATTTGAAAAATATGTAGTTTTCATCCACATTAAAAAACACATAAAACTCTTACGGTGTGTTTCCTAAAAATTTCAATAAAATAATACTTAAAATTATACATCAGTAATAAAAACAAACTTTACATATTTTCTGGAAATAAAAAAACATTAACATAAAAACAATTATTGCACTAACTGTACAGTTCTATCACGTTTGAGGATCCTATGAACGACTAGAGGTTTTACGAAGGCCTGAGAAACGAAGAACCAACTGCTGAAGTCCACCATTCTTTGGTCTGTTTGTTGATCACATCATGATGAATATGATCCACCACGTCTTCAGAGACCTCTGACGGTTTCCACTTTACGATAGTTTTCAAACACTCCACATGGTTGAGTCTAGTTAGGAGACAGATGTTCTTTACAATCACCTCTTGCATCCAAATTGGCGCTGGAAATTAAATCTATTATTAGAACAAAAAAATTCCTCTCCACAGAAAACCTGTAGACTAAGAGAATTTCAATTTGTCCGAATGGATTACTTTCTTTATACTTGACGAAATATTGTGTTTACACAGTGTCTCTTCTCTATGTTTTATTGGGTGAGGTTCATAAGGTCCAAATTTCACAAAGTCCAATGGTTAAAATATTAATAAACAGAGTGTTTCACAAGGTCCAATGGTTAAAATATTAATAAACAGAGCGTTTCACAAGGTCCAAATTTCATAAGGTTCAAAACTATGACATTCAAATAATCACCGTTTCACAATGTCCAAATTTCACAAAGTCCAATGTTAAAATATCAAATAAACAGAGCGTTTCACAAGGTCCAACGGTACAGTCTCGGCCAGAAGTCGCTGCAGAGCTTGCCGTGGTTCGGTGAGTAGGCACTACTATTGTGTTGTTCGTTACCGCGTGTCACAAAACATCATTGTGGGTCCGGAGATACGTTTAAAGAGTGTAAAATAGTGGTATTTACCCCCTCTACAGCAAACCTGCAGACTAATTGAATTTCCTTTTCCCTTATTTGATTTATACTAGAATATCTCCTTAAAATGATCACATTTATTCCCTATTAAAATAGCATTAGTTTAACAACAAGTACCGTACTTAGGTTTGCTGCAACAGGGAGGGTATTTTTTTTATGGTAATAGTTTAGTATAAAATGCAAGCATTTCCAAATTTCATCAAAGTATATTCATAAGCAAGCAAACCACAACAGTTTTTTTTAATTCTCCATAAGAATAACATGGTAATTTTAAATTTACAATAATTCGTAATTTTCTCTGTAACTATTTGGCGCATAACAACGCTTCAATATACTATTTTTTTTTTACTCTACAAAATGGTTTAGAAAGAAATTGCAAAATTCTTTGATTTTTCAGGGTCAAAAATGGGAAAACCCAATTTTTACCCCATGCAACTCTTCATAAACCACCATTCTCATAGTCCGAATTCAATCATTAAAATGCACGTATAATCAGTAGTTGAGCGTCGGCGGACGGTGCCTGCTATCTGACCGTGACAACCACTGTAGAGACTTCTGGCCCAGACTGTACCGTTGGACCTTGTGAAATTTGGACCTTGTGAAACGCTCTGTTTATTTGATATTTTAACATTGGGCTTTGTGAAATTTGGACATTATGAAACGCTCCCGTTTTATTCAGCCTACCTACACTTCTTTAAGATAACTTGTAGCTATCCTTTTTTTTCTATTGTTTAGAGAAATATTTTACTTAAAATCCAATCAGACAAATTCCAAATCCTGGCCTAGAGCCTTTCCCTGAACAAATTTTAAATTTCTCTAAACAAGTCATATTTATTTCTTACTAGCAGAGCACCCGTCCTTCGTACGGGGTTGGCATTTAAGTATAAAATGCTTATTGCAGTTATACTCAAGTTTGCAATGGGGGGAGGACACAGTTTGATAAAATTTGGTTCATAAATTTACGGTATGATATAGTATAACACATCTACCATTGCCATAATGTTCTACCATTGCACCTAAACAATAAAAAAATAAATTATCAAACATTCGCACAATATCACAAATTATTCATTAAATTAAAAACTCAAACCTAACTGTAAACAATCCTACTTTGACAGTTCTAATTGTGTATCACAGCTTTTTGTTGCTGCTTAGTTCAAATTAGCTGTTGTCATATATGCACAAACAAAATAATAATAGTGCTGCACCCTGTTGGAAAACCTTATAACTTTTTAATGCTATTGCATTGCATATTATAGAACCAACTTTTTTAGTTGAAACCGCTGACTAAATTCTTAAATTCCCTTTAAATATGAATACTCATAAGGCTAACATGGGGAACTACAGACCCACTGGGGCGGAGCCCGAAAGGATTTTTGAGATAAGGAATATGCCTAAATGTTAATTGGGAATGTGAGCTATCATCATGCCAAATTTCAGCCCAATCCGTCCAGTAGTTTATGCGTGATTGAGCAACACACAAACTTTCAGATTTATAATATTAGTAAGATTTATATTAGCCTATATCGATTTACAGAGTGCTTGGGTTTGCTGCTAAAAGGAAGAGAAAATGTGTTTGAAATGAAAACATTTAGTATGGAGT
The DNA here is from genome assembly GCF_028750875.1 of Macrosteles quadrilineatus. Classification (NCBI taxonomy): domain Eukaryota; kingdom Metazoa; phylum Arthropoda; class Insecta; order Hemiptera; family Cicadellidae; genus Macrosteles; species Macrosteles quadrilineatus. Next base: position 180,615,828 of record NW_026542594.1, read on the forward strand.
GAAAAAAAATAATTTGCCAAATTTGATCAAAGTATTTCCATAAACAAGCAAACTCCAATGGTTTTATTTTTCTCCATTAGAGTAACTTGGGAATTTTAAATAGTTTTTTTATTTACCAAAAAAGTCATTCAGAAAGTTCCAAATATCATAAGTAATGGGAAGTGTGTTCTAGTGCTGGGTCTCGTACAGTTTTGATTAACTCTACTGTATTGTTTGTTGACTATACTGTATTTCTCTACTTACTCCATTCATCAAGCAAGATATCTTCCAGGAGACTGAGGGTTCTTCTCAATTCAGTTTGAACCTTAGGACATAAAATGTCTTGTGGTCTTAACGCCGTACCTAAAAACAAACATGTTATAAGATAAATATACTCTGTCACCAGCTGCTGGGGTGGATTAAAGAAGTATCTTCTGTAAAGTAAAGGTCTCCATTGCTCCCATCATGGCCAAGCGAGCTAGTTCAAATCTTGCATTAGTGACGTCTTCTTTACTGACTTACAATACTAGCCTTCCACCCCTAGGCAATGCTTAGCCTTCTCAGCGACCAAAAACAATGTGAACAATGTGCTTGTGTGCATCTGCATTTTGTATATTCCTTGAAATTCCACACTTCCGCTTTTTTTTGTCTCAGTCACAGTGTGAAAAGAAACCTATGAGAATACAAATACTGCTTTATCTTATACCATTGAAGTCTCCTTGTTAAGCAAGCTAAAAATTGAAATTACAATCTATGTGTATGACACTATTGTATTTCTTAAAGAAATCTCAATAAAGAAAATTGATTGATTGAAGTCAAAGCTTATACTTAAGAGTTGTATAGTAGCAGTATTTTATTTATGGCCATGATATTAAAATTTAAAGAATTAGTGTCTTTAATGGAAGACGCACTTAAAGCCTAAAATTTGTAACCGGTTTACCATATTTTTTCCTTATTTTCCATGTCACAGCTGCTGGTTTAGGTCTAGGCTGTGTAAATACACATTAACTCCAACAACTTCAAACTAATTAAGACTGGACCCTTCTTGAATTACCATGTTTAGATTGGCCAGAAACAAACACAATATTTATTATTATGTATGACTGTAAATGGAGTGGAGGATAGCAAAAATGTGCGTGCTTATCTACTGTGATTGTAGAAACACCCATGATCACATCCACAATCGTGTTCTTCTTATTTACCTACCTCAAAAGAGAACTAACAGAACGTCGTTAATGAATTCTGCCACAAGCTATTGGCAATTATTCCAAATTTCCCGATCGCATTCAAAATTAATGAAATGTTGACGCAAATATACTTTTTGAAAAAAATTGAAATTACTAGATGTTTGTCTATATTATCTGAAACAAATGTAAAATTCACAGAATATTTATCGGTATAAAACTTACATTAAATTTATAGTTTCCCAGTCCGCTATTTTAGATCACATAAGTTTAGCTTTGTTCCCCATTCTCGGGGTCTCGTTGCAACGCACGATGTTGTGCCTGGGTCGCCCCATAGACACCATACTGGGGCTGTTCCGAGTGCACTTTGTCCTGTATTCGCTTTCTGAACTCGTGAGGACAATCGCACACTTATTCCGGGGACCATTCGGTCTGCTCAAACGAGCCTAGGTTGCCCGAATTCAACAGGAGGCGGCTATCTTTCTTCCCCAATTGATCGTTTGGATAAGGCCCTCGGGTACGATACGAGCGGTAACCTGAGCGGCACGTAAGTGGCAGTGGTGGCTACGATACAAGCGGCACATTTATAACCCTCATTAAAATTCCCCAGTTTTATGAGTCAGTTTAGTCGAAAATGGTAAACTATACTTACCTGCAAGACGTATTGCAACTATTGTTGCTATCTGACAACCTTAAAGAAAAACCTTAAACCTAACTTGGTCCCATACTTTTCTGGTGACTGAAGTGTTTTAAAACTTCCGTATCGCATGTTTGCTGCTGTTTCCCTGTAATTTTAAGCCAAACTGAAGCATGACTCACCTGAGCGGCGAGCGGCATTTTCGTGAAAATCGGTTTTGACTTGGAACCATGAGCGGCCATACATTCCGATTAGAGGGACTCTGGTGTAAATAAAATAAAAAACAGTGGCGATACCCCCTCTACTCCTACTGTAAAATACAGTTTTAATGTACTCACAGAGTATATTGACAGCATTAACTGCTTCGACGTCACTGCACTCTTCTCCTCCCTTCCACCAGCTCCTGACCTTGTCCAACAGCTCCTTATAAGGCCGGCCCAAGAACCATTCCGGGGGCTGGCGCTTGATCATCAACACAGCAGCTTTGTACACACCTGAAACAGCATTGATTGACATACAGCACATGAGTTTACAAGTTGTCTACTAGTAAAGCCGTTAGTTAAAGGTGACTTTGAGTTAGCTTTTGATGCAACAAATCTTCCGGAAATAGGTGTGCAACTGTTGAATATGTCCTAAGCAATAGGTTTTTCCACCATTCTTTTCAAAATGGAATTCATTTTTTTATTATTTATTTATTTGACATTATATTACATCAATTCTCTTGACAGGTCATTTGTCACAAAGTCTAATACTAAATTGATAAATCTAAATAATAAAATAGCTTAAAAATAAATAAAGCAATCAATATGCTACAAACTTAGAACTTGAGAGTTAATATCTTTCAAATATACACATCTTACAGATAGTCTTGAGTAATATACTAATAATACAAACAAAATAGTGGAATATTTCCCTATTACTTGGAAGAATATTCAGTTAAGGGAAAGTGTGATTTGAAAAGATTGTTTTGTTCTTTCAAAAGTTTCTGTTTCTTGTGCCAGTTTGGATTCTTTCCCATTCCATCCTCACAAAGAATCCTGTATTATAAATTTGTTAAACTAATAAAAATAGATAAGTTCAAGTAATTTAACCAGTTTCGATGCAATAGTCACCCTGTTGTTTGAATTGGTCTGGCTCTAGCTTTAGAAAGTAAGGAAGGCCATTAGGCACAAACCAATCACAATCTGTTCGTATAGTGGTACACATAGGTCATTGCTGTATTCTTTGCTGTTTGTATATTATTTTAATCTACTACTTTTTTACACGTAACACCTTTTGACAGTATGGAAAAATCAATCTTATGGGGTCCGCTCCCAAATCGTCCAAACAATAGACTCACACAGATCCACAGTGAAATGTGTCTCCTGAAAAAGGAACATTTATACTTTACGGTAAATAAAAGATTAATCATTTACCTTGTTGTTCAAGATGTTCCATGCACAAATTGAACAGCTTTTCTGGGTCTACAGTGTCTTCCTTGTATCTGTACTTAGTCATCATGAAACGTTGCAAATTTCGAATATGAACATTTGGTCCCACCTGGTTAAATTTTGGCGGACAAGTTAACTGCCGGATTATACAAAGCCTCAATGGATCATCTGGAACAAAACCAGTGAGACTGTTAACGATGTATTACATCATAGTTTGACCAAGTTAGCCAAAAGAGTAAATTGTTTGTAAGGAAATAAAAGCAAGACTGATGGGAAACAATTTATTGGGGATGGTAAAACAGTATCATCAATTCATCACTATTTTACTGTTCTACAAACGTTTATTAAACTGGCCGTTTCAGTTCAGTTCTTATAATTGAAAAGATTCACTTAACGGCATTGTTCACTTACTTAACAGCATTGGTTTTTACATAACAACACGGGTAACGGACTAGAGGTTCAAGGATTGAGAGAAAAGATGTAAAATGGTGCTTCAAACTTCAACTCATCAGCTGTTCCAACCAATTTAATTGTTAATGAGTGGTGCAAGTAGTGTTTGTACAATGATTCGTTGCATCACTATCAGTAGCAACGAGATGTTATAAACGAAAACATAACCTCCCTTGGAATATATGAGTACCGGTTAATTGTTAATAATTAAAACACTGTCGTAGGTAAAGTAGTGTACGCAACTCGCGTAAATAGTCTTAGGCTACCTTAAATTTCTACTTAAGTCGTTCAATACTATCTTTACGTGATCGATGTGAAAACTTCTAGGATTGACTGAGATTCAACCTTTGAGATTTTTAGAGTCAAATATAAATGCATTTGGCAAAAAGGTTCAAAGTATATCATACAATCATTTAACCAAAAGTAACTGTAAACCTAGATTAAAAACTGTATTAAAAGATAAATAAAGATAAAATTCATTAAAAAAAGAAAAATAATAAAATAAAATAACTAAAAAAACTAGAATCTTTAAGAATTGGGAAAAGGTTCAGCACCTCTCAAATGGAACAATAGCCTCTTTTTTTACAACTCAATTCAAAATTTATAAACACTGAAAATAAGTATTTTTTTACTGTTTACTGTTAAACTGTTAAGAATTATATTTATTTACATAACAGCATTGGTGAAATTCTCATGCCACGGGTAGGCTATAAGCCTAGAGTGTAAAAGTAGCTTACAGAAATTTTAAATAAACTATTTTTACTTAAGTAAAAACTTTATAAAGTCTCAAATTAAATTAATGATTTTCAACATACTTTAAAAAATTCCACACTTTTATTTACTTTATTTTAAATCCGTTCTGATTTATGATTCAATTTCAAACTGTTGTGTAGTCATAAAGCCACAGTGAGCACCTCATGATTGCAACAAGATCAGTGGATTTCTGACAAACGGTATCAACCTTAATCATCTCCTGAGGTTGTGAAACTGCAATAATTTTTACTATTGCGGCAATGGTTGGCAATTAATGGATTTTTTTTCAAAAGCAGAGACCCCTTGAGAATTGGGGGGCCGTGCTACTACAATATTTTTAGCATGCCTAAGGCCAGCTCTTGACTGGTGTTACTCTAATCATAGAAAACATTGATGATGTTACTTTGATTATAGGAAATGTTGGAGGTGATACTGCAATTTGATTATTTTTTATTCACTCCATTACAATGGATTTTAAATTTAAATGTAATGGAATAATGAACATAAAAAATTAACAGATCAGGATTGAAATATTTGCTGTGAATAAACGGGTCTTAGTTTGTTTTTAATTTTTTCCCAAAATGTTGTGAATTATTCCTCAACGTTTTACGATCCATGTCTTTGTAAAACAATGTCTACAAGTGATGAACATAAAATTTGTTATGTTCTAGTTTATTGATATCTATATCTAGTTTAAAATAATAGTTAGTGCAGCAACGCACGCCAGGTAACTGCTAGTTGTACATAAGGACAGATGTTCTAGGTTAGATCTGTAAAACAATAACTTACCAGAATAGAACTCAATGGGTTTTGGGGGTAACACAGAAGGCCATAATAGCAACATTGCATGAGCTACAACTAGAGAGCGTCGGGTGAAGCAGTAGAACATGTCGTACATCAACTTTCGCACCCTCGCTAAGAAACCGTAGTGTCGAGCCAGTATAGTGTAGATCATACCAATGGTTAGCCAGAATATTGCTTTCTGTAAAACATTAAAAAAATTGGTTGTAAACGCAGATTGTAAAGTTAAAAATTCTTCATAGAATACACTTCCTTAACAATTCTTCGTTTAAAACCACCCCAATTGCAACAAATCTGCAAACTAAGAGCGAATTCCATTTGTCTGGTTGGATTTCCACTAAAACATCTAAGATCTTCTAAAACATATAAGATGTATTACCTATTTAAATGATATAATGGTTAAAGAGTACTTAGGTTTGCTGCAACAGGGAAGAAAAAGTTTTTTTTTATTAATGGTGTATGAAATACTAAATTTGCCAAATCATGCAATTACGTTACTATGAAATGCTTGACTGGAAAAAGCTCAAAGCTTGCGAGCTTTTGGGAAAACTTAGACCAACTAAAAATTACACTACTCTCACACTCCTTCGTGCAAGGTGATCATGTTCTCTTTTTTATTTCTCATGATCGTGACAATAACAGTGATGATAAATTATATGAGTAAGTTTAGAAAAGGATGTTGATGTTGTTATGTGTAGGCTACTAAAAATGTACAACAAACTGAGTTTTTCTTGCAAACAGAGCAGTTCTCCTTCTGTAAAATTTCAAGCCATAGGGATTACTGATAATACCTGTCAAACATTAAGATAACAATTACTTTAAAACACGACTGGATTTGTTCATTAAAAAACCTTGTTTACATGCCACCAACAATGAAAAACACTAAAAAAAATTAGTAACAAACTATTACCGATTGTCTGAATTCCAGGATTGTATCAAGAAATGCCAATTCCATGAAATAAAGTCCCTCTTCCACAAATTTCCTCTTCTCTTCAGCGTTTTTTTCATTGGTAAATTTATCAATGATCATGTGCAAGAGAAGAAGAAGAGATTGAATTTTTGGGTGTACAAATGGACTTCTTTTATTTGGTAAAGTGACATTGTACACAGCTTTGTGCATCCAAGCCGCTGTTGGATTCTCTTCAGTATGTTCCGATGAAAATTTATGTAACAACACCAACACAGCTCTGTAACAATGTTTATTGCAATAAGAAAAAAAAAATTAGTTAATTTTTACACATATCTAAGCTAATAGGAATAGAAACCAATATCAAAACATATTATACACAGGGTTTGAGAGAGATCAAGAATGATTTATATCACGAAAATAACACCATTGGCACTGTATTTAGTTTTAAATGTCCCAAAATGCTTGAAATATCAGCCCAATTAGTTTGCTTATTTATATATTTTTAAAGAGATTTGTAGCTACTTTAAATCTTTTGTTTTCCTGGGCCTTGGGCCTGTGCTTAACTCTGTATGCATATTGTAATGTGCAAGCCCAAATATTTCTTACGATAGGCTACTATTTCTACAAATAAGCATCTAAACTGCCAGTGCAACTCCGAGGATCGTGGATCAGATCGGAAAACCCCCCACCACCGCTCCGTGCCAATGGCGTGACGTCAACCATTACCGCAACGATACAAAGTTGTGTCATGAGCCTTGATGGTGTAGTGGATAGCGCATCGGGCTAATAATCTGAAGGTGTCGAGTTCGAATCCCGCTTGTAGCACTAACTTTTTGTCAACACATTTTTTCATATCAGCAAGTTTGGTTGGTTTGGTTAGGTTATGACAGTTTAATTTAATAATTGAAAAATTATAAAATTGAATTTGAGACATTTATAATTTTATTTTTAGAACAGAGCTATTTTTTCAATTAGTAAACCTTCATTTGAGTTTATCATTATCAGCAAGTTTGGTTAGGTTATGACAGTTTAATTATATTTAATTTTAATTTAACCTACAAATTATACGTTTTGATAGTGATAGAGATAACAATTTTCCCCGAACAGTTAGATAGGCTATGCTGATGGATGAGCCGGTATGATTCGGAAGTGTAGACATGGTGCGGTGGTGCCACAACGCCTCTGATCCACGATCCTCGGAGTTGCACTGGCAGTCTAGACGCTAGTTTTCTACAATACTTACTTTAATATCACACGGAGACTGAAGCACTCTAGTTCGTTGGCGATTTTAACAATGTCTACAATGCTCTTTAACACTGTGGTAAACAAAGGTTGTAATATCTTCGTTGCCTTTTCAGTTTGGTTAGCTAAAAAAAAACAACAAACGATTAGTTCAATAGTTAAAAACAAAATTTAACCCTGGAAAAATTCCCATATAGGGAATAAGCTATTACTGCAGGTCTCATGGTAAGACCTAGACCCGGGACCGATTTACAAAAACATCATCCGTTAAAATTCATATATATAGCCAATATATATATAAATTATAGTAGTAAATAAAGTACAAAAGAGCACCCTGAATATTATATTTTTAGTTTTTATTTACTACTATAATGTAATATATCAGCAGCCCTATTACGTGAACACCTAAATTAATATATATGTGTCAGTTAGCACGATAACTTGAGTAAAAATAATCAGATTTTGATGAAATTTGGTACAAACAAGTAAATTTACTTTTATTCAAACGAGTTCACGAACCAGCATAATCGGACTATGCTAACAGGGGTATGGGGGGTTTTATGAGGTAAAAATAGATTTTTCCCATTTTTGACCCTAAAAACACACAATTTCATAATTTCTCTGCCAAATCATTTTGTAGAGCTTAAAAAGAAACAATTGTGTACATTCAAGCGTTGTTGTATGCCGAACGGTAACAGAGATAATTGAAAAAATGTTTAATTTAAAATTCCCATGTTATTCTTATGGATATTTATTCTCCACTAACTGTTGTAGTTTGCTTGTTTATGGATAAATTAAACCAAATTTTGGAAATTTTGTTTATTTAATACCAAGCTATCAACATTGCAATAAAAAACCCATCGATGTAGATTTTTGTGGGCTTCACTCACCTTTATTTTTGTTTGTGATGTCCGGGACTCGTCAAAACACATAAACACACATATATACAACACAAAATCGTCCACGGCATCAAGGTCCGACGTTTCGCGGAACTCAAAACAACGTTCCGCTTCTTCAGGGTATTAAAAAACTATTTTTAGCCCGCACGCGGGTCGAACGCCTAACCACGACTGCCGGATCAGCTGAGCTTGGAGGAGGACGGGCGGGGGCGGGGGTAGGTGCATTGTCCATTGTTGATAAGCCATTCACGCTCCTGGCCTTATCTCGTAGTTGTTCTAGTTCGTTTTTAACAATGTTTAAGTACACCGTACTGACATCTACCGATGGTCGTGAGAGTGACTCGTCTTCTATTGCCATGAAAAGCGACTCTGCCGTATTTCGTTTCCTCCAATCAGACTCCTTGTATAGAATTGCAGACGAACCCCAATCAACAATATGATTCGTTTCTACAACGTGCTCACATATCTTAGAGCCATACTTATCCTTGTTTTTGACTTTTTTATGTGTTCATTTATTCGAACTTTAACTGGTCTAGAAGTTTGGCCCACATAATTTCTGCCACAAGAACACGGGATTTTGTAGACAATGTCTTTTGTATTTTGTTGCTCATTAACGGGTTTTAGTTTTGTGACACGACTACGGATAGTATATTTATTTTTGAAGACAGTTCTTATATTGTATTTGGAATTCACCCGTCTCAATTTTTCAGAAACATTTTTAACGTATGGAATACATACAGTGGTCAGGGGTTTTATCTTGGTGCTAGGGTCTTCTGGAATGTTTACATACCCCCGCCCCCGCCCGTCCTCCTCCAAGCTCAGCTGATCCGGCAGTCGTGGTTAGGCGTTCGACCCGCGTGCGGGCTAAAAATAGTTTTTTAATACCCTGAAGAAGCGGAACGTTGTTTTGAGTTCCGTGAAACGTCGGACCTTGATGCCGTGGACGATTTTGTGTTGTATATATGTGTGTTTATGTGTTTTGACGAGTCCCGGACATCACAAACAAAAATAAAGGTGAGTGAAGCCCACATAAAATCTACATCAATAATAACACCTCGCCTAAAAGCATGTCGTTCAAAAACAGAATTGTATACCAGTATGGGCCTGAGACTTCTGACATGTTAAAAGATTTAGAAAAAACTTTGGAAAAGAACGCACTTAACAGCAACCATTTGACTTTCTTAATAAAATGTAGAAATGCAGATATTATCCCGAAAGGCATGAGATTAAAAGCCCCCATGAAAGATAGGTACTCTGATAAAATTACTAAAGATGCCAGTCTTAAACTATTAAAAAATAGAATAAACCAAATCAGACATGCAAAATTTATCAATGACTTGAAAGTTCAAAACTTAGTAGCCAGGTTAAAAGAAAGCATGAGTGGAGATGATTTAGATCCAATTTTAAACACATTCAATTCTAAAGCTAAGAGGATTTTTAATGCCAAAAGAAATAGTTTGAAGGACAAATTCAATAGATTATTTCGATTCCATCACTGCAATCTTACAGGCAGTGGAACATGTCACGACAGAGCTTTCGGAACACCTGACCTAGCCACTGATAAGCTAGTTATCAACCTGTCCGATAGAGCATTGGACGAGTCAGAGAAACAGGTTCTGAGTAAAGGTCTAAACTTTGGCATTGCTCCATCTAGAGTGCCAAATGTAAACATTGTGACGTCGTTGGAACCTGCAGCCTCATTTTTACCTGATCAAGTTAAACACTCATATAGATGTGACATAGTTAACTCACTAAAACACTCTGTAAATATAAAACCCAATTTATCAAAAAGTGAAAATGCTGCTTTGAAGAAGCTTAAGAATGATGACAATGTCGTTATACTGCCTTCAGATAAAGGTGGTGCAGTAGTTTTATTAAACAAAAACGAATACATGAGCAAAATAGCAGACATAATCAATGGTGGGCAGTATAAAGAACTTGATCGTGACCCGACAAATCTAGTTCAAAAAAAAAAAAAAAAAAGAATTAGCAAAAATAAAAAGTTATGTTACTGACCGAACTTTTTTTAAACTGAGCCCACAGTTCAGTAAAGCTCCGCATTTATATGGACTTCCAAAGATACATAAACCTGGCATCCCCCTAAGACCGATAGTTAGTACAATAGACTCACCATACTACCAACTTTCAAAATTTATTTTGCCCTTACTTACACCTTATTTTGGCCAATCTGACAGTTTTGTGAAAGATTCGAAGGATTTTGTTAACAAAATACACCATTTTAAACCTAGCAACAGTACTATATTGGTTAGCTTTGATGTAACCAACTTGTTTCCTAACGTTCCCATTGAACCATGCCTGGCGATAGTACGTGAAAAACTTGAAAATGACCTGATGCTGGAAGATAGAACCAAAATTCCTGTGTCTAATATAATGGAACTGTTGACAGTCTGCGTTAGGTCAAACTACTTTCTAGTAGAGAATAAATATTATGAACAAACTACAGGAATGGCAATGGGCGGCGTTTTAAGCCCGATCCTATCTAATATTTTCATGGAAAAGTTTGAACAGGACGCAATTGAATCATTTGAAACTAAGCCTAGAGTCTGGTTACGGTATGTTGATGATGTTTTCTGTATTTGGGAAGATTCAATGTCAGAACTATTAAAATTTAAAGAACACCTTAACAGTCAGGTAGAGTCCATACAATTTACTATAGAACTGGAAAAAGATGATAAATTACCGTTTTTAGACGTATTGGTCCAGAAACAGTCACAAGGTTGGATCACTAGTGTGTTCAGGAAACCTACTGCTACAGGCCAATACCTCAACTTTGCCTCCAATCACCCCACACACGTTAAGACAGGTCTAGCCATTGGTTTGATTAAACGGGCCGAATCCATCTGTAGTACTGAGGAAATTTTTAAAACAGAGCTGGAAAACATAAAAACACATCTCCAAAACTGTGGATACCCTCCCCTCGTTTTTGCTAAGGCCTTAAATAAGGTAAACATTCCAGAAGACCCTAGCACCAAGATAAAACCCCTGACCACTGTATGTATTCCATACGTTAAAAATGTTTCTGAAAAATTGAGACGGGTGAATTCCAAATACAATATAAGAACTGTCTTCAAAAATAAATATACTATCCGTAGTCGTGTCACAAAACTAAAACCCGTTAATGAGCAACAAAATACAAAAGACATTGTCTACAAAATCCCGTGTTCTTGTGGCAGAAATTATGTGGGCCAAACTTCTAGACCAGTTAAAGTTCGAATAAATGAACACATAAAAAAAGTCAAAAACAAGGATAAGTATGGCTCTAAGATATGTGAGCACGTTGTAGAAACGAATCATATTGTTGATTGGGGTTCGTCTGCAATTCTATACAAGGAGTCTGATTGGAGGAAACGAAATACGGCAGAGTCGCTTTTCATGGCAATAGAAGACGAGCCACTCTCACGACCATCGGTGGATGTCAGTACGGTGTACTTAAACATTGTTAAAAACGAACTAGAACAACTACGAGATAAGGCCAGGAGCGTGAATGGCTTATCAACAATGGACAATGCACCTACCCCCGCCCCCGCCCGTCCTCCTCCAAGCTCAGCTGATCCGGCAGTCGTGGTTAGGCGTTCGACCCGCGTGCGGGCTAAAAATAGTTTTTTAATACCCTGAAGAAGCGGAACGTTGTTTTGAGTTCCGCGAAACGTCGGACCTGGACCTTGATGCCGTGGACGATTTTGTGTTGTATATATGTGTGTTTATGTGTTTTGACGAGTCCCGGACATCACAAACAAAAATAAAGGTGAGTGAAGCCCACAAAAATCTACATCAATAATAACACCTCGCCTAAAAGCATGTCGTTCAAACACAAAAAACCCATCTCAAAATCCTCCCTGTAACAGCAAACCTAAGTACTCACTAAAATTAATGTTAATTAAATAGGAAATAAATCTGACAATTTTTAGGGAATATTTTAGTAGAAATCCAGCCAGGTAAATAGAAATTCGCTTAGTCTGCAGGTTTGCTGCGGCGAGGCTATTTTGTTTACTTATCTTACTTATTTTTCATAGTTTGTTACTATACGTTATGCTACAAAATGTTGGGATAAATAATTACAAGCTAAAGCTTCTAAAAAAAACTAAATGTATAAAACTACATATTTTAAATAATTATTTAACGACCCAAACTTGAATGAATGAACCATTTCATTTTCGATTCAAGTTAACAGATTACTTCACAATTACCAGCAAACTTGTGACAGATGCCAACCAAAATTTAAACTTATTGCACATTATTTAAGAGTTTTTTTTTTTTTTGTCGTATGGATCCTTATTTTCATTTAAAAAAATTAAAAATCTTATTGAAAGTAGAAATTAGTTTACCCATTTATAAAAAATGTTAAATGTTCAATTAAGTATTATTATGATTCATACTTAAAACATCAATTCCTCAGAACAATAATCATGATTAATCATCTAGATCTAGTTCAAAAAGGCAAAGAACATTTTACGGTGATTCTTTTTCATTAGGCTAGTTATTAAAAAAGTATATTAAAACACTACTTACCTGGTACGTGAATTTGAGCCTGTATATTTCTTTCTTCTGTTTGATTTCTTTCTTTGTAAGTAGCCCATTCATTGTTACTTTTGTTTACCACTGTTCGTAAGACAGTTTCTTCTACTTTTACTTTATCTCCCTTTGGAACTATCTTGTCCAATGTAATTTGAGATATGTAATTATTTGAAACTTTTCTGTCATCTACCTTATCATCTTTCTGTGTAACTGTTTCTAAACTGGTAGCTTCTTGATCATTTTCAATCGCATCTTTGTGTTCTGCGTAGAAGTTTGGCAAATAAACTGTAGAACTCGAGTTTTGGATTTCGGGGGATTCACTTTTAAAGGAAGCTTCAGCACCACTCATTATTGAAGTCATACTAGTATTTGCTTTCACCCAATTCCCAGCATCATAAACTAGATTTGGTGTCCAGTGGATGTAGCTTGTTGCCGTTTTAGCACTTTCTGTTGATGTCGTTCTTTCTCTTTTTGAATCATCTGTCAATTTTGATCCACCAACACCATCAAATGCTTTATCTTTTTTAAATTCAGTATTTATTCTCTGAGGAATTATTTCCCCATCAAGTGAGTGGCTAGAATACTCTGTTTCTACTGGCGGACTCAATAATTTATCATCCACAAATATCGAAAGGCAATCTTCATCAGACTCATCAGCATCTTCAGCAGCTGGAAACGATTCACGATTCCTTAATATTTGTGAGTCAATACTTTGGATTTCTTTTACTTCTGTAATGCGAGGTTCTTTAGTCAATTCTACATCACTTAGGTTCTTTGTACTTGCTGGCAATGATTTGTTAAAATCTTGCACAGGACAAGGGTTTTGTTTTACCATTTGTAATAGTTCTGGAGTGGGTAAAGAATTACAGTTCTCATTTTTCTTTAAGATTTTTCTGGGAGATTGGACTTCTTTTTCTGTAGTTATGACATGTTTATGAACCATAGCTTTTTCATCACTTAGTTTTTGTATACTCACTGAAGATGACTTCCTGAATTTTTGCATAGGAATAGATTTTAGATTTACCCTTTGTAATAGTTCTGGAGTAGGTAAAGAATTACAGTTCTCATTTTTCTTCAAGATTTTTCTGGGAGATTGTACTTCATTTTCTGTGGTTATGACATGTTTATGAACCATAGCCTTTTCATCACTTAGTTTTTGCATACTCGCTGAAGATGACTTCTTGAATCTTTGCATAGGACTAGGGTTTGGATTTACCCTTGGTAATAGTTCTGGAGTAGATAAAGGATAACTGTTTAGATTGTTCTGTTTGGCTTTTCTGGGGGCTTGGACTTCTTTGTCTATAATGACAGGTTGTTTATGAACCATGGCTTTTTCATCAATTAGTCTTTGTATACTTGCTGAAGATGACTTCTTGAATCTTTGCATAGGAATAGGGTTTGGATTTACCTTTGGCAATAGTTCTGGAGTAGGTAAAGAGTAACTGTATAGATTGTTATCTTCAGCTTTTCTGGGAGATTGGACTTCTTTGTCGATAATGACATGTTGTTTATGAACCATAGATCTTACATCTCTTTCTTCCTTTCTACTTGCTGGCGTTGACTTTGTGAATCTTTGGACAGAACAAGGGTTCAGCTTTACCCTTTGCAATAGTTCTGGAGTAGGTAAAGAATTACGGTTCCCATTTTTCTCTAAGACTATTTTGGGAGATGAGACTTCTTTTTCTGCATTTATAACATGTTTTTTATGAACCTTTGATTTTAAATCACTTAAATTCGTCCTACTTGCTGACGCCGACTTGCCGAATTTTGGCACAGGACTAAAGTCTAGATTTATTCTTTGTAATAGTTCTAGCCTTTGTAAAGAATTGCTGTTCAAATTGTTCACAGTGGCATTTCCAGGGGACTGGACTATTACTGGTATGTCATGTTGTTTCAGGACAATAGCTTTTGCATCACTTGGTGAAATAGACTTGTCTACACTTTGTACAGGAAACACGTCCAGACTTACCCTAGACTTTGCCTCTCGAGTAGATAGAGAGTTCGATTTCTTGATTTCCTGTAACAATTTTTCAGAGGGTTTGACTTCCTTTTCTGCTTCTATGTTATGCTGTTTACGAACAATATCTTTAGCAGAACTTGGTTTGTCCTTACTTGTTGACAATGACTTGGCCAAACTTTGCACAGGACAAGAGTTCAGATCTTCCCTTTGTAATCTTTCTGAAGCCTGTGGAGTGTTGGGATTCTTGAATTCCTGTAACAATTTTCCAGAAGATTGGACTTCCTTTCCTGCTGTTATGTTATGTTGTTTATAAACAATTGCTTTTGCATCACTTGGTTGATTGTTACTTGCTCTCAATTTCCTAACATTACTTTGCACAGGACACTTGTTCAGATTTACTTTTTGTATAGCTTCTGGAGTTATTAAAGAATTACTATTCTGATATTCCTGTAATACTTTTTCAGGAGTTTGGACTGCTTTTACTGTTATTTTACGTTGCTTCTGATCAATAACTTTTGCATCATTTTGGTCCTTCTTTATTGTTGATATTGAGCTGTTGAAACGCAGCTTAGGACAAGGATTCATAATTACCATTTGCAATGATTTTATTACATTGCTTGATCCTTTTTTTAATATTTTACTTGCCTTTTTATGCTTTTTACAAACCTTTCCCATCTGTTTAGTGAGAAAATGCTTTTTTTGAGAATTTGTTATTCTATTTATTCTTTTTACATCCATACGTGAACTTATTAACGTATTGTTCATTTTAAGAATATTTAAAGAAAGGATTGATCTTTTTTTACTGTCTCTTTGATATTTCCTGGATTTGTACAAATCATGCCAGTTGCTTTGATAGCAAAGACTTTTGATTGTCACATCTGATTTCATGATTAGTTGTTCTTCCCTAAAACATGTTTTAATCATAATATCTGGCTTGTAATTAATATCTTTGTTGGGTTCCTCTGCAAAAGACTGAACAGATTTTGTAAACAAAGGATCTTCAGTCTCATCTGTTAGTGATGTTTCAGAAATTTTGAGTAAGCCAGCAGTAATACTATTGGACTCAAGTTCGTCAAGTCTATTTTCATTCTTCTTGTTTTCAAGTGTATAGCACCTTAACTTTGCTGGCTGTTTCTCCTTCGTATTAATTTCAATCTTGTTTACCAAGTTTTCTTGTTGTTTTAATAGTTCCATTCTATTTTGTGGAGACATTTTTAATTTTGTTGCCAGAAGTTCTACATCCTCTTTACGCACATTGATCTCGTTTTCCGATATGTTATTTTTAATGGGTCTTATTTTACGAGTGATGTCTACTAAAGCTGTAGATTGCTCAGGTCTGTGAGATTCTTTAACACCTGATGACTTTCTCTTTTTGTTTGGGTTTCTTACAACATTTTCAGCTCCCACACAAGTTGATGAAGTGCAATGTTCACACACTTGCTGTGAGGTTAAGGACCTCATGTTATAATGTTTCATTGCTTCGGGTGATCTGGGAGAAAATAGATGATTAGTATATGTTGGTGAGTGCGGAATAGTTTTCTTTGTAGAACTGTGTGAATCCTTTGTTTTAGTTGTTTTTGACTTTGAAACCGTTTGTGATTTAGTTGTTTTTGAATTTCTTCTTTTGGTAGATTCTGAAGTTTTGATTGTGCAAGATTTAGCTTTGGCTTTACTAGAGCTTACATCGTAATATTGTAAACATGGTTTCATTTTCGGGGACAAACGCAATTCATAACGGGCTAGTGAAGTTGGTGACCGCTGAGGTGATCTAGCTTCAGTATCATATGATTGAAAGGAAGTAAAAAGGCTATTTTGAGAAAGCAGAGCTTGAACTTCTCTTGGGACTTTCTTTGGCTTAACTATATTTTTGGGAGATGAGAGGAGCAAATCAACATTTTTACTAACTTCAGTAATCGTATCAGGAGTGTTAGGAGTCAATTTGGACATTTGTTTGTCAACAAATTTCAAGCCTTGACTGGTTTGGTTAAGACATGGGCTTTTTTCATTTTTCTCTGAAATGTGATTGATATCCTCTAAAACGACGTAACATTCTTTTTTGACTGCTTCAATCTCACTTGCAGTGTGGCTGTCACTACTAGGCTTTCTCTCTTTTTTAATTACACTTGGTTTGGGAGCTGCTTCAATCTCACTTGCAGTGTGGCTGTCACTACTAGGCTTTCTCTCTTTTTTAATTACACTTGGTTTAGGAGCTGCCTCAATCTCACTTGCAGTGTGGCTGTCACGACCAGGCTTTCTCTCTTTTCTAATTACACTTGGTTTAGGAGCTGCCTCAATCTCACTTGCAGTGTGGCTGTCACTACCAGGCTTTCTCTCTTTTATAATTACACTTGGTTTAGGAGTTGCCTCAATCTCACTTGCAGTGTGGCTGTCACTACCAGGCCTTCTCTCTTTTTTAATTACACTTGGTTTAGGAGCTGTCTCAATCTCACTTGCAGTGTGGCTGTCACTACCAGGCCTTCTCTCTTTTTTAATTACACTTGGTTTAGGAGCTGCCTCAATCTCACTTGCAGTGTGGCTGTCACTACCAGGCTTTTTCTCTTTTTTAATTACACTTGGTTTAGGAGATTTATTCTCTTCTCCGCAACTATTTTTTGGTTTCACCTCAATGAAAGTTTCAACAGGCTCAGGGCTTAAATCGACAAGGTCTTTTCTAAGATCACATAAGACTGGGAATTCACTTAAGTTGCTACTGTGTGTTGGTGAAAATAAAGTTTTGCGTCGCTTTGGATAATCAGTCTGTAAGTTCAACTCTATAGGTCTTTTATCACACTTTACTTTAAGAGGCCTTATCGGACTAAGTATTGATGGAATTTGAGTTACCTCACTAAGAATATCTATGATTTCTAAATATTCTGGAGACTGAATCTTGTTATTAATTACTTGGTCATTGCTACTGGCTTGTGTGCTTTCCTCTAAACCTATTTCGTCTGACTTTACACTCAATTTAGTTTTATTATTTAAAGCACCAATTTCAGGGCTCACCATACTATGTGCCTTCTGGGTCCCAGGCATCTTAACAGGGCTTGGTGATGAAATGGGATGGTCTTCATCACACATTTCCTCATCGACTGGCAAAACTGGTTTTTTAAAAGATTGTAATGCTTTAATGCCATAGGAGTCCGTTTTCTCTGAGCTATCATATACTTTTTCCTCTGTAGAGTTCTTTCGCTTATTAAACAGAATCGTTTGGTCCAATTCCACGCTGCATTTGGTTTTACTATCAACAGTTTCACCTCTTGAGCTAACCCTACTGACTTGCTTCTGGGTTTCAAAAATCTCAACAGGTCTTGGTGATAAAACAGAAATGTCTTCATCAGACATTGTCACTTCTTTAGTGTTGACTCTGAGAACAACTGGATTCATGGGTGATGATGGTGATACTTTTATGTCACCAGTTTCGATACTATTTGATGCATTTTCTTTTGGAGAGTTCTTATGCATTGTGATCAAAACCATTTTGGTTTTTGAATTTATATGGGGTTTTTTATTTAGGGCAGGTTCATGTACGACTGCTTTAGTCTCAATATTTTCTTCAACAGCAATTGTAGACGGCATATTTTGAAAACTTGTACTGCAATCGTCAACTCTATTAATGTCTTCAGAGGATACTTGTACCGAACATAGCATTGTCTGAGGACAGTTAGCTGTTTGACTATTCTGTTTAAGTTTTGAAGATTCCTCATCTTCGAATTCATTATTTTGGTACATGTCTTGATCTGGGGTTGATGGTGTGGGAGGTAAGTTCATGTCACCTGCAAGGAAAACATACAGTTAAGACAATAAAATTAAACATAAAATTAACAGTGAAAGTAAGTTTTTAAAGGGACATTTAAAAAAAACACTGGGAAGTAGTTGTTATGATACAAGCATGATTAGTTCCCTTTGTCGGCAAGCCTCGCACAGGATTTCATGTGAGGACCGTAAACACCTACCCAGGTGAGTCATGTGCGATATTTTCCACCACACAACAAGCAACAAATTAACAGGATAAGTAAAACACAACTCAAAATACAATCACAATACAGTTTGATAACAGTACCTACACTATTGAAAATTAGGTAATTAGTGATGTAGCCTACTAAGCAAACACTTTTAACATTAGAAAAGGTTCCCGTGAACAACTGTTGCGATCACGGCAACATAACTTTAATTTCCCGCGGTGGAGGGAAAATTGGCTTTCGTCTGGTCTTCCTAATTTGGGACAGTTCCCGGTTTTCTCGCTGTCCTGATCAGTTGAACATTCTGATACAGTAAAACCTCACTAACTTGACTATTTGTGGACTCAGAGTTTGTCGAGTTATCCAGAACACCAATGAATAGATTCATAAAAGACTACTTTTTACAAATAAATTTATTACTAACATGAGTATTTTTACATATTGAGTAAACAATCATCAAAGACATGCTGAACATTAAATGTTGAATTTAAATTCAAACTAAATATTCTTTAAAAATTTTCCTATTTTTGTAGGCGCCCTGTCAGCTGGTGACTGTCGAGTAAGTGAGGTTCTATTGTAATAATAAGTTTATTTAATTTACAATTACAAACTACAATGAACTAAATTTGAAAACAAAGTAGTAAAATAAATAGAAAAAACAAGTTTTTTACAAAGTTCTTTCTTTGGCTCGTCTTTGGATTTGTTCATATGTCGATATTGTAGCACAACGGATTGAGTTATCAAATAATTAAATAACTTACGTCATCAATCCATAAATTTCTGTGGAGTACGCGTTTCAACCATCAGGTAATCCTCAGCTCCACTGTCACTAGGTTGAATCTGTTTCTATGTTGCTTTGTAGCAACAGCGTCGATGTATTAAATAAATAGTCCAAACACATTTTACATTTATCACACATACACGACGACACGTACGAAACATTTAGGTAACGAAATACTATGATATAACACCGTGCGCACGGCTGGACGGGCTCAGGTTTGCGGCTACACTCCGCAAATCAAAGGTTGTGTAGCCGCAAACCTGAGCCCGTCCAGCCGTGCGCACGGTGTTATATCATAGTATTTCGTTACCTAAATGTTTCGTACGTGTCGTCGTGTATGTGTCATAAATGTAAAATGTGTTTGGACTATTTATTTAATACATCGACGCTGTTGCTACAAAGCAACATAGAAACAGATTCAACCTAGTGACAGTGGAGCTGAGGATGACCTGATGGTTGAAATGCGTACTCCACAGAAATTTATGGATTGACGACGTAAGTTATTTAATTAGTTGGATTTGTTTATAAAGAAGAATAGCCAAAGTGCTAGTCCCTATAAGAAATTTCCAAATTATACCTTTGGAATTACCTTTTAAATTATTATTACTAGTGGTTGAAAACTCGGCCAAAACCATGTAATGTACACGTATTGACTATTGGATACTGAAGTAGGCATCCCATTTATATGGACCAGATGCTGTGTCATTTTTTTTATTAAAAAAACATTTAGTTGTGTGAGCCAGTCGCGGAATGTGTGTCTTAAATTATATTTTCTACCTTATTTTTTGTTGCTGACAAAGTTGATGGGTCATAACAGTTGATATAGCTAATAAACATGTGATTGTAATTCCTTCCATTTGTTTGGATTTTCTGTTTATATTTCGTTGTTATTTCGTCACCAGCATAGCAACCCATAAAGCCCATGTTAATTTTTTTATAATTTCAAATCCATTTTTCGAGCTTATTGTTTAGCCTATTTTAATTGTTAACCCTTTCAGTGCTAGGCCAATAATTCATATTTTGTAAGACTTTTTTGTTTGCCTTTTAATTCCATTACCTGTTGTTGAATTTTAACTGTCATGTTGTCACTATTTTATTAATTAGGCTAATTTTGAATAATGACACAATAAGAAAATATATAAGAAAGATAAATCCCGGTATTTGTAGTAAACATTAAATAAAACTTAGTTTTTGTTGTAATTTTCCTGGTTTTCCTATAAATTTTTATGTTCTGATAGCATTATTTGAAACCGAAATCTCATAAAATCAAAAGACATATAGTTTACAATGTAATATTGAATTTAACCCTGATTTAGTTGGACGAGGTTATCGTAATATAGCCATTTTAGGGAAACTAATGTTTTGCAGCAAAGTCTCAGGAACACATTTACTACTACTAAAACTAAAAGATTGCATCTAAATAGTCCGTGACTAACTGGTGCTGCTACCTAGTAACGCATTGAACAACAATCTGCAGCGCCATCTGTTCGCAATCGGTGGCGACAGCTTAAATACAGGTTTTTGACTCCCCAGTCTTCAAGCACAGATAGCCGAGAAGGCTAGGGCGTGTGTCACTTGGCCAGTGGCATTCGTCTGCTCGGGTTCGAATCCCGTCCTGTGTGGCAAATAATTGGTGACCTGTGTGTTTGTAGCGATATACTACAACCACTGTGGCATAGTGAGGTGTTCATAATCCTTGGTTTAGACATACACCTCGAAATCATCGGATTGGGCGAATCTTTTAGCTAAGTGGTTGGTAGTGTATCCTATGAACATACAGGTCACCAATGGCCGTTTTGCTATTTTTTTTTAAATAACCTTCCTCTCTATATCCCTTAGGGTTTTTTTAAAACAACGATATATCATTTCATAGCACTGAAAGGGTTAAAGGGATTTTGCACATCTACAGGAAAATATCTTTCTAACAGTATACGCACATTTTCCCTGTGATGCACACGAGCTGAGAAAAAAGGTTTTAAAGAAACATGCTTGCCTATTAATATATAGATTATAGAATAACCAATAAAAGTGTAAAACTACTATTTTTTACACATAAACTTTTAACTATATTTTAACCCTCCGAGTGTCCCTTGTTTTGGCCTTAATGTCTGCCTATTATTTGCTCATTTGCAAGGTTTTATTAAAACGGATCTGAGAAGCTTGAAAACAATGTTAATTATACTGTTCTATATACCATTTTGTTTGGAAAATCATGGGCTTCAATATTATACATAAAACATAAGGAAAATTTTTTTCAAAAAAATTTTTAAGGTAAAAAAAAATATTTTGGAAAATTTTCAAAAAAAAAAATTAGTTTGCGCTCAATGAAATTGTATAAATTATAGGCCTATAAATATTTGAAAATGGCTACTTTGTTCTAAATTTTATGAGGATTACAAATATATAATAATATAAGGAAGTAGATTTGCAAATAAATAAGTTATGGGCAAAAAACTGATTTCAGTACATAGCGTTTAGCTAAGAATCCATAGCCTAACCATAGCTAGGAATCTGGCTGATAATTTACATCAATATCACTACCTACTTCTTCAGGATCATCAACCAGCCCTTCAAAATCACTTAAATCTTCTTATAATGCACCACGTATATCACTACTTTTGATTTTTAACACTAAAACAATGATAAACGTAATAAAACACATCAGAAATCGGTACGAGGTTAACCAAGCTGTTTACAAATAAGCACGTCAGCTGTCTGCTACAATATTTTCGGAACTAAAATGAAAAGCGCTTAGAGACAGACCTCCGGAGAAAGCTCTGAATCTGACAAATAAAACGATACCTAACTCGATCCAGTTTAATCCGATTTTTTTCAGTCATAGAGGCTTCGCCGTAAACAGTGTTTGTGAGTCGATGCATCGACACAAAACACTACACAAGGTGTGTTATGTGTCGAAGCATCGACAAATAACACTCAAAGGGTTAAATCCAAAACTTTTCTAAAATCTTAAAATATCTACAAATATTTGGGTTAAGCATACACTAATAATAACACAATAACAAAATAAATGTCCAGAATCATTCAAACTATCCATTCAAATGTTTAACTGATATCCAAATTTCTGTTGATATATTTAATAGCTATTCATAAAATTCTTTTAGAGCCAAAAAGTAGAATAAATGTTTTAAGACCTCAATACTCAAACTGACCATATTTCTTTGAATAATAATATACAAAGTGTAACAGGTGTATCACAGATTAGGAAGAAAATGCTACTTGCCTGTTGGTGACAATAGCTCTTTCTTAATACGTTTCACTCCCCTTTTTTTATAGTCCTCGTTTTTCTGTGTTAGCTTTTTTATCATCTCTGACTGTTGGTTTTGCAAAAAAGAGTCATTCACTATTTGATTTTCCAATTGTAGTATTTTTTCTTCCAAAAGAGTTTTCTGTTCTAGAAAGGATGTTTGGCAGTTTTGGCATGCCTGAAAAAAATAATTACAAATGATAATAATTACAAAAATTATAAATAAAATAAAGGACACGATAGTATTTTAGCTGATTAAAAGAATGTCCCTACAAGTTTCTGGTTATTGTTGTATATCAAGTATGTGTATACAATTATAGTAGGCCTATACAATTAATGTTCATTTTTTATAAAATTAAAGGTCAATGTCAAAGTCATCTTTACTGTCACATAACATTTTTTTAATTGCTCTAGCACAGCCAGACAAAACAGGCGACATTGTCAAACCATACTAAAATAAACTAGCTTATTGGTAAAAATAAATACATAGTAACAAAACAAACAATTCACAATGATTTGTCTTCAAGAAACTGATCTATACTATAATAATTCTTTTCCAACAAAAAATCTACAATTTTTTTAAAGATAGGATGATTTTTAAAGATAAGATTTTAAAGATACCTACTAATCCTATTATTAATTTGTAGTACCCAAGCAAATTGTTAAAAAATCTTTTACCTATATAAGAAGGTGTCCTTTCCACAAGATTCAATCTGTGTAAAGGATATTGAAAATCTGTATGAAACCTAGTGTTATAATTGTGCCAACTATTTTCACTGTGGAGTTTTTCAAAATTTGATTTCACATGCAATAAACATTTAAGAATATAGAAATTAGGGACGGTTAAAATTTTTAATTCTTTAAAAAGTTGTTTGCTAGAACATTTTACGCAATACGGGTTTAAAAGTCATAATTCTAAGTATTCTTTTTTGAAGTTTAAAAAGTTGATACGGAAAATGGATGAAATATATTTTTTTTCAGGCAGTAGTAGGGCTACAAGGCCTTTATTTTTAAAGACATGTTTTTAGGCGAGGTTTATTATATTGATCAGCTTGTGGGCTTCACTCACCTTAATTTGTTAATCCAGGACTCGTTAAAATGTAACACAACGAAGACACAATCACACTACATACACACACATAAAAAATCATCCTTTACGACGTTTTGGGGGACATTTTTGGTCCTGCGTAACGTCGAAGTAAATCCAAGGACGATTTTTAATGTGCGTGTATGTTGTGTGATAGTGTCTTCCTTGTGTTACATTTTGACGAGTCCTAGATTAACAAATTAAGGTGAGTGAAGCCCACAAGCTGATCAATAAGGCCTTTTCTTACAATTAACCTGATATGTCAATCAAGTATTATAAATCAACACAAATACATAACAGATCTCCCAGTACACAGTGTATTAAGTGCTCTTTTCATCATTCAAGTCATCTGACATTAAAAATTCCTTGACCGAGACTTTATTTCCTTCGGAAGTCGCAAATTATGTTAGTCATAACTCACCTCACATGTCGTTTGTAAAGACTGTTTCAAAAACATCAAATCTGCGGCATTGTCATCTAAACTACCCTTCACTGCTTGTAGTTCCTCGGATAGTGTCATTGTAGCCTTCCAGCTGTTATAGTCAACACTGGAAAAATCAAACATCACCAACATGTAGTAAAATCCTGATCCTCTTAACCCCTTAACCGCCATCTAAGTAGCCTAGTCAAAATCCGCCATTGCCACTTACTTTGCCGTTTTTTGACGATTTTTACTTGTGATTTAAAAAATTGTACCAGTTGTTTTTTTAAAGAAAATAGTTATCAATATTGTTTGTAGACATCTTCAAAAACATTAAGCTTTAACAATTTTTTAATTTGAGATTGGGGGGGGGTGGGGTTCGGGGGTTTCTTGAGTTAGGCCTATGATAAAAATTAGGCCTACAATAAAGTCTACAACTCTAATAAATCGTCATCCTCAAGCATGTCACCAGCCATTACGACTAATATTTACTACTGATTCAACACTACCAAGTAAATAACCACCAAAAATCACAATTATAATGACACGCATAATGTACGTAAGCATTACGTAAGCTTCCGCAAGCACAAGTTTTACTGAAACTACGAACAGAACTGATCGGGACCATTACTGACCTATAATACCACTAAAATCCACCAGATTGCAGCACTAGTCAAGCAGCACTGTCAACAACTTGTTTACGTACGTATATCAGAGATAAGGCGGGAAGTGAGCTGTTAAAAATAAAACACAACAGCTGATTACGTCAACACGAGATAACTCGTACGTGGCGGTTGCTCTGAAAACTAGTATCGCCCGGCATATCTCGTGCGTGGCGGTTAAGGGGTTAATAGCTATTTCCAAACTAGTGCCCTTTCTATTTTTAACTTTCAATTCAACATGCATCAACAAAAGCGGCATTGCAAGCGCTTTGAGGCATACCTTATAGCTGTCACACTCACGCCTCACTTTCCTAGTTGGGTTAAGACGACGCTATTCTGATAGGAGGAATTGGTGCGGTATATTTAGCGTTATTGAAAATTTCACAAAAGTAAGAAATCAAGGTGTACAATGTGGAAAAAGGAGTACTAATACAACTCACAATTTGTCTTATTTATTTATTTTATTTTAAGGAGTGATAAATTTTCTCTGGACGATTTTTCAAATATATAAAGCAGTTGTAAGTTAAAACGCACAGAAATAAAAGGCTGGTGGATCATCTTGCGCTTTGGAATGGAGCTCTTTTGGAATAATTTCGGGCATGCCATGACGCATGCGTTACTTGCGTCCATCTGCGTCAAGGCATACGCTTGGCGTACACAAAAACGCACGAGTGTGCACATAGTTATTCAGGGTCAAAAAGCCAACAAGGGATCAAACCGATGGTATTTTTGTAGAGTTAAATTCTTGGTCAATGGGGTGATTTGGGTAATATCATCATAGTCAAATAAAAACATTTAACTTATATGTATAGTGTAGTTATAAATGCAACAAATAAGTGTGTTGCAGTAAACAAGATAAGTTAACAGTACATATATGAAGTATAATCTTTAATTCCAATAAATGAATCAAAGCTGCACTAAGTCTGCTAACAGACAAAACTATCTACGCTTCAAATAAAGTATGCCTAAATTAAAATTACTAAGAAAACTGTCAAATACTAACAAGTTAACTGATTTCCAACTTCCAATAGCCATTCTGTTGTTTTTGAGAGTCCCCCATATTTGGATTTGAAAAAGAATCTAAAGGCAATCAATTTCGTTTATTACCAACTTCAATAAAACTGTAGACCCTCAAAATAAGGTGATCAAAATTGGACAACAGCCATACATTACAGTTTTTGATTACGTGGTCTTTATAAGAATTTAATGTTAAGATCAAACTCAAATGAATAATATATATGTTTAATATGATCATATGAACTTTTATTTTAATCTTAGTCCACTACACCATATAACATAGGTTACTTACATTTGCATGTTTGCTTTCAAAAATTCTGCAATAACCTGTGCTCTTTCTTTTGCACTATTACACCATTTGTTTTGTTCCTTTGTCATGTTGTCTAGTTCAGAAGTTAATAAGTTTTTCTCTTCTTCTAAGTTGTTAATTTTCAAGTTTGCTTCTTGAAGACTGGTGCAGAACGCATTGTGTCTTAAGCACTTTGCATTTAAGGATTCCAGTTCTTTCAGTTTCTTCTGGATTGCGTTGTCTTTTTCTCTTAAAATACGGTTCTTTTGTCTCAAAATACTGTCCTTTTGTTTTACAGTTTTTTGTAATCGTTTTTTTGTTTCATCAATGTCATATTTTAACTTTTCCTTCATATAACAGTAGTCGGAGAGTTTGAGAACACGACATCCTATTTGCGCATTTGTTTTATCAATCTCATCTCTAAGTCTCATATTCTCTTTTTCTAGAGCGAGGTATTGCATTTTCATTTCACAATCCTTATATTTGCAGTGCGAGCAGCACCCTCTCGGAATCTACAAACAAAGTCAATTCATTGAAATACAAATTCAGGTAAACAATTATTAATTGACACTGCTTTATAAAACAAACAGTAAGAACAGTATCCCTCCACCAAGCTGAATCCACTTTTTATAAAAGTGGCTTTAACCAGCCCACACAACAAGGGAGTGAAGGTATGCTTTAATGAACAGTGAATGTGTGTTGATTATGGATTAGAGCCAGTGCTAAAATCAACACAGCAATGGCATACCTAATAAGCTAATAAGCTACAGCGGGGTATGGACAAGGACTTAATTAATATTAAATCTAACATATTCAATATTAAATGGAAAATTCACTAAAAGAACAAAACAAATAAATATGAACTGTTAACAAATAGTTTTGGAGAATATATGATTGAGAACAGATTAAAGACAAAAAAATCAGCAAAAAAAAAATTAAAATTCAGCTGAGTTGAATAACTTTTTTTACTATCTTAAATTTAAATAAACGGTATCAGCATTCTGACACATACTTTCTCCCATAAGCTTGCCAACAACCTTTATCGTAAGTAAGCGGTGAGAGTAAATATACGGAAATGGGATTTGTACAATTTTCTTCAGAATTTAAAGGACTATAACATACTAAATTTTTATCAAAATCGTTCGAGCCAATTTTGGAAAAATCTGATTTTCCGTTATTTTATGGGGTTTTATGGGAAAATAACATAATTTACAATAACTTTTGAATCGTAATTTTTACAGAAATGGGATTTGTAAAATTTTCTTCAGAATATAAAGGACTATAATATACTAAATTTTTATAAAAATTGTTCAGGCCATTTTTGGGAAAATCCTATTTTTCCGTTATTTGGGGTTTTATGGGAAAATCCCCATTAAAATAAAAATTTCTAAAAAATGAAAAACTATCACAATTGTAAGGACCATAACATAACATACAGTGTTAAATCAAAACCGGATTTTTGTCTAAAATCCTATTTTTTCGTTATTTTATGCGGTTTTTATGGGAAAATAACATAATTTACCATAACTTTTGAACCGTAATTTTTACAGAAATGGAATTTGTACCATTTTGTTCAGAATTTAAAGGGCTACAACATACTAAATTTTTATCAAAATCGTTCGGGCCATTTTTGAGAAAATCCGATTTTTCCGGTTTTTTATGGGTTTTTATGGGAAAATCCCCATTAAAAGTCAAAATTTCAAAAAAATGAAAAAAACGCCTGGAGATACTATGGATTAGAACCTACATACCAAATTTCATCGAAATCGGACCACAGGTGTAGTCTCTAGCTCTGTACACATCCAGACACACAGACACACACACACACACACACACACACACACACACAGACATCACTTCGAAAACCACTTTTTTGGGTCCAGGGGGACCCAAAACGAATATATCCACTCAAAACTCAAACTCGAAAATTTTGACGAAAACAATACTTTCTCCATATACTATGGTATAGGGGGAGAAAGTAACCAGAGGGGAACTTTGTTTACTTTACCAACTGGTGAGCCAATTCAGAATTTCTTAAGACCAGTTGGTTGCTTTTAGGGTTTTGATTTGGGTTTACTTTGTGAAGGGCTTTAAGGGTATAGCAGCCTTCAAAATTTTGGTTGTTATATAGGCTATTGTTAAATAACATGGAAATTTTAAATGAACAATTTTTTTATTTTCTCTGTAACTGTTGTGTTCGTGGGTTGAGTTGGACTTAGGAAGTGGACTACTGAAATAAATAAATACGATAGTTTTACATGTTTAACACACGGCTACAAACGGGTGGTTAAAGTTTGAGTTTTGGAGGTAGACTGGCTGTTGAAGGGACGGACGTACATGGACGGTGGTGTGATGTAGGTGGAGAGGGGATCAAATGATGTTTGTAGCCAATGAGATTTATTGAAAATCATACGATCACAGTGGCGTGATGTACAAGGAAATCATAGTTACAACGGATATTAATATTCTTAAGATATATTACAATTTCCTCCCTTTTAAATTTGAACAAAACACTGCAAAAAAATGTGAACTTTGAATATATAGTCCATTGGTGGTAGAGTGATATTTCTTGACGCTTAACCTAATCAACAATCAGAAAAAGTATAATAATCATTAAGTATAACATAGTATTAAACATCAAGAATCATGGTAAACATAAAAAACACACACAAATACAAATCGGTAAAACAATCATAAGTCTAATCTATTTACAGGTTTCCTAACGCGTTCAGGATTGCGTCGTGGTTGACTTTGACAGGTGTTATTACTATTACTACTATCACTACTACGCACAGCTGATTTTACGCACGCGGATACGGGCATAGTACTATGTGCGGGGGAAGGGGGGAGTGACTTCCTGGCTGGTGGTGTAGTGCTGGAGAAGCGGGGAGTGACCTCCTACCATTCGCTGGGGTGGTTGCCATGCCAACCGGCTTGCTGACTACGTCCTTGGCGGGGGAAGAAGTACAATGCCTCTGGTATTGCGGCGTTGCCAACTCTGGGTCTGAGCTAGCGGATGTAGGGGTTGCCACGTTTCTATGTACAATATTTTCAGCAAAACCCGTATCTCTGTGCAGCGGACTGTTATTTAAACCGATCAGCTGATCAATGTGACGCTTAGTAACAATGCCTGAACTTAACTCTATTTCATACATAACAGGACTGATTTGCTTGTGTACAGTACCCTGTAACCATTTGTTGTTTGACCTGTAATCTCTCATCAAACAGTTTGACCTGGATAAACTATCCTAGTACTCTTTGACTTAAAACTATTTTTACATTCTTCTTGTTTCTTATTTACAAAATGTGTTACGTTTGGTCTCAATAGATCCAAACGGGTGCGCAGTTTTCTGCCAAACATCAGTTTACTGGGTGTTTCATTGGTAGTTGAGTGAACAGAGTTTCGATAATCGAATAGTATTCTACTCAAGGCTACGTCAACATTTACATTGTCATAAAAGCGCGCTTTATTTTGTCTTTAGCAAACTTAACGCTGTTTTCAGCTTGCCCATTACTTTGAGGATGGTAAACAGGACTGAAAGTATGTCTGATACCGTTCATTTCCATGAAATGTTTGAATTCAGCTGACGTAAATGGTGGTCCATTGTCAGAGTGTAGATTAACAGGTAATCCAAACCTACTGAATAAATCTCTTAAAAACTGTATAGCTAGTTTTGCGGAAGTTGAACTAACTTCACCTACTTCCAACCATTTTGAGTGAGCGTCAATAACGATCAAATACATTTTATTTTTGAAAGGCCCTAGGTAGTCAACATGAATGCGTTCCCAAGGAGCGATTGGGTAGTGCCAAACGTGTAATTGGCTTTTGGACGGATTGTTCCGTTCCCGAAGACAGGAAGAACAGCTGTTAGCTATGTTGGTGATGTGTTCATCAATACGCGGCCACCAGACATAGGATCGAGCAACCGACTTCATTTTCACGATGCCTAAATGGCTAGAGTGAAGCTCTTTAAGTACATAGTCCCTTAAAGTTACTGGTACGACTACTTTATAACCCCACAAAATAATCCCAAATTCAACTGTCAGTTCGTTCTGTCTTTGGAAATACGGAGCAAGTTCTTCGTTTCCCTCTGGAATGACATTAGGCCATCCGTTTACAATATAACCGGTTATATTTTACTTAAAACTGGGTCTTTCTGTGTTTCTGACTTTACATGTTCAAATGTCAAAGGTAATGAACTCTCCTGTAAACAATGTAAATAAGTACCTTGCCACGCAAACTCATCAGTAGCATTGTTGTGATTAACACTCAACGGCAATCTAGATAACATATCTGCGTTGTTTTGATCCGATTTTACATATTGAATGTCAAATTCGTAACCGGACAAGAACAAAGCATATCTTTGCATGCGACCAGCAGCAAAAATAGGCAAACCCTTTTTTGAGCCAAAAATACTTAGAAGTGGTTTGTGATCAGTGTACAAAACAAACTTTCTCCCATACAAATATTGATTGAATTTTTTGACTGCAAAAACAATAGCAAGAGCCTCTTTTTCTATTTGTGAATAGTTTCGCTCAGCTGTTGCTCGAGAGTGTGCGTGACTGATACGCTATCGGTTTCTCTACGCCATCTGGTGAGACAATACTTAACACGGCGCCTAGGCCTACTGAGCTAGCGTCTACGGCCAATTTTAAAGGTAAATTGGTGTCATAGTGAGCCAAAATAGGAGCGTTAGAGAGTAGCTGTTTTACCTTGTCAAAAGCTGCAATACAATTCTTGTCAAAATTGAAGGGTGTGTCCTTTTTGAGCAGGTTGTACATAGGACTTAATACAGTGGAACAATTAGGAATGAACTTCGAATAGTAGTTAATTAGACCTACTAAAGCTTTGACTTCTGTCACTGTTTTAGGAACTGGAGCGTTTTTTATAGCTTCTACCTTAGATTCGGAAGTGTGTAGACCTTGTTTGTCAATACAAAAACCTAAATACTCTACTTTAGGTGCAAAAAATGTACATTTACTCTTCTTAACGGTAAGACCATTTTCTTTAAGACGTTTGCAAACTTCCCTAAGCTTTTGATAGTGTAATTCATCATTTACATCTGTAATCAAAATGTCATCTAGAAAGCAAACTACATTAGGTAAATCTTGTAAACATTGTTCAATTCTGTACTGAAATATGCTAGTTGCGGATGAGATTCCGAACGGCATTCTTTGATAACTAAACAACCCTTTATGCGTACTTATGGTACATAGTTTTTTAGACTCTTCATCTAATTCAAGTTGCATATATGCTTGGCACAGATCTATTTTACTAAATTTTTCACCCTTCTGTAAACTAGTAAACAAATCATCTATTCTAGGGATTGGGTACTTTTCTACCTCTAGACTTGGGTTTAATGTAACCTTAAAATCTCCGCAAATACGGATTCCACCGTCTGGTTTAAGAACTGGAACTATGGGAGTACCCCAATCAGAACTTTTGACTGGGAGAAGTACACCTTCTTCTGTTAACTTCTCAAGCTCTTTTTCTACTTTAGCTTTAAGTGAAAAAGGTATAGACCGTGGCTTAAAGTACCGAGGTGTGGCGTTAGCTTTTAATTTAAATTGAACTGGTTCACCTTTGTATTGACCTAATTTATCAGTGAAAACCTCGGGAAATTCTTTAAACAATTCTTTGGTTAGTTCAGTGCAATGTTTACTATGTACAGTTTGATCGATACTAGCGTTATTATCAATGCCAAAAATTTTATCTTTGAAAGATATTTCCACACCAAGGCTCTGAAGCCAATTACGTCCTATCAGAGGATGAGCTCCCTTCTTAATTACATACAATTCTAGACATTTGCTTACTCCTTGATACTGTACATCTACTTCAATTTTCCCTAACGGAACGATTGGTTCATTTGTGTATGAACTCAGAGATAAGTCAGTGGATAACAATTTACAATTGTTGAGATTCTCATTGTAAAAGTTTTCACTACATACACTTACGCTTGCGCCTGTGTCAACTTCAAAATGAATTGGTTTTCCCTGAACTGTTAATTCTAATTTAATAGGGCTTACTTTAGCATTTTCTACTTTACTTTCATTCATTTTGAATAAATTTGGAATATCTTCCTCCTCATAGCTCTCAGCTTTAGGGTTACCATCGCTTGCACTCGTTACTGCTTCTACATAATTATGCCTACTGTTGTATCTATTACTAAAATGATGAGAATGTTGTTTTTGTGACTTACTCTTAGATCGGCAAACCTTAGCAATGTGATTCTTCTTTCCACACGCGTTACACGTTCCGTTACACCTAACAATCGACACTGATTACGTAAATGAAATGAACTTCCACAACACGAACAATGCACTTTGTTGTCGTGCGAAGAGCTGCTTTTGGGGTGATTGTGGTGACCTGAAGGTGCGGTGACGGTGACACTTGATGGTGCGCTGCTTCCGCCTGGTACTCTGCGATGGTGTGACGTCATCTTTTGTAGTTGCTCGACGTTGCGGCTCCTGTTGATCGACAAGGCTGCGGCATTTATCTCAGCGGCTTCTGCTGACGTGATGATTTTGACGGCTTGGTCCAAAGTTAGGCTGGTTTCCGCTAACAATTTTTGTTTGGTCGATTCGTTCCTGATTCCGGAGACTAGACGATCCCTCAGGTAGTCATTTAAAGATGCGCCGAAATCGCAATGTGTAGACATCTTCCTTAACTGCGCGATGTATTCCGCAGCTGATTCTCCCTCATGTTGAATTCTTTTGCTGAACTTGTATCTCTCGGCGATGAACGATGGTTTCGGGTAGAGATGATCCTTAATGATGGTCACTATTTCCTTAAAACTCTTCTTCGATGGTACGTCGGGCGTGCACAGATCCCGTAGTAAACTATACGTTTTAACACCAGCAACAGTCAATAAAGTGCTAACCTTCTTCTCCTCCTTAATATTGTTACATTCGACGAACAGTTCGAATCTTTCTATGTATGAAGACCACGTCTCGGAGTTCTGGTCGTACTCGCCGATGCTGCCAATTATCCCGGCCATGTTGGAGTAACCCGACACTTCACTACTATCTTCAAACAACGGTAGTAAGTCTAAGTCCACTTCGTCGTCCGACATTCACAAACGCGTTCGAAATTTACACTACGCGGCACAATCGAACAGTTGCATTGCGCGGTATGTAAATTTGACCGACCTCGTCGCCATTTGTTGTGTTCGTGGGTTGAGTTGGACTTAGGAAGTGGACTACTGAAATAAATAAATACGATAGTTTTACATGTTTAACACACGGCTACAAACGGGTGGTTAAAGTTTGAGTTTTGGAGGTAGACTGGCTGTTGAAGGGACGGACGTACATGGACGGTGGTGTGATGTAGGTGGAGAGGGGATCAGGTGATGTTTGTAGCCAATGAGATTTATTGAAAATCATACGATCACAGTGGCGTGATGTACAAGGAAATCATAGTTACAACGGATATTAATATTCTTAAGATATATTACAGTAACCAATCAAAACGATGGCCTGTCAGTTTTGATGTGGTACATGAAGACAAAAGAAAACCAATCTATAATCATGCAGCTCACCACAACCAAAATGTTGAAGGCTGCTATATTTTTGCTAGGACTACGTTGTTTTTGTTCGGTGATTGTTTACAGAGAAAATATAAAATAATTGTTCATTCAAAATTTCCATGTTATTCTTATGGAGAATATTATAGGATGTTGCAAGTTAGTTGACGATCAATCTTGGCTAATTTATTTATTTAATTTCATACTCCAGGCATAGACAGGCAATTATATCGACCTCCGTACCTCACCCGAAATTCAAAATTTTTTTTTCAAAATGTCCGAAATTTCACTCTGATTCCAAAAATGGTTGTCGCTTTTCTCGGAAACAATCCGTTTACCCAGAAAATCGGAAAAACCCTGAAAAATTTATTGTACGGGAAATGACATTGTGGGTACTTATTCAAATTAACCGGTAAGTTTGAGCAAGCTGGACAAGAATATGCAAGAGTTTTCAAGATCCGATGGATATTAACGGCGATACGGCTCGGAAAAGCGTTGGAAAATCTAGTTAGGACCAAAATTACCAAAGATAGGTTGGGTTAGGTTAGGTTAAGCCGGGTTTTCCTAGGCGCGGAATCGGCGAGCAGAGAGAGGAACGCGGAGAGCGGACTCCACTTGTCTTAGGCAATTTAATGTTACTGTTTTCCTGGAAGCGGAGCGGAATGCCATGTTAATTTCAATTCCGCTCTCTGCGTTCCTCACTCCGCTCTCTGCTTCCGCACCTAGGAAAACCCAGCTCTATCAATAACTTGGGTATTGTTAGTAACCTAACCCAACCTAACCTTACCTTACCAATCCTAACCTAACCCAACCTAACCTAGTTTTGGTCATTTTGGTGCTAACATAATTTTCCGATGCTTTTCCGTATCTCCTTTAAAATCCATCGGATCGTACAAATTCTTGGATATTCTTGTTCAACTTGCTCTACCGGTTAAATTGACTACCCACAATGACATTTTCCATCAAATCAATTTTTCAGGGATTTTTTGGAATCAGCGTGAAATTTCAGACATTTTGAGAAAAAATATTTGAATCTCGGGTGAGGTCCGGAGGTCGAGATAATTACCAAAACACACTTTATTAGTTTCCCTGTAGTCTCTAACCTAGGTACTCGTTAAACATAATTGTTAAATTAATAGATTAATTGAAAATCAATCCAGGCAAATGGAAATTCGCTTAGTCGGCAGGTTTGCTGCAGCGGGGGTTTTTGGGTATATTATCACACTAACGGACACACAAACGGTATATATAATATACATATATAAATAAATATATAGGCCTACTAGCAGAGTAGGCCTACCCGTCCTTTGTACGGGGTTGGCATATAAGTTTAAAATGCTTATTGCAGTTATACCGTCAAGCGGGGTAATTCTGACCCCCCAGGGGTAACATTGACCCCTTTTATTATTTTAATTATGACTAACCTATGACCATAAAAAACAAAATAACTCTTGGAATGTATTCACACAGTACCTATGTAACATTAAAAAAATATATTGTGAGTATTAATCAATATAAATAAAAATTAATCAATAAAAACATTAAAAAAGGGGTCAATCTAACCCCCGTTGACGGTACTCAAGCTTTGCGTTTGCAATGGGGGAGGACAAAGTTTGATAAAATTTGCTTCTTTAAATTGACGGTATAGGCCTACTAATGGTATTCCTACACATCTACCACAGCCTAATGTTCTACCACTTCACCTAAACAATAAAGAAAAATAAATAATTACGAATTCACAAAATATCACAAATTATTCATGTAATAATATCACAGTAGCTATAAATTATATCACAGATTGAGATTGGCTGCAACTTCAAAGGACTTAATACCTAGTCACGAATCCGCATAAAACCTGACCTACCTTCCTCACATGCCTAAATAAGAACTGATTATTTGGTTTCAAAACGAATTGATTTGATTTCATTCCGCATTAGATCAAGTCTGAACAGTTGTTTTCTCTTCTCACTCAGTCCTCACTCCTCACTCAGTACCGACCCGTCCAGACCACGCCATATTACCATTACCTTCAGTACCGCTCAATTATCCTTAGATTCGTAATCCTAACCTTCGTTTTACAGCCACTACCACTACGGCCACTTAGGAATCTCTCCGACAAAAACTGATTGCATTTTTGGATTCAGCGAAAAATACTGTAAGTAGACATATAAGTATTAGGCCTACATCATATCCCAGTGTAAATACATTACTTAAATATTTGCCTTTAAAAGATAGGCATAGTATAACTTGTTTTGACCGCTTTAAATGGCTAGGCCTAAACAAATGGGCTGCACTTTAGTTTATACTATTTATAAACTTAGGCCTATATAGATTATTCGATATATTCATTGGAATGAGTGTAGGACGTAAACTAAAGTGCAGCCAACAAATGTAGCCTAGCCTAACTGTAAGTTACACTGATATTGAGCCAGAATGGTCATAATCCATCAAAATGTGTTAGATATAAACAATTAAAACGACAAAATTAGAAGCAGCTGCACTTTACTTGACGTCCTACACTCATTTGATTGTTTTTTTCGATTCAATATTTTCATTCGATATATCGTTTGGTTAGTTAGGTTAGGTTAACCTTACCTAACTAACCAAACGATATATCAAATGAAGCAATCGATTAGTCGATATATCAATCGATATTTTCATTCGAATGAGTGTAGGACGTCAAGTAAAGTGCAACCTTAGAAGCTTTGGCCTGGGCCTGAGAAAAAATGTAGTAAAGTAAGATTGTGAAACAAAGGGCCTATCCTATTAAAGCCTTAGCGTACTTAAAAACATATGCTATAGACCCTGAGCCTATTATGAAAGATGGATAGAGAAATAATATCCTAAACTTACAGCTAAGTAATGTAGAATGTTACAGTAGCAACTAGGTTACCTACACTGATTACCTAACATAGAATTAAAATAAATAAACGGATATACATATTAAACCTCAAATATCTAGCTACAATTAATTAGGTCAATTTTTCATTACAAAATGTATAGGGGGTCTAGAGACAAGCAAGATTAAACAAGCGGCATAACCTAAACTTGAAGTCCAATTCACAATCACCTAGCTTTGTTAGCTTTGTTACAGCTAACAAAGCTTTTTCAGAAGAAACTTACCGTAGCCATGGTTAAACCGGATTTATGTTCGTCGACACTAAAAACTTTCAAAAGTATAATACAAACTTAAATTTTTATTCGATAAATACGAACAAACGAACACAAAACGTATCTGCAGCGGCACGGCGGCATGTCTTCACTTCACAGTTCACTTCACTACTCTTCTACTTCTTCTTGTTTGTTTTGTCTTTTTTCAAGCTATGCTGAATGCTGGTTGAGTGGAGATTGAGTTGATGTTTTAGTTTTTCATTTTATTTTTTCATTTTTTTCTTATTTGCCTTTTTATAGTGCTTAAAATATTGTAGTGTAGCTTAAGATACACATTTTTCTGATTCGATGCTTTAAAATTCTACTATACTAGGGGTCGTCCAATGGTCGAAAACTCGCAATAACTTCAGTAATTTTTGTCCGAGTTTAATAAAATTTAGCTTGAAGGTGTTAAGACGTGATAAACTTGAATGAGTTCGCGAGCCAGCATAATCGGACTATGGGAACGGGGTGTTATGGGGGGTTTCATCGGGTAAAAATTGGGCTTTATCTTTTTTGACCCTCAAAACATAACATTTCCCAATTTCTCTTTACACTATTTCAAGGAACTTAAAAAACAAATAATTTAGTATATAGAAGTGTCTTTTTAGGGTTACTGGTTATGAGGAAATTTCAAAAAATTGTAAATTGATTCCTATGTTATTCTTATGGAGAATAATTTAACTTTGGTAGTTTGCTTGTTTGTTTTGATCAAACTTGGTAAATTTATTTATTTTATACCAAGCTATTCATATTTTACTAAAACACACTTTACCCTCCCTGTAGCAGCAAACCTTGGTAATTGTTAAACCAATTGTTATTTAAATAAAATTCTAATACTGGTAAATGGAAATTCGGGGACAGCTCACTTACTCTACAGATCATAGACTATACGAGCTTTTTAAATAATATTGAAGGTTCACTTGCACTACAGGCTCGTATACTATACGAGCCTATCGAAAATAAAAAATAAATGAAGAGGGTTCACTTACTCTACGAATCATTGTGCCTATGAGCCTCGTGTATTATATTTAAAAATACAGTAGGAAGGTTCGCTTACTCTACAGATCATAGTGACTATGAGCCAAGCTTACGAATTATTTGATAATTTAGGAATCGGCTCGTATAGTATACGAGCCAAAATAATGAATAATATAAATTATAGGAATAGGCTCGTATACTATACGAGCCTGCAGAAAAATATTAGATGGCTCACTTACTCTACAGTTCATTGGCACTATGATCCGTAGAGTAAGTGAACCCTCTTCAAAATATTAGATGGCTCACTTACTCTACGGCTCATTTAGCTACTCGTTGCGCGGTTTGCGTTCGTGAAACTTTAGGCGCTATGCCCGGATTCGACTGCTGCGACTGCCTACATAAGTGTATTGCATCACCTCAATTATTTATTAAAACGAAATAAATATGTATGCACAAGTAAATTTATTACATTTTTGGACTGAATACTTTAAAAATGGAGGGAGCATGACTTTTATGTTTAATTAAATTAAACGTTATAGAATAAAACATATTTTGACTAATATCAGGTTATATAATACACACTTGTATGATCCAGATACAGAGCTACAGACAAAACCTGTGGTCCAATTTAGATTAAATTTCGTATCTGGATTTATCCACGAGTCACTAATTTTTTAAGCACGGGTTGAGAAATAATGGCAAAAATTTATAAAAACAGTTCACCAGTTTAGAATATTTCTCAGTTACTGTGAGTTGCAAAAACGTGTATACAGAAGCATTTGTGTACACAGAAAATATAGAGGACTATATGTATACAGAAGATATATTAAAATACAATACGCACACAACTATCAACGTTTACATATGTAAAATTAATGAATTTGTTGTATTGAGTATTTTTAACATTATGACGAAGCCTTAACAAAACATTTTTTTTTTAAGGAGTTCTAGGGTGTTGAACTATATTGTATTTATCTTTTGTGGAAGATTCTGTCCACGATTTATGATTGCTAACAATTTAATACAAAGATTTAAGTCTCTGTACGTGAAGACTAAAAACACGAAACAAACTTTAAAGTGATAGAAAAGATTTGATCAGGATCTGGCGTTTGATACCTTTTGGGAATAAATATAGCCTCTACTTCAAAGGTATACATGGTGAGGTAGCCTCTGGAAGTCCATCTTCAGGTTAACAAAAACGTCAATAGGTCATCTAACCAATTTGGTTAGATGACCTATTGACGTTTTCTGAAGATGGACTTATTTTCAAGTCCGAAACTATAGTAGTGTGATACTGAAGAAGGATCACTTGACGAAGCCAGGTAACTTAAACCATTTAGCTTAAAGTTATACAAGTTGGTTTCACACCAACATTTCATGCACATATGAAATCTATATAATTAATACGCGAACACGAAGTTTGTCGGTTGAATCCTCCACCATTTCTTAACCGATTTTATCCACTGACGTCTCATTGGAAAGAGCGTGTTGCGTAGATTTGCAAACTGGCCTAAATTTTTTGAAAAAGTCCCTTGGCCTCTGCCACAGTGGCTTTTTAAGTTCCCATGTTATCCTTTCGAAGAACATAATATTGTTTACATCAGCTGTTTAATTTAATTGTGTTCTTTGTTTTTCAATTCAACGAAACGCATTGGTTACATTAACTGATTTTGTGGAAATTAAATATCTATCTATATATTAATTACGAAAGCCGATTCTTTGCGTCAAAATTGTGGGCGACTGGGTAGTCGTAGAACGACGGGAGAGGGTTCAAATTAAAGGTCTCGATCCCGGAAAAATAGTGAAATTACCCAAATTTTAACACAAAATTAGATAAAACCTTTGACTTAGTCAATAATATAACGTAAAATGTTCTCCATAAGAATAGCATTAGAAGCCATTTGTCTGTTGATTTTTGTTTACCTCAATACAGCTGATCGTGATTCATCTAAGCCAGTAAGCAATATTACATTTGGATTTAACTCATTTGCCAGTAAATTCTGCAATGTACTGTATACTATATAAAACCAGGGATGACGTTACCTACAATTGAGACTTTTGTCGTTATGTCTTAGAATGTTGAAATTAATTTTACTGTGCAATTTGCAAATTTGTGTATTTGTATGTGCTACGCACCATAAAGCTTTCTATAGGCTATTCATTAACTTAGGCCTACAAAATTCCTTTGGCTACTAAGTTAGCCCACATTGAACTGAAAGTCATTTTTATTTCTTAATAAAGATAATTCCTAATTTGTGTTTTGTTTCTGTCTAATAAGGTAAGTCTTTGTCTTAATCTTATAATTATGAATTATTTTAAGAATAAATAGATTTGGTAAGTTACAATATAAAATTTATTAATGAAATACAAATATAAGATAAGTTATTGGTTGAATTTAGTTACAGGGTAAGTTAACAATGGTAAATTTTCAAAATGGTGGGGGTTCCAAAGTGGATCAAAAGATTCTAGGCTTATATTGGGCTGGTTTCTTCTAAAGTACACTAATTAATATTTAAATAGGCTATGAGCTCTTAATCCAGGGAGGGGTGGTCGTGCCGGTTCGAATGATATATTAGGCTTCTTTAAAATGCAAATAATTTAATTTAGTTATTGTTCTGAAATAAGTTAAGCTAGGTTCATGATGCTATTAATATAGGCTAATAATGTTAATGTCCAAAGAAAGATTCCAAATGGTTTCACTGAATTTAATGAAATAAAATAGAATTTGAAGATTAAATTTTGAATAAAAGTTCAATTTGAAATATGTATATCTTGATGAGTTGAGTTTTTGGGCCTAGTAGGCTGTACTGATTAAATGTCCAATGAAGATTAAATTTGTCCTTAGTTGAATAAGATGGATGATGGTTACCAAATTTGGAGTGTCTGTCTTCTTATAGCCTAAATTGGTACTCTTCAATGCACTTGTCCAATACTTTTGGATGATGAGAAATTTAAAATATAGGTTTTACTTTGGGATTATAAATTTTAGTTTAAATCAAACACAATTTCCAATAGAATGATGTTCACACTGTGAAGAGTTGGCAGGATCTGGGGAGAGGCAATGGTAGAAGCTCAGGAAGTCCATGTCCATTGTTGCAATGATGCACAGCTGGTTAAATTTACATGAATGACACTTGCCACAGTAATTTTGATTTTCTTTGGATAATTTTGAAAAATAATACTATATTTAAGATGTTATTACTATATTGCAATTTTCTTACAATTATATATTATTCTAAATAAATGATTATTGTTGGTTTTTGATGAGTACTTAATAGGTATGGAGAGAATTTGCATAAATATTTTATTGTAACATGAAATAGGATGATGTTTCTGTGGGGTGATGGGATATTATATAACATTGAACAAAATTTGATAAAATAACACATTAACAAGGAGAAACATATTAAATAACTGATAATAAATTATCAGGGGCATTAACAGACATTATGAGAGAAAATATACAAAATAATAGAGAAATTAATGTTAATGATGAATGAATGACATGTAATATTACATATGTAAATTAGCCAAGCGCATGAAATTTAGTAGAATCGTGGGAGATGGTTAAAATCAAAGTAAATGGAAGTAGAATGGCTGAAACATTTAAGATTTGGTTTCTTTAAACATATGTTCACGAAGTTTACAAAATTATTTTACTTTGATTACATTTCTTCACATTAGTAGGTTATTGTTGTGCTGAAGGAATGTTTAACATGAAATAGCCCCATTGACTAAATAATCAACGATGCAAGATTAGTTAGAAAACTTCTGTTTTGTTTTTATTTCAAAACATATGTTGAAAATTTATTCAAAACTTTTGTTTTAAATTTCATAACATTTAATTTGACACGTAATTGTAGTGTTTAATCTATGATTTTATCGAGTGGAATAACCTTAAGGGGATCCAGGCTTCAGAAAATACATTTTTTAAATTTTTTATGTTTATCATTTTTTTAAGATATTTATTATATCAAATGGGCCTAAAAACTGTTATTTTATTTGTTGTAGCCACTCTATGTACCACAGTACCATTTTATGTATTTTTATGTATCATAACGTAACACATTTTTATTTTTGATATAACTCATAAAATAGTTGATCAATTTTGTTCAACTAGGTGTCTTTTTGTAGCTATGTACACTTACTGAAATCCTGGGTATTACTTTGTTTGTAGGATAATTAGTTTTTATTTTATAAAGGTTGAAAAACAAAAAAAAAATTCTTATACTATATTTCAAATAAAATTTTTTTTTATTATTTTAACTATTTGACTTATATTAATAATTATACCCAAAAGTTTTTAAATACTATAAAGAACATCTGGTAAAAATTTCAACATGATAGGACAAAAATTGGCTGAGATATATCAAATTTTCTGTTACAAAACACTAAAAACCACAACTTTCGGGGAATCGCGATCGAAGTCCTAGAAAATACTAAGACGCGCGCATGTAGTATCTGGGGAAAATATATTTTTTGTTATGAAAAACGTGTAGGATACCTATAAAACTTATATTTTCTTGTACATAAATAACCAAATAACAATAAAATACTATAAAAAAAGAAGTGAATTTTGGCAATTTTTTCACTTTCTGAAGCCTGGATCCCCTTAACAGTTACTCTAGAGAATAACCTGGGAATAAAATTTGAAATAGGTTTGTACAGGCAATACATATATTCCTTTCATTAATTACTATAA
Organism: Macrosteles quadrilineatus; assembly: GCF_028750875.1. Taxonomy (NCBI): domain Eukaryota; kingdom Metazoa; phylum Arthropoda; class Insecta; order Hemiptera; family Cicadellidae; genus Macrosteles; species Macrosteles quadrilineatus. The sequence continues at coordinate 180,658,446 of NW_026542594.1, forward strand.
CAAATTCCAATGGGCGGAAAAATAAAATTGTTTGGAGTAGATTTTAACCAGGTATCTACTGTCTGTTGCTCCAAGGAAAAAAGGTTAAAATAATATAGCCCAACATGCATTGTATATATATACAATCTATATAGATAGTAAAGATAGAATATATAACAGTAAACCCTGGAGGTAGTTTCCGATTCTTTATGTTTCACTAACCAAAAATATGTACCTATATCAATGCTGATGAATTTGTTTTCTTGATTGGTTTCATTAACATGATAATGGAACCCTAACCAATGGCAAGTAATCAGTCGATGATTCGCTTTTTTAACTGTAGGCTAAATAAATAATATAAACGGTAAAATGTTTTCAAACAAAATTTACATCCATTGAATGAAAAATAATATACTATTAACATGACTATACAGGGTGAATTTTAAATGAGTTCCCCCCCTACTTTTTTCTACATTTCTTAAGATATCATCTCCGGACCACGTCAGATCATTGTTTAGTAGTAAGTACTTCATTTTGACTGGGTATACATTTTTGGCCGCCATCTTGGATCCGCCATATTGGATACAAAGTTTTTTTTTCAAATGTAAAGGTAGGGTTGTGACCCATTATTTCAAACTAGAATTTTACGCTGATTACAATGCCGCAATTAGTTTTTAAAAATCTTGATTCGTTCTAAAGTTATGAGGACTTTTTATAACTTTATTTTTAGCGCATTTTAACATTGTGCATTTACAAACTAAGACAATAATCTCAAAATAGTGCTAGATAAAGGTAAGTATACACCACCATTCATTGTCGACATATTTTCACTTGGTTATGACGGATGTAGTTTTTTCAGCCGCCATCTTGGATCCGCCATTTTGGAATTTGATCAATTAATTTAAATATGAAGGTGGTGTTGTGACCCATCATTTTGAGTTACTTTTTTATGCTGAACTCAATGCCTTAATCCGTTTTTCATTTGCATCTTTGGATTTTGAAATATTGAAATTTTAAATAAGAGTATTTTAATATTTCATCAAGAAAGCTTGATAACCAAAAACGGATTGCAGCATTGAGTCCAGTATAAAAAAGTAGTTCAAAATGATGGGTCACAACACCACCTTCATATTTAAATTAATTGATCACATTTCAAAATGGCGGCTCCAAGATGGCGGCTGAAAAAACTACATCCGTCATAACCAAGTGAAAATATGTCGACAATGAATGGTGGTGTATACTTATCTTTATCTAGCACTATTTTGAGATTATGGTCTTAGTTTGTTAATACACACTGTTAAAATGGGCTAAAAATAAAGTTATAAAAAGTCCTCATAACTTTAGAACGAATCAAGATTTTTAAAAACTAATTGCGGGATTGTAATCAGCGTAAAATTCTAGTTTGAAATAATGGGTCACAACCCTACCTTTACATTTGAAAAAAAAAACTTTGTATCCAATATGGCGGATCCAAGATGGCGGCCAAAAATGTATACCTAGTCAAAATGAAGTACTTACTACTCAATAATGATCTGACGTGGTCCGGAGATAATATCTTAAGAAATGTAGAAAAAAGTAGGGGGGGAACTCATTTAAAATTCACCCTGTATAGCTGATATGGCTTAGCTGTCGGCTATCTGTACATTGCATCATAACATCAGACAGCGCTGTGTTATTAACTTAAAAATTATAACGGATTAACAAATAAATACTTTACTATGGTCTTAACAAACTATGAACCCATTGAACGTTTAAATTGGCCTATTTTAAAGAGTGTATAAAATCAACCACAGCTTTAGGAGGAATACCACCACATAAGCTGACACAGAGAGTAGTTTATATTTTATGTTGATCAGAAACGAAACTATAATCAACTATAACTTATAGGGCAGCCTTTACACTAATTCAGTTGTGCCTTTACAAAAGGAGTAGAGCTATAATATTAGAAATAATAACTGGGCCAGGGTACTAATATGAGTACATGTAGTATTGTAGCACTGTATCGATTCTGACACATAGATAATTTTATTCTGAGTTTGTTTAAATATTACAATAGTTTGTTTTACATTTGAGCTTTTTAGGGACTTATGTCCCTACAAGCCACTAGTTTATCAATATAAAGCCCAAAGTACACATGAACTTTTGTGAAAACTACAAGTCATACCCCCATAAACCATATACTTAAAATGTTCGTCATGACGAGAAAACTAGCGCAAAACTATCCATTATTTCATAAACTGCCCTTAAAGGTCGTAATTGCTTTCCAAGGAAACATAGGAAAGTCATAGAACGCCACCAAGTAGCAGAAATCGAGATTTTTTAAAAATATTATCGTTATCATCCTATATAAAAGAAGAACACCTACAATACGAAGATTCCCACAAACAATGAACAAGGATGTTATCGGAAGTGCTACTATTTTGTAGGAAACACGGACTTAACTTTATGATGATTTGCAAAGGAAGGCTGAATTAAACTGGTACGGCAAGGACATTATATATGTTTTCATAAAAGTCAAGTGATTTTAAAATAATATGACTACATCCAAGAAACCTTATTAAAACTTGCATTGAAGGATTCGCATTATTCACATTCAAGGGAAACAAAAACCCATCTGAACAACAGCCCAGACAGCACACTTTCTCCTCAGGACATCCCACGGATATTGCGACAGGATATGCAAGATATCCCATAGTGGTCCTATGGTCAACTTGGGATATCACAGGATATCCACAGGAATGCGTAATGTCCCCGCCCGGGGATGTCCTACGGATAAGCTCACACGCATATCCGTGGGACATCCGAGGTCATCCCAGGGTAGTCCTCAGGGCATTCTCAGGACATATGGGACTACTATGGGATGTCCCTGGGATAAAGTGTGGTCTGGGCCTGAACATAAAAAACACAAAATAATATAGATTTAGTATGAAAAGCTTAATTATAAGTTTAGTAAATTGATTAAATAGTTAATAAACACAAATTTTGAAGAAAAAACGAGAAAAAAGTTTTAGGCCCAGACGGGTTTCGAACCTGGTACCTTCGCCTTGTGAGCCTCTTACCTTACCTCCTGAGCTATCTGCGCTTGTTGATTATGGGTGTTTTCAAGTGGTTAAAGAGTAGCCGACAGTTGCAATGGTCGCAATACTTCAAATTTTTTGATACTACAGTATAGGCTATATATGATTCTGTTAATCTGTTTAGGCCTCAAATAGTTGAATTGTTTTTCTGGTAGTTGGAGAGGATACTGGTATTTAAATATAGATTATTTAATCACCATTAGATTAGCACTGTAATAATTGATTGTTATATGATTAAAATTAGTTTTTTGTTGTTTTGTTAATTTAAAGTTAGAATTAAATTCACATTTCACACAACTATGATAGAACTCTAGTTTTCCTGAACTCAGTGGTAGTAATATGTCAGTAAAGTAAAGTCAACCCTTGCTATCCATAGTATTAACAAGACATATTTTCAATCTGGGAAACCTTAAACTTTTAAAATAAATTATAAAACCTCAACATCTTAATGAGTGGGAATCTTATTTTTAGAAAAAAAAAAACAGACCAAAATTATTTGTTAAATAATGAAGACGGCTCAATTATAAATTCGGAATTACTGAAAATAATTACATCAAGAACAAGACTGTAACATATCCAAAATTCAAAAGATTAATTTTTCTAATATTATTTTTTATTTTTCCAATATCCTTTAAATCATCTGTTTTAACTTTGTTTAAAATTAATTTATTAAGTAAATATTTACTTTCTGTACTAGTGTAAACACAGCCTGAAGATGAAAACCAAGTTTCTGAAAGCACTAATGAAAAAAACAAATAATTATATATTGGCCTTGTTGAACATTTAAATTTAGATTTACTGTACATTTCATCAGTGGTAGTATTTTTTTCTTCAGTTTGTTACCGGGACATTACGGGACATTACAGGATATCCAGTGGATTTTTTACGTGTCCCGGGATGTCATGGGACATTCTGGGATATCCTATGGCATTCGTACATATCCCGGGACTTTACAGGATATCCTGAGGTTAACTTACAAATCCCGGGACATTACGGTATATTGTAGGATATCCTGTGGATTTCGTACTCGTCCCGGGATTTTGCGGGATATCCTGAGGATAGCGCACATATCCCGAGACATTCTCAGGACATATGGGACTACTATGGGATGTCCCTGGGATAAAGTGTGCTGTCTAGGAGTAGGCCTTACAATTCTGCATATTTTCAGGTAAATATAACTTACGTTGTAACAGTAACTAGCCAAATTAATGCCAATTAAGGCAAATAAAATTGTGACAGAGAGGTTATGCAGAAAATCAGGCAGTTCTTAAGTACCTATTGTAAACAAAATTGTATCTCTATAAAAAAATTACTGAAATTTGTACTGGTGACAATGGGTAGTACCATGCTGACTACGTTATCATTGACGAAGATCAACATGGACTACCTATGTGGCTATAAGTGGGAAATATTTGTAGAATACACTAAAAACCAGATCAGCTTTTGAAAAATGGTAAAATATTTACAAGAAATGTTTAGGCTATTATATGGAAATGTTAGGTACGTTCCATCTATGAGTTTAGTCTTTTAAACTCATCGGAAATTATTACTTTTATTCGTTTTTAAATAAGTTAATAATTGTTTTTAAATAACTACTTTACTTCTTTGCAATTGCTTGATTTAGAGCAACATGTACACTAGTCGTTAATTATACTAGCACATTTTTGACGTGAGATAATAGCACGTTTGAAAAACAATGCTAATGACATCAATACACACAGTAGGAATTTATTCGATAAGAAAACTCCTTAAACGATCTATTTTTAGCCTTTAAATACTACCCTGTGTACGCCACTATCTGCCCTGTATTTTGCTCATTTTCTTTACGCTGTCTCTACCCTAATCACTAATTCAACTGAACAAAGGAAAAATATGTGTGTTATAACATTTTGGATCTATGGTATTGCGTTTTAAACCATAATAAAAGCTAAAATACAATTTAAGAGTGTTACTGAGAGAAAGTCACGTGACCCTGTAATTTTTCTACCTTTTTTCTATCCCACCAACACATCTTACGCTAGTTCTAGCCCGTAACAGTTGAACACAATATTTCAGGCAAGTCCTAGATCGTACTAAGAAATAATGTACAGACAAAACTCTAATTTTATTTATATAGAAGATGTCTCGTGTTCACATAATCTCTCAGTGAACTGATAATTTGTCACTTAGTAATGCTATCATACTTCATTTAAATATTGATATCAGTAAACCAAACTATGAACATCGGTTTTTATATGTAATTGTTTTGGCAGAGCTTTGCTACTGCTAAAAAAAAGAAGTTTCCCTACTTCTATTTATTTCAAACTAATTAATAAAACAAATAATAAATAAACATGCCTTTATTTATCAAGCCGTTCTCTCAAATTAGTTGAGACAAAGTTTGACATTAAACATTTCGAATCCTCCATGTTAAACTTGGTGTGTAATAATATCAAATGTTAATAAAAATATCTTATGGTACTCCTTATATACTGTATAATACGTGAAGGTGATTTCTACGAAACACCACTCCTCCGTTAATAATGGATGGATTTTTAAAAACGATGTGTCAAAATGAATCGACATCATTCAGTTAGTCTATATAACCATAGATGAAGTAACTTTAAGTACTCGGACTACTTTTACCATCGGCACAGAAAACATACTACTATCTGATTGGACCGTTAATACCCTCTAACATTGAACCAAAGTATGCCCAACTTTATGTATACGACTTAAACACAGCTGTTACTTACAGAATGGGCCACAATCCGTGAAATGCGAACAACTGCAGATGCTTGATCTAAGTGAATCTATATATTAATAGGCAAGCAGAAATCTATATATAAAGCCAAAAGTACCCATGAACTTTTGAGAAAACTACAAGTCACACCCCCATAAACCATAAACTTAAAATGTTCGTCATGACGAGAAAAACCTTGCGCAAAACTATCCATTATTTCATAAATCACCCTTTAAGGTCGTAATTTCTTTCCAAAGGGAACTTTCCTTATACATAATGTTAAAAAAAACCTCAGCTGTCCTTATTTGTATGTTATTCTTTCAATGTATTTCCTTATTAAAATCAGGTGTAATTATTTGTTTGCATTTCTGTATTCTGTTTTGTTTATTCAAGTTTAACTTAACCAATCAATAATTTTATTAATACTTATGAATTAAAACGGGGTGGGTGAAGCCCCTGGGTAACAGCTAGTATGCTTTAAAACCTTTTATCTCAGCTTATGTGCATCGCAGGGAAAATCTACGCATACTGTTAGAAAGATAGTTTCCTGTGGATGTGCAGAATGCCTTTATAAATTAAAATACAAAAATAAGCACAAAATTATAAGTGCTTCGCTCAATAATATAAATGGGGTATTTGCATTTTTGTGACGCTTAACATCACGCACACTGCGCCTCTGCGATGAAATCAAGCAGTAGTGAGTAGACAGACACAGCAAAAAACCGCCAACCGGGCGCTCGAAGGCTTGTACAATAGGAAACAATGCCATTGTTTGCGCTTCCGTTGGTAACGCAAATATTTAGAGCTCGATATACTAGGAGCAGCACACTACTATAGCAGGGTTTATTGAAATCGTATTGGTGGATCTTTTGCAGTTAAACACTTTACCTGCTCTGGTTTAAAAAAAAATGCTAAATTTTTATAATTTTTTAGTAGTGATTTCTATATGTCCGCTATTTTACCAGTGTAAAGCAGATTAATCTATGATTTTATATAAGAAAAATATCTGTTTGTTGAGAAGGCACGTTGTAACTTCAAAGGGATGTATATCCGTTTTTGATTTTTCCTTCGTCTTGTCGCGTCAGTTCATATCGTACATATGTACTTCTGTGCAAATGAATAACCCTCTATCATAGTTTTGAGAAATTGGTTGTGGGGTTACTGTTAAAGCTAAAATTCATTGACATGGGGGATGTCAGTTAGTTGTCTCAGCCTTATACATAGGCTACATAAAGTTGTCAATTAATCTCTCTACGTAATGTTAGGGGCTTACTCGTTTATATGGTCATGTGGCTTCTTTTGCAACAAATGATGCAAATAAAATAGCAATGTGGCATTTCCAAAAAGCAAAATAAATACTGTAAATTGTTTGTTACGTAAATATTAATTTGTCTGTATACGTAACTAGCCAAATTAATGCCAATCTATCTATCAAATATGACAATATGTATAATTTTACACTACTTTTTAATGAAACAGTATGTATTTCTTGTAATTTCAAGAAATACATCATGGTAATTTGTAGGAAATCAGGAAATGTTATTCTCTTTCAGAATATCACGCTCCACTTTGGTCGATTTCCTCGCCATTTCAAAGTTATTTGCAAAAACGTTAAGCAACCTCCAAATGTATAGTAGTGAGAAAATACTGAATTAAAGATGTTGTTCTTAAGCTTTGTACAATTAAATCTACAGTTCTACTGAACCGATTTTATTAATTAATAGGTCATTGGATAACCTAATTTGTGAATACACTGTATTTGCAAATAATTATGAAAGTACTGTTGAGGTTGCAAGCAAGATCGTTTGGATATAAATCGATGATAAAGAACTCAATTTTTTGAACAATTTGTGTTGGTCGTGATTTAGCTGTGTGCTTTAATGAAATGGGAGTGGTATTTCAATGAAGGTTCTTAGGTCAAAACAAATAGAATAACGTAGTTAGAATTAATTAAATATATTTAAAACTAAATTCCATATCCAAGATATAATGCAATTTATACTTTATGATTGAGCGATACAGTATCTTGAACTTAATTGATTAAAACTATCAATATCTCAAGTGAAAGCTTTTGAAGTATTTTAAGACATATAAAATAACTTAAATAAAAATAGAGTTACGTATCATTGATTGCAGATAGGTAATTATCGTTGATTCGTGATTCAGCAGTGTGCTTTAGGTAGTCCGATCTCAATAAACAATACAGTAGCTCAAATAAATCTGCGGTACGTCCTTAGTTGGCCAAAATTATGAAAATCGGTCGGGTAGAAGAGCTAACCCGACTCGGAAAAGAAAAACCAATTATTTTTATAGAAGGTAATAATTGGTTTACCAGTATGTATAATCTAATCATACGAAACATGTGTTAATAATTCAACAGCTTATTGTTATCTAATTAATTTTTCTTTGATTAAATTTTCTACATTCTAAACATTCTAATGTTATGTGCTTAAACTGTACCATCTATATAATTAATACGCTACATGAAACTTTGTCGGTTGAACTCCTCCGCCATTTCTTAACCGATTTTATCCATTGACGTCTCATTGAAAAGATCGTGTCGCGTAGATTTGCAAACTGGCCTTACATTTTTTTAAAAGACCCTTGGGCTCTGCCCCAGTGGCTTTGAAAGTTCCCATGTTATCCTTATGAAGAACATAATTGTTTACATTTTGATCAGCTGTATAATTTAATCGCTGTTATTTATTTTTCAATTCAATGAAACGCATTGAGTTCATTTATTTACTATTTGAGTCTGTGTAAACATAACCCATAAGACGGATCGTGTTAGTATGGTTGTATGTTGTTGTATTAATAGTCAAAGGTTGTATCTTAAATTTGTGTATTTATCGTTGTTTTTTTTGTGTCGCTATGAAGGATCGGGTTAGCATGATTGTAACTAAAATTTTTGCATTTATCGTTGTTTTGTGTAGCTATAATTTGTTTATTTGTTGTTTTTTATCTTTTAAATGCCACCGACGCGACGACAACGAAACATAGACAGGAGGCGTAATCGTGATAACGACCGCAGCTACAGAACAGTGGCGCGTAAAAGGCTTAACTCATCACAGTCAGCACCTGACCCTGGACAATCTCAACTATTAGGTTACAAATGCGCCCCAAAACGACTTTTCGTTCTCAATTGATCCCCTATCAATGACCTGTGTTGCCTGTACAGCGAGGCATTTTGAGAAGGAGAAAACCGGCCGTAATGCTTTAGGTTTATCAATAACAAAGATAAACATGGACAACCTTATATGGCTATTTACACAGAAAATATTAGTATGTTTTCTGTGCTATAAGTCAAGAAATGATTGTCGAAAACATTAAAAAGCGACTCCAGGGTATGAAATATGATGCAATATTTACAGGAAACGTTGATAAATGTTATATAAATCGTGAATAGCTTTTTTTGTTACACGTTGATAATCTTTGAGTTGACTCTTTTAAACTAATTTTAAATATGACTGTTATTCGTTTTGAAATAACTCCTGTATTACTTTGCAATTGCTCGAATTCGAGCAACATGTGCACTAGTTAATATTAGTGAGTAAAGTGGTGTATGGATTTCATAACCATTATTTTACTAGAGACCGTTGTGTTTAACCATAACGGGCACTGTTGCTAGTAGATCTATAAAGCAGTTTCTTTGCTTCCTTCATTAGATATAAAATATGGACTAACAAGATTGGGTAACATTTAATTGCGAAGCATTCGTTTTGGCTTGAAACTGTCAGATATTGTATTTGCGAAGGTTTATATGTATTCCTATACAGTAATAGTTTTCCCAGCATATCTGGAAAAGTGCACACTAAATATGGAAACCAACTCCTGTTCTGAATTTAAGAAATTTCTACTAAGATTCCCGTACGTAGAATGGGCACCAGCTACCTAATTCCAAATCAACTAATTATTATTTATTATTTAATTATCGTCTTCAAATTAAGTGATGGTTGCTCTTAAAATAATAAATTTAACATAAGCAAATCCATATATCTATACTTATTTAATACGCAAGCAGGTTTTTTGTGACAATTACTCCTCAGAAACTACTGAACCGATTGACATGTTTTTGGTGTCATTGGAAAGACCGTAACTTGAAGTTGTGCAGGAAACTTTCTTTTAGGGAAATAATTAGAGAGTGAGGCCCTGGAGCCCTTTAAAGTTTCGTATTTCTCCATAAGATTAACATGGTAATAAACACAAAAAACCACCATGCTCATGTAGGGTGTGTTTTGTTGACATTGTTATGCAACTCCAACTGTTGTCAGAAATTAAAAGTGAGAAAAAGAAAATATGTGAATTGAAAACAGTCAATAAGTTTGCTAATTTAACAGTTTACTACAAACATTTACTGACTTTGTTGAAATGAAATATCTAGAGTCGATTTGCAAACTATGTAAACATAGGAAAGTAGTAAAACACCACCAAGGAGTAGAAATAGAAATAATGTTTTTTTTTCGTTTACAATCGTTATTATAGACAACCTAATGCGGCTATGAGTAAGTCTATTTGTAGAAAACTCTAAAAAACAAGATCATCTTTTGAAAAATGATAAGATATTTACAAGAAATGTTGATTATATCGACCTGTTATGTACATATTGAGTATTTCCATAATCTTTGAGTCGAATCTTTTAAATTATGAATGTTATTCGTTTTAAAATAACGCCTGTAATACTTAGCAATTGCTCGAATTCGAGCAAGAGGGACACTAGTACTTATTTAATACGCAAGCAGGATTTTTGTGACAATTACTCCTCCGAAACTACTGAACCGATTGACATGTTTTTGGTCTCATTGGAAAGAGCGTAACGTGAAGTTGTGCAGGAGACTTTCATTTTAGGGGAATAATACCTTTTTATTGTTATCTTGCAAATACTGTCATGGCATCCACTTAACCCATAAGGCCCATGTTAAATTTCTAAAAGTTTAAATTCACATAGGGAAAACCCCCGTGGTCCGATTTGTTCCATTTCAGATTTATACCTTCCCGTGGTTGGGTACTATGACTGTGCTAAATTTCATGCAGATCGCTTCAGCCGTTCATGAGGAGTATTTGTAAAACTAAAGCAGGAGTGTAGTATAAGAGCTTCGCTCCGTTCAAAAAGGTAAACAAAAGTTGTAACATGTGTTTACAAATAAATCATCTAAACTAGCACATTGCAAAATAGAGAACAAAAGGGAAGAACAATCGGATTGATACCGTTGAGCATTATTTGCTACAAAATGTATAACCAATAAGGATTATGCACCATTGGCTTTTGATGTTACAAGTAGACATTTTTCATTTACGTGAACCAGACGTACAATTTACTTTGAATACTGCACATAGGGATTCCAAATTATGTGAACCAAATATATCATTAACTTTGGATACAGCAATTAGACATTACATTAACGTGAACCAGATGCATTATTGACTTTAGATACTGGAAGTATAGATATCCCATTTACAAGAAACAGAGACATTGACTTTGATACTACAAGTAGACATCCGATTTACGTGAACCAAATGTATCATTAACTTTGGATAGGTACTGCAAGTAGACATTCCATTAACTTGAACCAGACGTGCCATTGACTTTAGATACTGCAAGTAGACATGTAATTTATGAGAACCAGATGAACCATCGACTTTAAATACTGCAAGTAGACATTTCATTTGCGTGAACCAAATGTGCCATTGACATTAGATACTTCAAGTAGACATTTAATTTATTAGAACCGGATAGACCATTGACTTCGGATACTGTAAGAAGACATCCCCTTTACATATAACACATTTGGGTTCTGCAAGTAGACATTCCATTATTTATGTGAATCATACGTACCATTGACTTAGGATTCGTTAAGGAGACATCTCATTACGTGAACCAAATGTACCATTGACTTTGGATACTGCAAGTAGACATTCCATTATTTATGTGAATCATACGTACCATTGACTTAGGATTCGTTAAGGAGACATCTCATTACGTGAACCAAATGTACCATTGACTTTGGATACTGCAAGTAGACATTCCATTTACTTGAACCAAAATGTGCCATTTGCATTGGATACATCAATAGACATTTAATTTATAAAAACAGAAAGACCATTGGATTTAGATAGGTACTGCAAGTATACATCTCATTAACGTGAACCAATTGTACCATTGACTTGGGATACTGCAAGTAGACTAGACATCCCGTTTACGTGATATAAATGCACCATTGACACTGGATACTGCAAAGAGACATCTCATTTACGTTAACCAAAAGGAGCATTGACTTTGGATACTGTAAGTATACTTCCCATTTACGTATAACAAATGTAGCATTACCTTTGGGTTCTGCAAGTAGACATTCCATTGTTTATGTGAACCAAACGTACCACTGAATAAGAGGATTCAACCAGGAGATGTCTCAATTACGTGAACTAGATTTAGCATTGACTTTGGATACAGCAAGTAGACATTCCATTTACATATAACAGACGTAGCATTGACTTAAAAAATTATTAATATACTTGCTCCGCTCAATATTGCAAGCATACAACTGCATTGCACACCTAGTATATATAGATGATGATGATGATGATATTTTGTTCTGCATCATCTGATGTTTTGCAATATAACGATCAATTACGAAATCTTTGGAAAATCTGAATACTACAATAACTCTTAAAATAATTTCTTATCGAATTATCTTATATCTATTGTACGTGTTGGTACAATAGATATAATTGTACTGAGATATAATTACCAGGATTACTATATATTTAGCTAAGTAAATTCCCTCACCTCATCACATCAGTAAGCCTCTCTATGAGTGATTTTGATCTTTTTAAACCATGGATCTTTCATATAACGTAACACACTAAAGAAATTTACACAGTTAGTTCTTGAGGGTGTAAAACTCTCTAGCCTCTACTCCTCTGTAGAGGTAAAAGAAACTTATGAAAACCTTGACCAAACAAAATTTACTTCAAAGGGGGGAATGTAACTAGGGTAGAGTACTCACTAGGTGGAGGACCTCTAGGATCGTGGAATAAGTGAACACCAGTTCCAGTATAATAATTATGATTTAATAAAAATAACTAAATGTGCACACATAAAATAAGTACATAAAATGAAGATAATTGTTATACAGTGATATTATTATTATTCAGAATAGAAAAATTACAAATAAAATTGAAATAATATAAATGACTATTTAGAGCCTATTTTGTTTTTATACTCTGTTTCTTGTATAAGGATATTTAAAGAAAATTTCCCTTAACACTTAAATTGTATTTAAAATTTCTTTATACAAAATGATAAGAAATAAAATATTTCCCTTGAGACTTAAATGTTATTAGTTATATGAATCGTAAACACTTAAAACATTCTAAGCTAAATTAAACCCAATATTTACATACAAGTTAGTTCATCCCTCTGATAATATATATTAACTAAACATACATTTAAAATACGTGCTTACGTGGTTAACACCCTAATTTTCAATTTTTTACTCATATTTGAAATTGCCTCTATTATTATATACACGTCCATATTAATAGTCTAACTAACAGGTTTATTTATTTGGATTCGTTTTGAATCCTGTTTTATTCAAACTTCAAAATTGCTCTTGTTTAGGTTGACCCCTTTTAGTTTAATTGAGGGATGAAGTTTATATGAATTTTAAAGTAACTCTACTTCGTCTGCCCTATTTTTATATATTTACTTTATCTTTCTTATAGTTTATTTATTTCATTTATATATAGATTTTGTTATATCTTATGGAGTTTCTCCTTAACATTTAAGTTGTGCACGCTACCAATTGAGTGAAGATATTTGGACATACCACAAGACGAGGCAGTTGGGCAACGATTGGAAGGTTCCCCGGGGCGTTCCTTTGGTCACAGAAAACGTACTACTATGACCTACTACTACGTACCTATAACCCTATGGTTATAGTAGTACGTTTTCTGTGCTTTGGTGCGGGCGTAGACTCCGGGGTTGTTCGCTCGAGACTCAAGGGTTGATCCAAGCGTAGTCCTTCCTCTCGTCGTCGGTCGCTCGTCCTATGGGCCGTCCTCTTCGGGTTGCTTTGGTCCTTGGTAGCGTGGTAGTGTAGTGGTGCCTTTGGTCTTGAAGAATAGCCGTGGTTGTGTCCTCGTGATCTTGAGTCTGGTCGGGATCTTAATAGGTGCTTCAAACTACCCTGTTAAGTCACTGTCCCTACTCGATCCGGGACTCCCGACGGTTTCTTCTTTGAAGTGCTACTTCTTGAGACCTCTCCAAGACTGATTAACACTTTTCTTCCCCAAGACCTCCTTTCCCCTCCTGGATTATCGGTTCTTCCCCCCGATGTCTTCGGGAAACGCCTACCCTCCAATCATCGGTGGAATATCTTCGATCATCGTCCTCATTGGCTTCTCCCCTCATGACCAGCCTCCAGATAGCGTGGTGCTGACCGTAAGTAAAATTATTTCTTTATGCATGTAAAATTTCTCGGAATCGATGGGAACAATATTGTTTCTCGTCGATTGTTCCCATCGGTTACAATTTCTTCTACGATGCATTCCAGATCGAAATTCAATCTATGCCTGGCTTGTTCTCAGCCAGGTCTTTGCCCATGAGAACGTGACTTGAACTTGAGATCTTGCGATCATCTTTACTTTTCATTTCTATGAGGGGTCAGCGAACGTTTTGTATTGTTCATGAGTATGTAAAGAAAATGATTTAATAATTTAAATTTTTAATTTCCATATGTTTATAAGGGCATTTAACAACCGCGCAATTAATAAGTACTGTAAACCATATTACTGTAAAAGGCCGGTCTTTGTCACAAAAACATACTTCTTTGTATAAGGATTGTTATGTAAATGCAGTTGTCATCGTAATTTACAATTATTGATCTGTCTAAGTGTTATTTTTTCAATAAATGTAAATATCTTGTTTGGTAAACAAAGGATGTAATTGAATCTGTAAGTTAAGACAAGTATGCGAAAACTACAGTTTTCCATTAGCTCAAGCCTAAATTATATTGTATGTAATGTAGCTTGTTATATTTCGTTATTTTTGTCACGTAAAAACATTTAAATTCTGTATGATGTATAAACATAAAAAAATTAACAACAAATTCATTTGAAAGTAAAGTTTAGACATTGGTACGGTCGACATTGGTACATTATCATTGGCGAAAATGCACATGCACATTAACATTAATGCGGCTATGTTCAGTTCAGTTCAAAAATCTTTATTCACATAAAAAACATTTTTTTATACAAATATTCAACCATGTGTTGTAAAACACGTGTGGTTGAAAAACTTAACACTGTCTTGAGTAGGTTCATTTTATTTTAACTGTCTTTTTTCTGTTTAACTTTAAATTCACTGTCACTGATACCTTATATCTAATTAGATTTTTCTCAAACACTTATGGTTCATCCCTTCACTGGCTATTCACTCTTACATACTATTTTATATTTACAAATCGTTTAACGGTATATGCTACATTCGATAATTAATTATTTCACTTTGTTTGATTGAGTTATTCTTTATCAATTCCTTTAATTTATTTTTATATAATTCAATTTTCAAATGCTGCATATTTTTGAGTACTCTAAAATTAAAGTTAAAACATTTTACTACTTTATGGTAACACTGTAACCTGCTTGTGTCTTTCATAACAGGTGGTATCATAAGCATATACCCTCAGTATAGTTTCTCGTACTCCTATTAATAACAACTGTTTGAAATAAACTAGTAAACTTTTTATCCTACTAATATTATAAATGAGAAAGTTTGGATGTATGGATGTATGGATGGATGTATGGATGTATGTTTGTGACAAGTGAACGCGAAAAATACTGGTCGGATTGGGCTGAAATTTGGCATGATGATAGCTCACATTCCCGATTAACATATAGGCATATTCTTAGTTCAAAAATCCTTTTGGGCTCCGCCCCAGTGGCTCTGGAGTTTCCCATGTTAACCTTATGAGAAATGGAATTATTGAATCTTAACAGCTGTTTCAATTAAACAAGTTGGTTCTGTTCTATGATGTTCAATGGCATTAAAGTTACAAGGATTACCAACAGGGTGCAGCACTATTATTTCTTTTACATTTATGACAACAGCTAATTTGCAACCAAAAGGTGAGTGAGAGTAGCGAACGAACTTCAACCTGGAGGCGAGTTAGCGTAGCGAACGAGCTAACCTGAAGGCAAGTGAGTGCAGCGAACGAGCTCCAACCTAAAGGTGAGTGAGCGTAGCGAACAAACTTCAACCAGGACGTGATTGAGCCATGCGAACGAGATAATCTTGAAAATTAAGAAGTTAAACGGGACAGAGCCCGCGGGTTACAGCTATTTGAATATAAATATATCTTCTCTAGCTGCATTACGTCCAAGTACTGAAACAGTGGTGCAGCTGAGTCAAATTTCTTTACACCACAAATAGTTTTTAATGTAAGCTTTTGCATTATTACAATTGGTTTAAGTATTGTTGAAAACGTCCCTCCCCAATGAATTAAACCATACTTAAGAGTAGATTCAAACCAGGATAAATAGCGTTCTAAGAAGTTTAGGAGTAATAAACTGTCTCAAATGAAAGAAATTATAGTTAATTTTTCTACGTTTTTTACATAGTTGATTAACATGTGTATGCCATTTTAAATCTGAATCTATATGAAGGCTAAGATACTTGACCGAATCAACAAAATTTATTTTTGTACAGCAACAATCACGAAAACAAGTAACTAAATGACAACGTAGATCGATCTCTTCTTTCAACGACTCTGTCAAATGAGGTTTGTAAGTAAATATCATTGCATTAGATTTAGAAGTATTGACGATTAATTTGTTTCTTATCACCCAATTTGATATTACGTCCAAATCATTATTAATTTTCATCCTCAGTAAATCATAATTGTTAGCACTGCATACTAAAGATGTATCATCAGCAAAAGCATATATCTTCGATTTTAAATCCATTGATAACATGTCATTAATATAAATTGTGAATAAAATTGGTCCAAGCACTCCCCCTTAAGGGACGCCAAGCCTTTGAGAACATACATCTGAGTAAACGTTTTTTATTTTAACCATCCGTTTTCTTTCATTTAAAAAAGTCTCAAACCACTTAAAACTATTTCCCTGAATTCCATATAACTTTAGTTTATGTAATAATATGTCTTGATTAACTAAGTGAAATGCCTTAGTAAAGTCAAGATAAACTCCTATTGTTGGTTTACGCTCATCAACATGATTAACTATCTCGCTTATATGTCTTTCAACTGCTAGGTCAGTATTTTTACCTTTCATGAACCCAAATTGATTATTTGAAAATAAATTGTTATCTGAAAAATATTTAACTAATTGGCTTTTCACACAAGTTTCTAACAGCTTAGCAAAGGTATTTAAAAGTGATCGGTTGGTAATTATTCATTTGCAATGGATCAGCTGCCTTATATACTGGAACAATGAGTGCTGTTTTTAGACTAGAAGGAAAGTAACCTAGCTTTATACATAAATTAAAAATGTGACGTAATATTGGGACAAAAATCTTAACATTTTCTTTTATAGTATTTATGGAAATACCATCAAAGCCAACAGACTGTTTATTTGGTTTGCTTAAGATTAAACTTTCTAATTCTACCTCAGTAATTTCAGATAAACGTAACCTTGAGCTGCACGCTAGACCGATATCCGGCATGGCGGGGAATCCCGGCCCATACAATTCTCTAATCAGCTTATCCGGCATACCAGTAAAATTGTTATTGAATGAGTCAGCAACTATTTTTTCATTACCCTCAACCTGTACAATTTTATCATCTATATTAATCGATGTTAGTTCATTTTTTGACTTTCTCATAATAGATTTGCATATATTCCAATAAGACTTTGATGCAGCCCTTTACTGCTTCAATTTTAGATGAGTAATAATTAATTTTTTCCCGTCTTTTCAAATTAGAACATTCTCTAGAGAGTTCTTTATATCTATTAAACAAATGTATGTCATAGTGCTTTTTCAATCGAGAGTGAAGTCTGTTTTTTTCATTTATCTTTTTAATTAGTGTGTCCGATATCCATGGAGTTCGATGCCTATTTTTACTGTTAATAGGCCTTAAAAAACTTGATTGCTCAATACATTTATTATAAATATCGTAAAAAACTGTTAGAGATTTATCAACATCCTCACAATCAAACACTGGCATCCAGCTCACTTCAGCCAACCTTCTTTTTAAAATTGAATGATCTACAGCCTTGACAAACTCCTCTTTCAAAGCACTATCACAACTTGTTACGCAATTTACATTAACTCCAGCATGATCAGTAAAGTCATAGTTTTCTAAATTACTATGAAAAATTAAATTAGTCTTACTTCTGATGAATACATGGTCTAAACACTTTACCCAATTTTCTCTCCCCCAAGTTGGCTCATTTATAAACGACTCAAAACCAAATGAGTTCATTATACTTAAATAATCAATGACACTGTTATTTTGTTCTAAAATGCATAAATTTATATCTCCTAACATAATAGCTGTGTTTTTACAATTACTCAAAATACGTTGCAAATCATTGCGGAAAAAATAAAAATCATATTTATAGTTTCTATACAAAGCTATTAAGTCAATTTCAAAAGGTTTATCATTTATGGTAAAAACTAATGTCAGTTTAATTAATTCAACTTCACGTGACTGAAAGCGTTCATAATTTAAAGTTAAATGATTAGAAATATAAATTACCACTCCACCAGTCTATGTGTATAAGTTGAGACACGTTTGTAGAAAACACTAAAAAGGCAATCTTCTAAACAATTTTAAAATATTTACAACTTTAATTATATAGAAATGTTCATAACACAGTAAGTAATTCCATTAGTTGCATAAGCTTTTACGTGAGTCTTTTTAATTAATTGAAAATTAAGTCTGTAATAACTCTTAAAATAGCTCCTGTACCGGTACTTGATAATTGCTTGATTTCTAGCAACGAGTACACAAGTTAAAAATTCAACAATGCATTAACATAACAAGATCTCTTTCACGCTGCAAGACTAGTAAACGGCAGAAGTAAGGCAGAACGGCAGAACTGCGGTATTGGTTTACCATACACGCCTGCAACGATGCGCTGCAAACCGCGCGACGAGTAGCTAAATGAACCGTAGAGTAAGTGAGCCTTCTAATATTTGTAGAGGGTTCACTTACTCTACAGATCATTGTGCCAATGAACTGTAGAGTAAGTGAGCCGTCTTCTATTTGTGTAATAGTTATCATGAAATAGGCTCGTATAGTATACGAGCCTACTCCTGTAATTTATTTAAATTCAGTATTTTGGCTCGTATACTATACGAGCTTATTCCTGAATTATTCAAGAATTCATACGCTTGGCTCATAGGCACAATGATCTGTAGAGTAAGTGAACCCTCTTAATTTATTTGATATTTTTGATCGGCTCGTATAGTATACGAGCCTGTAGTGCAAGTGAACCTTCAATATTATTTACGAAGCTCGTATAGACTATGATTTGTAGAGTAAGTGAGCCATGTGTTTTAAGAATTACATATTTGAAGGCTCATTGTGTCAATGATTCGTAGAGTAAGTGAACCCTAACCGGAAATTCGCTTAGTCTGCAAGTTTGCTGCGGCGGGAGTATTTTTCAAGTTTTTCTTCTTTACTATGCCGTCTGCATCTGCCGTCTGCTGTTGCTCTCGCTCTGCTTGTTTGTTTTTGTCTGTCGTTTTGGGTTTTGGTATGGTGATGGAGAATTTGAGTTAGGTTAGGTTGATGTTGATAGGTTTTTGTCATAATCAATTAGGATAGGCCTACTTTGATTTATTTGGTGAAAACTGAAAAGTACTGTGGAGGTTGAACTTGTCTTCGACTTTCCCACGAAGTCTCTTTAAACTTAGTTCTTTGGGTAGAACTTTGTAGGCTAGTTGGGTTGAACAAGGTCCAGAAAATAAACATAATTGTGTTCTGCATAATTGCATTTAATCCTTTATACTTATCATGTCTTCAGTGGAAAGAAACATCAATTCAGAGGCTGAAACCATCTTTCATAGCGATCCTTTTTTAGATAGTGTTGCTAGGTATTTCATAGGAAACAATAACCGCTACAGAGAGAATATAATCATACCCAAATCAATGGGTCCTGTTTACATTAAAACAAATGAAGAAAAAATGATTGAGGCTGCATTTGAAAGTTGTGCATTTAAAACCACAATAAGTTGTGTTGCTGGTAAGTAATAAAGGCATTTAATCCTAAAGGGTAATAAAGGTAATAAAGTAGAACATACCTAGGCTAGAACTAACAAGGCAAAAAAGTATATTTTTAACATTTGATAGCAAAACCTTGCTACCCGACTCTATTGTAAAAAGGCTATCGATTTTAATTTAATTTTAGCCTATACAAAGTATTAAATAAACACATGAGTAGGTTTTGATGTTTAAAGGACGCAAATTTATATTTATAGACATACTGTCTTGCATGGTCTGGTGTGAAGGCTAACCTACAAGGAGTTCACCTGTCGGTTGCTTTCTTCTCTCAATAATAAATAATTATAGCTTGGCTTCAAAATTTACGTACATCCCTACAGTAAAATGACCACCAGAGCTTAGATTGTATTTTATTTTCGGCCCGAACTAACGGCCCGAAGCAAGTTCTCTGAATAACAGACCAACCAAAAAATTGCTGGTAGCCTACTCGCAGCCCTTTAATCATTGTGAGTTTTAAAACCTAAAATTGCCAATTAGGTTACTTTCATCTATCCTTACTGAGTGAGTATGTGTACACAGAGAACATGTTTCATGACAAAATTTAATTTCTGTGTTTAAAAAATGACTGATAAATGACACAAAAGTAGACCTAGTTAAACAAATAAAACAGTCCCTTGAGCTCAGATGGTTGAAGACAGCTTCTTTCTTGGTCAACCCATTGACCCCAGAATTTTTTTTAATTTATATATTCAATTTTTTTTAGGTTAGGGTATGTCCTTTTAAGTCTTTTATTATGTAGGTCTATTTCAACTGGATACAGGAATCCATATTTAACAAAAAGCGAAAGCAAAAGAAAAAAAAACCATTGTTAAATGCATTAGGCTATTATTTTGCAGATTGTTAAAGTGATAATGAATTTTCAGGATTTGGCTTAGGAGCAGCTTTAGGACTATTTTCTTCCAGTGTAAATCCTACAATTGTACCGGGCCAAGAATTAAAAACTCAAAGTGCTCGAGAAATCCTTCGAGAAATGAAAGGCTCAATGCTAAGCTATGCCAAAAACTTTGCAATGGTTGGAGCAATGTTCTCTGCTATCGAATGCACAATTGAGTCGGTAAGTGGTTTTTAAATACTTCTTAAAATGTACTGTACCTATAGTCTAAGCAACATAGCCTGCTGTCTATCTTGTACGGTAGTTAAAGAAGAAGTTAACTTTACAACAATTCCATTTTTTATTCCAATGAATCGGTTAAACTACCTGGTGCAAATGCTCATTATTGAACCAATGTTTGAATAGTAAAATTATTTGACTCTGATTGAGTAAATTTTTACTTCATGTTTACGGCGCTAGATTTATTTAATTAATTTTCCTCATCATACTGGCATTAGGGGGACAAGCTGGTCTAGTGGTTAGAGAGCGGGACTGTTGGTCCATGAGGTCCAGGTTCAAATCCCGCCAAATCACCAATGGATTTGATCCAAGTGATAATGCCGCAACCCCTAGTTCTAGTCTTAAGTAATGTGAAAAACAATCCTGGGATTGTGTCTAGTATCCTAGGACAAAAAAAAACAAAAAACGTACCGGCATTAACAACTGTTATGATACAAATATATTTAAGCTTAGATGTAATTCATACTAATAATGACTTAATACTAATACTTAATAAGGAAAATTTCAGATAAAATAACTGTAACAAAACAAAATAAACTATGTATTTTATACATTAATACTATATCTATATAAATAAAATTAGAGTTTTGTCTGTATATTGCTCAGAATTATATACGTTTAGGTTATTTTTACGTTTTATACATTAAAGAAGCAGAAACGAGTCTTATCTCAATTTCTGTCTGTCTGTCTGTCTGTCTGTCTGTCTGTCTGTCCCTTTGTCTGTAACACTCAAGATGGCATTTTACGCAATCTTCTCCGTGAAAACCAGAGTACATATCAAGATCCAAGTCATTTTAATGTATTCACTGGATTGGCGAGAGTGTCTTTAGTGATTTAAATATAGCCTCATTACTTTGTAAATAAAATTACGGACGTTCAAAAATGCAGTTTTGTGCGATTTTTGTCAAATTTCCGTTCAATTTTTATCACATAATCGTCTATGAAATAACGAACAGCTGTTCGGATCAAGATTATTTTTTCTAGCTGTCAATGACATGTTTACAAATGTTGTTTACAAATACCGCAACTATTTCGAATCACGTTTTGAAAGCAAATCCCAACCAAGTGAGATTAAAAACGTTTTTCTTACATAACGGATTTAATTAATCGCAAGTGCAATAATATAGTCTAATAGTGTAACCGTAAATGAAATTAAATAACTAGACATCGTCCAAATCGGAACCAGAAATTCTTTGAGTATAAAATGTTTCTTGAGTTTTGACAACCAGAAAGAAGAAGACCTTGAATCAGTGTTGTATAGGGCTGTGACACTGAAATGATCGTCGCCAATAGCTTACAAAAAAGGTTTCCACTCATTGACGGCGCTTCAATGGCGGTTGTGTAAAGTTTAAAGTAAAAAATCACAACTGCAGTGGGTGATTGTAACTGAGGTTTAACAGAGGAAGTGCTAAACTCGCTTTTCCAATGTGTCACTTTCTGTTTCTACTCACCGTGTGATGCAATCGCTGGACCATACAGCCAATAGGCCCATAGCTCATATCTTGGGTACGTAAGCCTACATATTTATTCATAACAACTTTTTTGACGACGATCCTTGATACCGGTACTTTTCCATAGAATACATGGCCTACCTACTTAAAAAATAAAATTACAAATGACCAAAACCCCAACATTGTGTGATTTTCGTCACATTTCCTTCTAATGTGAATAGATATACTAATCTTTGTTTAGAGAATGCGTAATCTATTAAATAACAAAAAGTTGTTTGGGTAAGGTTGCTTTTTTTCAAACTGACACCGATAAGTTTACGCTATAACTTTTTACGAGAAAATCCAAAAGCAAGAGATCAATAACCTCGGGACTAGATATTAATGTATTTAATTGGTCCAATTTACTATAGTTCTTAGGTAGGTTTTTACGTAGGTAGAGGTCGTGCGGAACGAGGTGAAGCCTCAGATTTTCGGCGGGAACGGTCTAAAGCGGGGAAATCCATGGTGGGGGTAGGAGACGAGCCGATCGTCGCCTCGCATAGCGACACTTCCCCCGCCACACCACTATTCCCCTCCAAGCTTCACCTCGTTCCGTACGACCTCTACTGGTTCTTTTCCTTAGAACCGGTAGTTTACAAATTTGATATCGTTGGTGTTGCACCTTATTTATTAGAGCCGTCCGTATTCAATTTAAGTGATGTCTTAACTCTGTATAGTTTTGCTTTTTCTGTCTGGATTCCAAATCTTAGCTTACCCGGTATGCTAAGAAAATGATAACCTATTTGAGTAAAACATTTGTTGGGCAAACCATCATGAATTGTTTACGCCTTTATATTGTTTATGTATCAATAGTTCGTGGCCTTTGTTTGGATTGTTGTATTGTGTTGTTTTGTTGTATGTTGGTAACGCATTAATGTCCTTATTTCTCAGTGTTTCACGGAATGGACAAGAGCACCTTTGATACTGAAAATGTCAACCGGAATAAAGAGTTAAATGGTGAGGTTGAGGTAGTACTTTAAATACGTTTAAGTTAACCGATGTGGAAAGTAACTTTCAATTATAGGCCTACTTTAGGGCTACGCTTCATGGATCTATAAAACATTTTTTTAGTTTAATCATTGGACTTATGGACCAACACGATCCGGGTGACATTTAATTGCGAAGCATTTATTTTGGCTTACTGTCAGATACTGTATTTGCGAAGGTTTATATATAATAGTTTTGCCAGCATATCTGCAAATGTGCAAACTAATTGCTGTTCTTAATCTTAATATAAGAAGATTTCAACTGACTACTATAAGATCCCCGTGCGTAGAACGGGCACACAGCTAGTTGTAACTTAATTATAGTAGGTAAGCATAGTGAAGGTCTCATAGTAAGACCTGGAACCAGGACTGATTTACTTTTTTGTTTTAATGTCCACAGAGGCCAAAAACACTATCCATTCAAACCAGGGCCGGTTTAACCCATACGCGAACTACGCGGCCGCATATGGCGCCACGAAAGAGTGGCGCCGTGGTGCCAACGGAAATTTTTTTTGCGTGAATAACGTAATTTTGTTTATTTTTGCTCAGAGTTCAAGTATTCAAAGCACCACAATAAAGGCATTTATTCTGTTTGTACCAACAGCACTTAAAAATTTTGTATATTTGTACAGCACTACAACTTAAGGACTCAATGCCATTTGCAGTTTCGATTTGAACTGAGCTAACGCTCGGCAGTCGGCAGCGCCAGCGCGGCACCTATGGGTTTCATTTCATGACTCATGCTCGAGATAAGCAAGCGCGCAGCGCCACTTGTCACAAGAATAAACTTCCCCTTTCTTTCACTCCTTTCTGCCTCTGATCCTATAGCAGAGCACTACGTTGTATTGCACTCTTTTAGTTGTATACGTAGTAGGCCTATACCGTATCGGTATCATATTGGCATTGATTTGATGATTCATGATTGTTGATAAGCGAATTATTACGAGTGTTTTAAGTTTAATTTATAATTAGCGCATTAAATAAAAAGAAAGTATAAACTGAATAAATGAGTAAAACATATTGCGAGCCGAAACTATGAAAACAATGGCAGAAAAAAAGAAACTGTCTAGCACTTATCATAGAAAGCGTAAGGCGAATTTGGAAGAGGAAGAAAAAAAAAGCCAAATCAATGAGTAGACTTTAGTAGAAATCATCTGGTGGCGAGTCCAGTCAGCCCAAAGAAGTCACGGTAGAAGACGGCAATGACGTAGGTATTTATTTATTTATTTTCCAAGGAAAGATTAAAACAAGCAGCTGATCACAAACGACAAACATTACGTCATTGCCGTCTTCTATCGTGACGTCATGCTTGACGAGCGTTAAATTACGGCCTGTTTTTTTAGTGTGTCCTTGGTTTTGCTATAGTTTATATGATGAGTAAAAGTGTATAAATGTCACATTTCTGCGAATAATAAACAGCCTTCTATTGCAAGTTAGTATTCTTCTACCTAAACTTATAAAAAAAATTTCTTCCCAAAATTATTGGGAAAAAATTCACAAATACGGTTAAGTTATGTTCATGGGTTTGGGGGGGGGGGGAATTCTAAGTGGCGCTGATTCGGGTGTTCGCTTAACTCTGAAAAATTCCTAGAACCGGGCCTGATTCAAACTCATATACAGGGTAACATAAAGTCCCGCACGGGATTAATATGTTCTTGAGTGACAATGTGAAGTGTCATGTTGTTGATAACATCATTTACATTCCACTCTCGGTGGTGCAAAGTGCCCAACCGCTGTAACATAACGTTGTCACCTACAGTAGACTCCCTCTTATCCGGACTCCTCAGGACCAAAGCCAGTCCGGATAACGGGTTTTCCGGTTAAACCGATGTCCCCAAAAAATTTTTGTGTAACCCAAATATTTGACTTAAATTAAGGAGAGCATTGTATTTAGACTTGTGATCTCTGGTCTCAAATCTTTCCCACGAGAATAGTCGTTTCAGTACCGCCCACTTCCTGCTGATCTAGCCCGGTTAATCCGATGTGCTGATAAAAATTGTCTGGTTAAAGAGATGTCATTTCTGCCGAGTGTAGTCCAGTTAAACCGATTTCCGGGGAAAAGGTGTCCGGATAAGAGGGAGTCTACTGTACATTCACATTCTGCAGTTATGGTTCTGATATTATCGCTTCTAAATGGGGACAAACTCGTCTACCACTTTGCATTGATCACAACTGCATATTACCCCTATTGCAGGATAAAACTTGAATAGGGAAATTGAGAACAATAGTCTTTCACTGTGGCCCTTGTTCACTTTATTTATATATATATAAAAAAAATGGAGATCTACCTATTGTATTTAGTAGTTTAGGACTGATTAAGTTTCTTTTTAACCTGTTTTAATAATATTGTGTTGGTGCAGTACCGAGGCAAATCCGACTGGAAGAACGGAACCTACGCAGGAGGGGTCACTGGAGGTCTAATAGGTCTAAGAGGTTCGTATAATTTATTTTGTATGGAACACTAAGTACTCCGATATTAAACTGTATGTTGTTGTGTAAAACATGCATGTGGTTTGAAATAATCACAGCTCTAAAAACCCCAAGGAAATTTAGGATATTGGATATCCTGGGAAACTTAGGGATGATAACACAACTACAGTGTTAATACCGTTTTTTAATTAATTCTTTCCAAGTTGATAACTCTTTTTAAAATTTATCAGTGTATTCCATACAAAATTCTTTTGCTGTGTGAATCAATTATCACTTTTTTTCTAGAATCCATAATTCTATATCCCTATTCTGTAGTTTTGGAAATACCTACTACTATTTTCTGAAACCAAAGCCCAAACTGGAAGTTATATGGTTGAGAAACACTGCGAATTTAGAATGAATCAAATATTGATCTCCTTTCTTAGTCTTTGAAAATGAATTATTATTACACTATAGTATAGCTGATACCACAAGATTTGCTCAGATTATTTCCTCAATCAAGGGAAATCATTTTATTGCCGAGATAAGCTCACGGGTGTCACAATCGTGGAAGACGATTATGGTATTGTGGAGAGTGTGAAATATGCTCACGGGCGTTGTCGCGGTCTTCATCAGTGAAATAGCCTTCCAACTAAAAAAAATATTTTTACAATAGCCTTGCAAGCATTTAGCAGACAAGAAATCATCTGATAGGTGGCTGATGGGTCGTAAGTTGGAGACCCCTGCCTTAGACAACTAACATCACAGACATCCCATTCCTTTTTTAAAGTTTTATCCAGTAAAAATAGTAGTTGAATTGACCTTCTAGATTGTGCCACTGGCATATACGAGTATTTCCACCAACTTAAAATCATGTTTCAGAAACTAACAGAAAACAAGAATACACGCACGACACACTCTATGGTGCTTATTCAACTGTTTTCTTTCAATATAAAATGTTCTAAATCTAAATATATTGATATGCCCAATTCAGTGTCCAATCATCCCATTTAGAGTCCTTGGAGCCTAGACGTTCCAACTAATAAAACATTTAACAACTACAAAGCAAATTTCTAATCTCACAGTATACTAGATATTTAAATTACAATCACTTTGGTATTCGAACAAATATTTTGAGGTGGTTAATAGCTCGTCAGTTGCTGTTCGAACATAAAAAAATAAGCATTGCTCTTGTGGGGGGCAAATCCAAGATGGCCGTTGGCTTCCAAAGATTCCCTTGGAAATACATTCAAAGCAACAAAAAAACATTTCTAATCAGATTGGACTGAGATTCTCACAGTATACTGGATATTTACATTATTATCACTTTGGTTTTTGAAAAAATATTTTTGGATGATAATTAACTCTTCAGCAGCGGTTTGAAATTATCCAAGTTGGCCGCTAGCCTCGAAGGACTCTTAGCATTCCCTTCTTTGCAAAGTGATGTGACTCCACAGTTTTTCTGTTTCAGCGGGAGTGAAGGCAGGTGCTGTTGGGGCCGCAGGGTTTGCGGCGTTCTCTACACTCATTGACTACTACATGCACAGTTGAATCTGTTTAGGCCAATCTTTATTGTTTTGTATATTATACTGTTTATGTAATTAGTAAGTTGAATAGCTAAGTAAGTGAAATAAATGTTTATTATGCAGTTTTGTTTCATTAGTTGGACTTCTTCAGAAAAGTGCTTAAACCAGTACCAGTATTTTCAGTAATAAACTAAACATTTTACACTATAGCCACTCGGAATCCTTGTTTTAATCCATATGCTTTCAAAATAGAAATATTTTTTATACAAAATTTTTTAAATATGTGATCTTTAAAATGTTTGAGTATCTCCTTATTCCTTATTAATAAATCCTTATTAAAGAAATATTTAAAGTTTACAAGGGCATTCCTTAAAAATCTTGGTAAACGTCTACTTTGTTGTGTATTTTAAAAGTCAAGCTATAGATGTAAATTTCCTTTTCTTAAAGGCAATACTAATTCCAATCTAAAATAATGAAATAAATTAAATTTTTTTTAATGTAGGTTTTTGATGTTTTTTTTTTGTAAAGCTCACCCTGAAAACACCGGTACTGATCTTCCTCTTAAAACAAAACTTAAATAAAAAATTCAGGTGTGAAATCTTTACATAATAAAATAAAAGTATCCAAATAGATTTAATTTTTTAAAGGTTTTTTTACAGCGATTGAAGAAGATTTAGATATTAGACATAAAACATAAACTAACCAAGAAAGCTTGAATGAAGAAGTACAAAAGGCAACATAATGACAAGTCTTTAGCTTATAAATACTACACGTTTATTTAACTTCCTTACACAATAGGTAGGTACACAGTACACACATGCCAACCACCGAAGTTGCGGCTGCACAACCCTTACATCTAGTGTATCAAATAAAACATTTTTACATTTTAAACTCATAGGAAAAATAGAACAAAAATATATTTCTGACACTAGTTAACTCTTTACTATAATTACTCTCTTGGGCTTGGATAAAAAGCTAATTTAAAACTAAAAAGCTGTATGTAAAGGTGGTAGAACCGCAACACTAAACTATAGACCTAAATCTATTACATTATTAAAACACTTCATAACCATACAGTAATTTTTCAACACAAAAACTCCAATCGATAAAAGATTACAAATTTATCTTTACACATAATATTAGTAAAACATAAAAGAGATACATGAATAATTAGAATTTCACAAATGCTGCCTTTTGCAGGCTGAGCAACTTCCAGTCTTCTCTTATCATTCCTTCTTGCGCTGGTTTCGGTTTTCCTGTAAACAATAAAAACTGGCATTAAAAACCGTCACAATTTTTAATTATTCATTGGAATATTTTCCTTTTTTACACCAGGAATCAATTCTAGTTATTATTCTATGTAATGTTGAGTGTTTTATTGGAAATTCACCATCAAATTGAGAATAAAAAAGTAAACAATAGATTAATAAAAATGGATTATAAAACAAAAAAAATCATCAAAGATAAAAAGAAAAATCAATCAATCATTCAGATGGGGATGCTACCACCTAGGTGTGTGTTTTAACCCAAATATGAGTGAAGGATGGGTGTAGAATGGTGTGAGATGATACATATAGCTTTGTTACGGATTAGGATAAACTGTTTAAAGTCCAAAGATCAGTAACAGCTGAGTCCAAAGAAATAACATGATTGAATTAAATACAGAATCATAAGTTGAGTTAGAATATACACTATTCAACATTCTCTCTCACATAAAAGAAGGAATAAAACCTTACCTAGGAACAATACCTTCACCTTTGTATACACAGTACTAGTGGGAGTACTGATTGATTTTCAGGAGTTAGGAGTTAAATAATGTATTACTTGCACTCGTATATGTTTCAAGTCTTGTATGTAGTAATTTACTGAAAGGAAATATGTTTTCAAAAACATTTAACTTTTAATCACTTATTTCAAGCTTTAATCAATGTCCTCGGCCCCAAAGAGTCCAGGTAACATGGAGTTATACTGTAACTGAAGACAAGAAGACTCTTAAACTTATTTAGATTTGATCATAGTGTTTTCAAACTACTGTAACTACACAATACCTTCTCAGAAAGGATGATGACCAGACGACGGAAGATGCCGATAAAGTCGATAAAAAGATCGACTGAGTGAATGACGAAATCCTTGTCTCCGCTGCGGCGCTTCTCAATAATCAGCTGAGTGTCGTACAACACGAATCCGCACATCAGGAACAGTCCCAGGTACAAGTAGATCTGAGACACACCGAGAACCAACTTTTAGAACATGCGAACCAAATAGTGTTATAATACACTCTTAAAACTATGCAAGATTTTAAAGTTTATTTAGTTCTTTAAAGGAATCCGTTCACCAGAGCTTTTTTAGGTTGTAGCGCTCGCCTAATATGTTTTAAATCCATTCCTGCAACAAGTAGTTTGGTTATTGTATTAACAATTGGTACAATTGGTACTGGAGGGGGTAGAATTGGGGGGATCCCTTATCAAAATATCAGGGTGGCCTGGACTTTTTTAGGCTTCATATTTTACAGGTAAAAGGGGGGCATCCCCTCTCTGAAACTGCATCCAGAGGCCACTACTGAGTATAATATTACAACTGATATTCAGCAACCAGAAATTCAAAGAAGTTGGCTTAAATGAAGCCTAAATTAAAACAGGGTTGATTCTTTTAACAACTATAATTGACTTCATAAATTCCTGAAATTAAAAAAAACCCATAATTTAAGTTTACACCTTACAAAACAATACATAGACAGCAATTATTGCGCAAAAGTGAAAATAAGTAGAAGATTAAATGGATTTGTGTAGCTTAAAATGTACCAAGAGTTTATGAATGAGTCACTAAATATGACTTGTATGCAAATAAACCTTTGGGTTGATATAGCACAGATTCTAGCCAAGCATAAAATAAATAAATGTTTGGAATTCCGACTGTGCTCCAAATTTTTAAAGTATAACTCAATAACACTTCAAAACTAGGCACATGTTTAAGGAAGATAAACAAGTTGCTTTAAGTCCACTGATGCTATTAAGATTCCGTGTTCAGTTAGAACTTTAAGATGTCGTGCTACCACTAATTTGTTGTGTAACTAAAGAAAAAAACTTTAAAAAACCATTGGTATGCACTTGTTTACTGGATGAACTGTTTTTGTCATCTACCGATCTATCACATTTTTTTAGAAAATATGAAGGTCTAATAATACAATTTTAGCACATGATGTATTTTAGCATAAATGTTTACAACACATCATTTTGTGTAGAATGTTTAATGGTTTATAAATGAGTCACCAAATGTGACTTGCACGCATAAATAAACCCATTAGAATTGCTGTAGCACAGATTCTAGCCAAGCATAAAATAAATAAATGTTTGGAATTCCGACTGTGCTCCTGATTTCCTAAGTATTCATAACAATACAGTATGACCAGTAGCTAGCTAGTCTGTCCCTTGCTACCTGTGCGGTCGGTCATCTTTTGTTAGAACAGGCCTGTTTCTTAAATGTTTAATTGTTTTATGTATTTATTTGGAGACGTAGGAATTGGCTAACTCAGGAACTCGCTAACTCGGTCGTGTGTCGGAACTGGCTAACTCCGGAACTGGCTAACCGTCTCAGTCAGGAATTGGCTAACTCCGGAACCCGCTAACTCGATTTTGTCTCGCGGCGGAATTCGCTAACTCTGGAAGTCGCTAACCCGGCCGCGCCCACTGCACGGAGCGTTGCCAACCTTGTACGACAAAATAATCGTACACTGCCGTATTTCAAAATGTCAGTGTCAATAAAGATACAGTAAATGTTATTGTTTTTTGTTATCAATTCCACTTTTAACAGATAACTAGCCCAAAGTAATTCAAAAGACAATTAAAAAATCATGAAAAAGTGTTTTTTTTATTAAACTGTACAATGGCCAGTTAAATGTGTATGATTTCGATCTTAAATATAAATGCCATCAGTTTAATTGGTACTAAATAATCCTCTACGAAACTAAGCTAAAATACACGCAAGTTCTTAAACACGGAAACAGATGTATGTTACATGTTATAAAACCGTTTTTAGATTGTACACCTAAGCACCTCTAGTAAAAAATAGTAGAAGATATAATATTCATATAATAAAACGTTACACGGTAATTTTAATTCACGATTCTTAATAAACGAATTGACGGATTTTCCTGATTTGAGTGTTGGGTTTCCTTTATATTGCTTTCACAATCGATATAAACTATACCAAGCCATTGCTTGGTTCACCGTTCCCCAGTACTGAGCTTCACAATAGACAATAGCTTTGTTTTTGGATAACATTAAGTAATTTTAGCTATGACCACCAATTCATAGAATAGAATTGTAACAAACAAGAACGCCTGCGTCCATTTAGAATCAGCCTAGAGACAAACTCCAGACTTTTAAAAAGTAGGCCTACTGAAAGACGTAATTCAACAAAATTAAGAGGATGACCCCGGGTCTACACTAATAGCCTACGATAAAAAAAAATTTACAAGTTGTATTTATGCATAGACTAACTTTTAATGCAATCCATGAATACATTAGGCCTACCACTTTATAATGTATTGATAAATATTTATTTAAATTCAATAGCTCTATTTAAAAATACATTATCACTACAATGTAATTCTTTAGTGACGTTTAACGTGTAAATTTTATTATGATTTATGATTCAAGGTTACAAGCCTAGTATATAAAATACGAACTCAATAATTTTATTTGCAGAAATTTACAAAATGGTATTTATTCGAATAAAAGAAACAAATGGTGGACTACGAAAATAGATATTTCATAACATGTAATAGATCCAAATTAAATGTGCATTTTTATCTTTTTGCATACCAAAAGCTACTATTTAAGTAAGAAACCCACATATAAAACATACTCCCTTATATTAGTACATTTCTCATCCTAATGGATCAGCTGAAGACACTTTTATTGTTAGTTCTGTCCGGTGCACTGTCTTTAGAGGTCGTGTTTTGTTTACAATTGTTTCTTGTTTTCAGTAATTTAAAACCTCGTTTAACCAAATAAAACGTTCTAATCACAACCAATAACACGTCCCATAGTTATATAACCAAACAGTAATGAACAAATCATGAAGTTAACCATAAAATAATAGAAACACAATTTTGTCGACACTAGCGATCAGTGTCACCGGACATGAACTAGACACGAAAAACGAGCTTCAAAGTTTACAATGGGATGTCAAGTTTACTTGTGTTGGTTAGTCTATGGTAAGACTATAATGCATTTTCCACAATAATAATCATAGGAATAATGTTAAACATACTTCTAAATATATTTATTTTATCGACTACGTTGCTCTTA
Source organism: Macrosteles quadrilineatus (assembly GCF_028750875.1). Classification (NCBI taxonomy): domain Eukaryota; kingdom Metazoa; phylum Arthropoda; class Insecta; order Hemiptera; family Cicadellidae; genus Macrosteles; species Macrosteles quadrilineatus. The sequence continues at coordinate 180,691,307 of NW_026542594.1, forward strand.
CTCCTAATTAATCGTAGGATACGACATTATGGTACCGATACGATATAGGTACTACACTTTCGGCAACACTGGCCAAAAATATTCGTGCTTGGCTCCCATTGGACGGCTCGCGAGGCTTCTGATTGGGAGTTAGCGAGTTCCGCCGAGGGACCGAGTTATCGACTTCCGTGCGAGGACGGAATTCGCTAACCCGGCTCTAGAGCGGGTTAGCGGGTTCCGGAGTTAGCCAATTCCGAAACCGAACAAGTTAGCGAGTTCCTCTAATCGACCAAATTTGAAGATAGGGCATTTAACATGGGGTTAGCGAGTTCCAGAGTTAGCCAATTCCGCGGACCCTTTATTTGTGTTCTTCTGATGATGTTAACTATTGATCAACTCTACATATGTACCTGAAGCTGATGATGGTGTTTTAACCCCATAACATGTCCTGAATTGACATATTTTATTGAGCTGTGACAGCATTACGTAAGTAATTTAGTCTTACATTATGCCCAACAGCTCAGGGGCTACACACATGGATTTTAATGGTAAAACGTTGACAGACAAAAAAGAGTGATCAAGGGTAACAGAACAAGTAAAGATCCCTAGGGAACAAGGAATTTCGCCCAATATTTTGTTTACGATAAAATTTAAAAAACCAGGGATAGTATAATACTGAAGAAAGTGAACGCTGATCCAAACTTAATTTTTCATCCGCCTCATTTTCTGAGAAAATAACCTATGACATTCTGATAATAGACTAAGCAAAAACAATTGAAATTTTTTAGAAATCATTTAGCGTAATGTAAATGTTTAACCGGTTTAAATACGAGTCACCAAATATGACTAGTTTACAGATAAAACATTGGGTTGCTGTCGCACAGATTCTAGCCAAGCATAAAATAAATAAATGTTTGGAATTCCGACTGTGCTACAAGCTGTAGAACATTAAAAAATAACTACAACTTTCTCTGGATTCTTTATCTTGTATAATACCAATGCATTATGCCTAAGCCGTTTTCAATTGATTTGCAATATTTTAGTATTCATTATAACTCTACCCTTTTTAATTCAAAATATTTTAAATCTGCGGCAACATAACAGAAGAAACCTCCTAAATCCAACTTCAGGATAACTGACGGGTTATTCGATTACGTCATCACAATTTCCTGTTCTTTCATTTGCAAACCGGTAGTGCGTGGTTGGAGTCAGTCAGTGCCTGATTTAGAGTTGGTATTTGCAACCCTAACTAACCCAAATGGTCTCCATTTCTAAGGTAGAACTTTATCGTGATCACAGTGACGTAATCATCACCCACGATCACCGCAAAATAGTGAATATCTCTTGTGATTATGGGGACATTATAATCGTCACATAAGTGTGGGGATTGATTGATTTTAGAAAATAAAAATTCCATCTTTGTTCTAAAAGAATTGTTTTGTACGAATCCCTACAGCCCCTTTTGCATGCAGTCGTAGACCATGGCCTATACCCATGTTTATAAAACGTTTGACAAATCTTTTATGTGAATTCTAACAATACCTTTTATTTCCCAACAGTAAATTCATTGATTTTCTGGCTCTTATGTTTAGGCTTCAATCCAAAAGCATTTGTGTTTTGATCAATGCCTGGACCAGAACTCAAAAATTAATAACTCTACTGTCTTATCATTTACCTGAAAGATGAGACGAGAGCCGAGCAGGATGTTGGCTAAGGACAGCAGTAACAGAGAGGACAGCAGAGTCATCAGAGTGCCTCCCAGATAGAGCCACTGTCCTCGCTGAGCTGTCATGGCGGCAATGCTGAACGAGGCAAACACCACCGACGTGCCGATGAATGCGGTCACAATAATCTGTGGGTTGATGGAAACAGCCATGTCTAACAGTGGACCCATCCCCAGACCTGTCAACCAGTTAAAAATTGTTACTGATAATCTAGTATTTCCTAAACTAATAGTTTTGAAGACGTAATTTAAATGTTAATAACTTACATTATAATCTGTTTAAAAGGTTGTTTCAACTAATTTTATATACTGTGTTTGATAACCCTAAAAAAATTGGAAGATCCACAACTTGTGATCTAAGTTGTAATTTAATTTGAACCTGGTTAAAAATTAACACATGCCTAAGGTCTACTAACTTGGCAGCTGATAACATGGCAATCAGGATTTCTCGGTGAACCTGAGACGATGAAGTTTCACTGACTTTGTCAGTACTTTTTATTGGCGGCCCAGACGGCAAACTATACAACTCGATAGCTTCAATAGTTGTTACACTAAACTAATGTTGTAAAGTGAAATTGAATTGAATTGTAAAATAAAGATAGAAAATATCTAGTACATGTTTATTGAAAGTAGCAGTGGACTGTAATAATTATAAGTTTGTTTTTAAAATATGTATAACCAAACAAAACATATGATTTGAATCACACATTGATAAATATAGTCTTTTTGAGAAATAATTGTATATAGGCTATGTAATTTATGTGTTTTTACACAAATGTGAACCATAAAAACCGAGAAGTCATACCGACGATCATGCAGTGACCGCGGAGTCATGTCGAAGATCACACCGTGATTGCGAGTCATTCCAGCGATCTAGCCGTGACTGCGAGTCATTTCGACCATTGCACCTGACCGCAGTAGTTGCTTACACAATGATGCCGCAATCGCAGATTGTGGTCACTGATGACATCGTGTTAGGTTTAGGTAGCAATATTGCTCTAGGCTACACAAGTTAACATTTAGGATTTATTAAACTAAACTGCTTTTATACTCATATTTATTTCAAGGCCTTTTTCAAGATCGAAATTTATTTCAGGCCTCATAACTACACGGATTTTTAAATGCAGTGATAGTTTGTTTTAATACCTGTTTGTGATTAGCTAAGGGTAGGAATATTGTATAATGAGACTGATGTTTTAAAGTTAAATTTCACCCGATATGACACTATTTAGTCACAAGTTTTTTCTAACTTGTAAATTTTTTCCCATTATTGGTTTTTATAGATCAGTGCCACAAACGATAAAAATTGATTTTGTTTGTCTTTTTTGGTAACTGCAATACTCAACACTTTTAAAACAAACCCTTTTATGCACAGGAAAAATCCTGTCCTGTCCCATCCCGAAAATTGGGAATGAAATAAAAATTCCATCCCGCCCCATCCCGAAAATCAGGAAGGAAATAAAAATCCTGTCCCATTACGAACTTAATATCCCCCCTCCCTTGGAACCACCTCTTAGTCCTTACCCCAACTTTGAAAAAACAGCCAACAGCTGATTACGTTACGCTAAAATGTGGTGAGGAGACCTTTTCCTTAAATCACCTAAATTTTTTGAACGGAGTATAGTGCAAAGAAGCTCATTTCTTATCAATCCGTTTTTTTAACTCTCAAACCATTCCAATATTGTAAAAAAATATAACAAAAAACCTCGTAAAACTGTCTAGGAAGCTCACGTCAACAATCCTAAAAGATAAGAAACATTTGTTTGAACTATGGTTTTAAATAGTAGACCTATTGTTTACATTTTCACCATCATCAAGATAGTGCAATAATGAATTACTCATAAGAGTTAAAATTATGGTACTACCTATTTAGAAAATAGAAGTGTGAAAAAGACAGTTCACAAAATTGATCAAAAGCTTTTGGGAATTCTTAAGTAATCGATCATTAGGTCCAAGAACTAAGACTGCTCCTCTTAATCATTTTTTAACTTATTTTAATCTACTAAGGTTGCACAAAAAGCATTTTCTGATATTAGTACCTATGCAACTGTGAGTTATGTTATCAGGAATGACAGATAACACATTTGGCTAATTACCGCATGACTAACCAGCTGTGAAAACAATTAGAAATATGTTCATATAATGAATCAACCTCAATATTAAAACCTTTGCCATTGGTAACACTGTAGATGTAAACTCAATTTAATCTGTTCTAATTAGATAATATAAAATTTAACGATCATAGGCTAAGTATTAATTTAAAATAGGATTGTGATGCTAAAATCTGTAGTTTTTAAACAACTGGTAGATTTAGTTTTGGTTTAATCTTGTAATTTACTTACCTAATTCATAAACGTTATTTGACTGAACATTTAATATAGCCATGTGTTATATTAATCCAACAACAAAAACACAATTGGTCAAGGGAAAGAGTAATCTATACTATTATAAAAAAGAGGTCGTTGCTGTATGTGTGTATGGGAAAAGTAAACTCGAAAAATACTGGTCGGATTGGGCTGAAATTTGGCATGATGATAGCTCACATTCCCGATTAACATATAGGCATATTCTTATTTCAAAAATCCTTTCGGGCTCCGCCCCAGTGGCTCTGGAGTTTCCCATGTTAACCTTATGAGAAATGGAATTATTGAATCTTAACAGCTGTTTCAATTAAACAAGTTGGTTCTGTTCTATGATGTGCAATAGCATTAAAGTTACAAGGATTACCAACAGGGTGCAGCACTATTATTTCTTTTACATTTATGACAACAGCTAATTTGCAACCAAAAGGTGAGTGAGCGTAGCGAACGAACTTCAACCTGGAGGCGAGTTAGCGTAGCGAACGAGCTAACCTGAAGGCAAGTGAGCGCAGCGAACGAGCTCCAACCTAAAGGTGAGTGAGCGTAGCGAACGAGCTCCAACCTAAAGATGAGTGAGCGTAGCGAACGAGCTCCAACCTAAAGGTGAGTGAGCGTAGCGAACAAACTTCAACCAGGACGTGATTGAGCCATGCGAACGAGATAATCTTGAAAATTAAGAAGTTAAACGGGGCAAAGCCCGCGGGTTACAGCTAGTTTAAGATAAATTTGTGATAATCAGTTGTAAAATCATTAGGGTCTACAAGAACAGTTTCACCGATTCGCCTCAATAAATGTCAGCAATCTTATTTGCTAACTGGTTTTACATTTCCCATTAACAGTTCCTAATTGTTGATGACAGGTATTGTAATCCAATTAGTCAATAGTTCAAGCAGTTCAAGGACTACTACAATGGATTTGAATCCTACTTAGTTCATGTTCTTAAAATGTTGACGAAGTTTAATTCAATTTAACAGACCCTGACTGCTATTGGAACAATGTCCACTTTCCTTCTCAGTGGTTTACTTTGCAATGGGGTATAACTTAACCACAGTTAGAAATAGTCCTTTGATTCTACTTTGATAAAATAGGCGTTGTGCAGCAATTAGGTTTTAATATCAACAATGATTACACAACTTTCTATTATTCATGGTATTTTCCGACAATGGGAATGTTAATTTTAAAAATTGCCTACTTTCGTTAATTTTAATTAGCTGTTAGAACGTGTAAAACTGATTCCATCAATCAAATATTCTTTATTCAAGTTTAGACAATATGTCTTGAATAGCGTCATTAAACTAACATAAACAAAATACCCCCGCCGCAGCAAACCTGCAGACTAAGCGAATTTCCATTTGACTGATTGGATTTACACTGAAATGTCTACTTAAAAATATAACATTTATTCTCTATTTAAATAGAATTAGTTTAACTAGTTCTTAGGTTTGCTGCATCAGGGAGAGTAAAACTGTTTTTTTTTTTGTAAAACGTTAATTAGTAAGAAATAATAACATTTTCCAAATTTGATCAAAATATGTTCATAAACAAGCAAACTACAACAATTTACTTATTCTCCATAAGAATAACATGGGAATTTTAAATTTACAATTTTTTGGAATTTTCTCCGTAACCATTAGGCGCATAATAACGCTTCAATATACTAAATTATTTGTTTTTTTAAGCTCTACAAAATGGTTTGGAAAGAAATTGCTAAATTTTATGTTTTTTGGGTCAAAAATGGGAAAAACCTATTTTTACCCCATAAAACCCCCCGTAAACCCCTGTTCCCATGGTCCAATCATGCTGGATCGCGAACTCGTTCGAATAAATGTAGGTTTACACGTTTGTACCAAATTTCATCAAAATCGGATCATTTTTGCTCGAGTTATCGTGCTAACGGACACACATATATATATATATATATATAAATATATAAATATATATATATATATATGAATTTGAACGTATGGTGTTTTTGGCCTCTAGGGACCTCAAAATGAAAAAAAAAATCGGTCCCGCGTCCAGGTCTTACCATGAGTACTACGGTAATAGCTTATTCCCTATATGGGAAATTCGCTAAAATTATAAGCTAACCTAATTTAAATATTTTTGTTTTTGTTTAATCGATTCCAATTGAAAGGTAGAAAAAGTAAATTGTTTAATCTACATAATCTAGTAGTCTTTCTTATTGTTACCTTGAGACCAATCCATATTTTTTAACAAAAACCTATCTTCAGAATGTTAAATGGCCTAAGACCCCTAAGTTGATATCGAAATGGCATTAGCCTATTTATTGATTCTTAGCCATGTTACTTATGGTCTCCAGCTATGGGGCCATGCAGCCAGTGTCTCCAGAATCCTTAAGCTGCAGAAGAAAGCTCTGAGAATCATGACTGGCAGCGGGCGACAGGAGCATTGCAAGCCTATATTTGCTGACTTGGGCATACTCACCATATACAGCAACTACATCCTTCAATGTGTCAGCTACGTACACTCTAATGTGCATACCTTTACCACCAGACAGCAGGTGCATGCTCATAACACCAGGCGCAAAAATCATATTGATGTACCCTATTGTAGGCTTAGCAGGACAAGACGCTTTCCCGGTCATGGCCCTCAGACTGACCAATAAGTTGCCGGTTGCAGTTAGGGATTGAAACCACAATCAGTTTAAAGCCAGGTTAAAGTGTTGGCTAAAAGCTAAAAGCTTGGCCGTATTTCTGTCTCAGGGAGTTCGCTGAGGACGACCTCACAGGAATTTAAATCTACCGCCATTAAGTTTATTTAAGTTCTTTTTTTATCTTAATGACCATACAAAACCAGACTAAATGGAAGTCTGTACATATTGTAAAATATTAGTTGTATTTGTTTTATTGTAAATATTGTCACAGCCTATATGCTGGTATCAAGCCAAGGAGGAGGTAATAAGTAAGGTAAGGTAGTATATAATAGGATTATATTTGTGCTCAATTTCAACTATTTTTGTTTAGTGGTAAGCATGGCAGATACCGAGATACCTTATTTAGTTATAGTTTTAAAAGATCTATTGTAACCTTGTAAAGATATATCTTAGCCTACCTGAAAAGAAGGCGAATCCAAGCAGGAATCCAACCCTCATCTGTCTGTTTTTGCCGTTGTCGGGTGTAGACATAAGGGCGAACAGTAGTCCAACAGCTGCGATGACGGTGAGCAGACCTGCGGACAAGATCTCCGTGTACATGTGGACGTACGCACCAACAGCTGCAGCAACCGTAGACATGGTGAGGCAGGCGTAGACATTCTTCAAGTGTGTACGCACTGGCTCTTCCCTGCAACATAAAAATGGATCACAGCTGTTTGCTAAATTTATATCGAGCCTATTTTGTTGAGAAATATTTAGATGTTAGGAGTTTGAAAGATTAAGTATCGTGATACTTAATCTTTAAAAAAATTAAAAAAAAAATTGAAACTTCAGTGACTGTACCCATAAACTACTTCACATTTGGATAAATAGCCAGAGAAAGTCAAGAAGAGAAGTTCTCTAGAGCTTGTAGTGACAATGAGAGGCTAGCAAGAGAAAAGATTTATAGCTTTGACCCTGTCATCAAAGCCAATGATTTTACTCAATTGGAGTTATTCATATGACATAGATACCAGTAATTATTTGGGTGTCTGTGCATGTAAAAAGTTGTTTGAAAAAATACAGTAAGCGTTCTGGATGATTTAACTTAAGCCAGTTAATTTTGCACTATCTAATTAACGGGTTGGGATACAAAATATAAGCATACAGTTCTTTGAAGCTACCCAAAGAAAAAATTCATATTGATGTTTAAAACTCAACGAGCTCGCAAGAGTGACACAAAGAGCCTGAATATGAGGTTATAACCTTGAAACCGCATACAGAACTTAAAAACCTGCTCACTACAAAATTTAGTATCACAGACGTAATCAGGTAATTTACACCATTTTAATGTCCAAGAAAGATTAGGCCTACGCTTTTAAGCATTTCATTCAGGTGGGCTAAAATGTTCTGGCGAATAAAGCACAAGAGATTAGGAAATAATATAATGTAAGTTACTTAAGATTACCGTAATCAATGCTGTTTACAAATGTCCCTGTACCTAATAAAAATCTGTAGCTACTGTTTTTAAACACTGTTGAACCTCGGTCTTCAGCAGATGACCATACATTGTTATTTGGAAAAAAACTGGACATTATGTTAGGATTAAGGGATGAGATAAGAAAAGCGGTAAATTCTCTAATAGCCTACATTAGGCCTAAATACAACATCCTTTTATATAAGAGAGATAATTTGTTTCAAAAGCTTACTCAGAAAATGATATCAAATTTAAAGGCTACTGATTTACAAAGCAAAAACTTATCAACTCAGAATAGGTATCAAGCTCCCAACGTTTAAGTTAACTTAGTGCCTCAAGCACAGAACATTTTCTTCACACTAGGCTGTAGGTACCCTAGGACAATTTAAGTTATTAACTAAAGTTCCAGGCTTTCTTCAGCGAAAGGAATATTCTTTCTAATAACATGTTTCGTTTTAAGTTCACTTGGACGGAATTTCAAGATTTAAGTTGGGCCGAGTCATAGCACGAGTCCAAGGCGATGAGCAGGGAGGTTGTAGTTGGTTCTATTTCTCGTTTCATAGCTGTGTACTTCTTCATGTCACTTAAGATTCCTGGTTGAGGCCAAAATAATGGTTTCTATTATGTATTATGCTGATTACAGTAGGCCCTACCGGTACCTCATTGTTTTTGAAGAAACCTCTAGAATTTTCCAGCCAGTCGGCATCATAGCCTACATGATTTTTGGATCTTTTTTTCTGCAGTATATTAATACACGTTCCAAGTGAGTATGAACCGCAGATTCCCAAACAGCTATTAATTACATAGGGTATCGTTGATGGCTTTCAAATAGCCTAGAGCATGATACGCCACAAGCACAGCTTCTTGCGTGCAGACGCTGTTAATTCTCCTCAGAGCTTTCGATAAGTGTCAAGTTATGTTTGCTCAAACCATTGTTCTCAAACATTCATAATTTATTTTTGCCCACTTGGAAAGCACGGACTTAATAATGAGTTGTTCTTATTGAGTGATAGGCCTAGGGCCTAACCTATCAGATTCTTGAATAAGGAGGGCAAGTTATAATTTTACGCGTTGTGTGAGTAGACCTAGCCTAAATCAACTTTAAGTTAACACATTACCCGCTTAAGACGTCTTAAGATGTCCTAAACCCTATTAAGAAATAGTGGAGGACGTCCTAAGACGTCCTTGTGTAAGGTTAAGCAAATGGTGTTACAGTTGTCCCCGTTTTCAAACTAAGGAATTGAAACTCCGTCAGCCCTTGGGGGACATACTGTAGTAAGTTATTACGTCATTACCGCCGCTTGCAGATCCGCTGCTACAGTTGGTGGCGCTCGCGGCGGAATTTTTGAATGAATTGGCCAAACAAAAGCAGCCAGTAAGTTACCGTATGAGTCTAGTGTTTGACGTTGAACGTTACTACCTGCTGAGCGTGATCTGTAAATAGGCCTACAATAGAAATCTGTTTTTGCCGCCACTCCTTAGTTCGGGCGCGCTCCAATTTTTTGCGGATTTTTAAGTTCGCTCTTGCCTTTATGTAAGTTTGCGCTTGTGCTTAGTCGTGTTTGGACTTTTTACTATCTGTGGGTGTTTAGCGAACTACGTCGACTCTCGTTGTAAAGCAGGACATCACCACACGTTCTTTGCTATTCTTCAGACTGAAATTGGAAAGCCAATCACACTAATCGGGTTTGTTCGACGCTGAGGGCTGTGCCGCACTGGGTTAAGCCCTTTATTTAAGTTTATATTACACCCTTTTTATATTACACCCGGGAGTTTATATTACATCCTTTGACGTGCCGCAGCGAATGTGTTAAGAAGTTACAAGTGTCACTTTAGAGAACACCAAACTTAGGTTGTAGGCCCTATAGTTGAAAAATGTGCCTTTTTGGTCTATGCCTAGATATTTACAAACAACCTTGTAACTGTAATCATGCAGTGACAGAAAGAAGATTGAATAGGCTATCACTACTACGTACAATATTAACCCGATCGTTACGGGGAAATATGCCTAGCCTTGTGGTAGAATATTTCTGATAACTAATTAATCTAAATAAGTAATCATTATTGTATAAAATATTAGTTTAAAGTCAAGAATTGTCATGCAGAATATTGGTCACTGAACTGACATAATCTCTAGGTTTTGTTGCAACATTTATTTTGACTTAGGCTAACTTACAGTTTGGACGTAAAAGATTCTGTAAATGTTCTAGCAACTCTTTCCATTTTAGCGGAGTAGAAGATGGTATGACCCAAATTAACACAAGTCAAACAAAGACGAAAATATTGTAGTAAACACTACCCAAATCACTCCCGAATATTTCTTTCTCAATTCAACACTCAACTAGTTTAGGTCGTTTCGTTTCTTTTCGGTTCTGCTGATCTGATCTGACGATTGACGAATCATGGAAATTGAAGATAATGGTGGAGGTTGACACTGTTGACAGCATGAGCAAAAAGACACGTAGTTCTACAAGAAATATTTTAAAGAAAAATGACATGGCTGTGGCATTGATTATGTACGTAGTTCAATGATTATTTAAAATGTATCTATACTGTAATTTACTTTACTAATGTCGTTGGAATTAACAATTACAAAGTTAAAACACTTAATCACATATTTTTTTATTTTGTAAGAAACCCCCCAGACAATTGAGGAAATAGTCTCACGCAGATTTCGTAATGCGATTTTTTTATTGATTTATAATCTGAAACAAAGCTGTAAATAGTTTCGTTTTAAAACTACTGTAATTAATTGCTTGTATTTAAACTCCTAAAAGAGCATGCGAGACTTACTTCCGGTTATATTTAAGTGCGATAATGTGCAATACCTATATGTTTTAAATGCAAATTTCATCCCCTTTACACATGTTTAGTAAGCGGACAAAGATAATAAATAAAAATTGATATGTTTTACAAGAACTTTAGATGTTAAATTCTTGTTTTCAATGGACCTGAATCTTTAGTTTTAAGTTTTAGGTTTAGTCATAGATAAAACATACTCCCTTAGTGTTATTCTTCAATATTTGGCTTCAGTGACTTTTGCTCTGAGCCCGTGTATTTTTTTTTTTTGCAATAAAACGTTTACGTGAGCTGCATGGTTATAATATAAACTAACTTTTGAAAACTATTTTTTATCTTTATGCAACAAAACAGCCAATCCCTAATTTATTTGTAATTTACACTCATCTGTGTTCTTCGCCTTCTCCCTTTTTTGCTTCGGCCTTCGTTTCGTGTTAATCGTGTTTCGTTGTTTCGTTATTCGTTCGTTCGTGTTCGGTTCGGCTTCAAGTCTTCTTCAAGTGTATTGTGTTTCTGTGTTTGTGTAGTGTAATTAATTACGAATTACGACCGACTCTTCTAATCATATTCCTAACCCAAGTTAAATTTATTTAAATTTCAATAGAAAATAACTACTAATCAATGCACAATCCCTAAAGTTTGTGATTACTGTTAATATTTAACTAACCTAATCTATCTTCCGTTGTTGAGGTTAAATTTCTCACCAAAATGTCATCGGGCAGTGAAAGGTAATTTACAAAATAATAAATTGGGTAAATTGTATATTAACTTAGAGGCATAGGCCCCTAACCATTTTCCAATTTCTTTGTCTTGTTGGTTTTTGTTATACTGAACTATTGTCACAGGACATCTTACTAAACTTATTCATGTTAAATTCCATGTTTGTTTTTACTCGTTTTAGCCTAATAAATTATTAAAATGAGTAAAACGTTGGCCAACCCTTTAAATGCTATAAAAATGTGAAACTTTTAGGCTAAGTCATTGACCTTGTAAATCAACTTAAATTCAGGCCATAACTTAAATAGGCCTACAGGTACACGGAATTAATGTGCTGAACTTAAACTTAAAGATAAACTTTCACGTTAGCCTAGGCCTATGGTATCTTACTTATTTATCTGGATGTTTGATCATTAGGTTTTGGGTTTAAGTTTATGATTTTGTAGCCCTTTTATAGTGGATATACGTGCTCTAGGCATGTAATTACCTGTCAAGTAAGTTAATTTATATTTGGTAGATGAAGGGTACCGGTATGGCTTTAGGTTATGGGAATTTTTTACGGGGAATGGGGAGGGGTACGGCGATGGTTCCATTGGATTTCTCACCCAATAATAGGGGGTGTATGAGGCTTGGAATGTCTTACCCAAAATGGGTGAAATAGGTACCGGTAAGTTAAAAGGATTAGGCCTAGTGAGAAAATTCCTGTGAAAAATTCCTACTCCACAGAGCCATACACCTACCTGGTTGGAATCTTTGAGACAAAGATAATACTGAAAGCGATAATACAGACAAGTTTTACCAACTCATGTAAACTAAAGTAAGTTAAAGTCTTTTTACCGTTCTAAAAGAAAACTTAAGCCTATCCTACTCAACTCCTTTGTCTGCCTATTTTGCTAATTGAAAAGCCCCAATGGCCATTACCTTAACATAGGCCTACAATTAAACTTATACAAATTTAACCCTGAAATACTGAAATACCGGTACTAAGAAGCCACAGTTCCGTAAATGTTGACCAGTTCAGGTACTGTTTTTTATATAGCTTAGGCCTATGACAATTATCTGAAATGTTGTCACACAGTTTTTGGTTTTAAGATATACAACAATCCAACTATGTGTACTGGTACATGTTACTCTCTATTATTATAGGGACTATGATCCGTCAGAAACTGCTATCATCAGGGAGGTCTATGACAGTGAGAATGCTCATGAAGCTTTTGGTGAAGAGCTGGAGAGGGCACTAGAAGCTGGTTGTCATACAATAATCATTGAACCATCGCGTCTAGGTGATGAGACAGCGCGATGGATAGCTGTTGGAAACTGTCTGCACAAAACAGCCGTAGTTGCTGGTCTAGGTTCCATTGTCACAGGTAAGCCTAGATACTGGTTCTGCTCCTATACATACTTTTTAAGGATGTTTTTTTTACTTATCTTGCTTTTGTAATAACCCTTGTGCTTGTGATATAAAATATAAAAAAACCTAAGAACCAAATATAAAAACATTGGGTAGGTTTACTTTCATGTTAAAGGGAACATTCATTATTATCGATTTGAAACACATCAGCTGACAACTACGATAAGGATACAGTAAACAAATATTGTTCAGTATCAACAAACAATTTAAAAGACTAGTGCACTTGTTGCTCGAATTCGAGCAATTGCAAGGTATTACAGGCGTTATATTTCAAAACCAATAACAGTCACAATTTCCGATGTTAAAAGAGTCAACTCAAAGATAATGTGATCAATCGCAGCACTCCAGTTATTGAAACTGGAAACTAACTCACTCTGAAAAAGAACGCTCACTCCACTTCAGTTATCGAAACTGAAAACGATTGCTCTTGTTTGTATTATGTGTGTTTACTATGATCAGCTGTAATCAATACAAATTATTGGTCTGTTAAAGTAAACCAAATCTTTTCTTCACAAGAAATACATTGAGATTTTGATGACCTGTTGGGCAAAGCCCAAAGACTTGTATTACCGGTACAGGAATTGGTAAAAGGAGGTGTCTATACAAAAAATGCTGAATTTTGACACATCCTTTGTAAAAATCCGTCCATTATTAACCCTTTTAACCCCAGCGTCCGATATATCGGACGTAAGGTGTTTTGCGAAAATCCCCGACGTCCGATATATCGGACGTCTGTTATTTCATCATTTACTGACCACCTAGCAATCCAAACGCCTTCGAATTCGGGGTAACGCCTTTCGACGAATTGGACTACACATAGAAGTGTAGTTTGTCGTGGTTTCACAAGATTTTCGTACTCTGTGTACTGTCGCTATTGGCTGTCGTCAGCTGTCGTATTGCCGGCCGGCGCTAGGTTCTGTTTATCTGTTTGTTTACGTTGTCGTCTGTATCGCGTAACCTCAGTGAATGTTTCCAACTTTATTTCGTGTTTCATTTCGCGAAATTTAGTGTTAATCTTTTGAAAATGAACAAAAGAAAAAGAGAGAAATCTCCTGTTAGTGAAAATTCGCTGCTCAGGAATCTTCGTGGGGTGGAAAACGTCGAAGTAAACGATGATGAGTTGAGTGATTCTTTTGTTGACAATATTGAAAGTTCCGATTCTGATAATGAATCAAGTTCTTCCGAAAATGAAACTCACAGTGATAGTGAGGATATTTTTGGGGATGATACGGATGAAGATCCAGACTTCGATCCATCCACAGTTATGTCTGAAGAATCTTCAGAAGACGAAGTCCAATCAACATCAAAGGGCAAGACTCTAGGTAGGCCTAGGTTTATGAAACTGACCTCAGTTGTTGAACACAACAAAAATATAGTTATAGATGAGGTTTTACAGTCTCAAAATGTAAATGATACAAATGTTGACGAGGACCAGGCCTCAAATGAAAATACAGTTCTTGGTCATGAAGGCCTAGGTCAAGGTTTATCAGGGCCAAATGAAAATCTTTCGGAATCCATAGGCCCATCAGCTGACAATAATTTAGTCAATAATACAAACAATATCGAACCTCCCCAGATTGAAAGTCAGAGGCCTATACCTAGTGTAACAAATGATGTAGGCCTAGGCCTAGAAAATGTTGATCGCATTATAAATGATGTCATACAAGGCCTATTTGATCACAACATACCAGAACAACTCATAGAAAATGGAATTCCCCCAAATGAGAATCCTCTAGAGCCTGAGCCCACTGAAAATGTGATAAAATGGACTCAGGTTGATGACGATAACGATCCTGGTTACGACCACAACTTTACGTACAATGAGATCCCTGGTCCAAAACATGTACCAAATTCAGACGCCAAGCCTATTGAATATTTCAATTTATTTTTTACTGTTGGACTGCTGAGCACATTTGTGCTGCGGACAAATCAGTACGCAAATCAGTACATAAATTCACTAGCCAACATGTCGCCTCACTCGAGTGCTCGTAACTGGAAGCCAGTAAATCTGACCGAAATGAAAGGGTTCATAGCAGTTATTTTGAACATGGGCATTATCAGAAAACCAACAATAAGGAGTTATTGGTCCACATGTACGTCTCAAGCAACCCCTTGGTTCCGTGAAATGTTTAGCCGGAACCGATTTGAAAGCCTTTTGCAGTTCTTCCATGTTGCCGATAATAGAACTCTTCCGAAGCCTAACGAACCAAATTATAATCCCTGTGGTAAATTTTTACCAGTAATGGAGCATGCAAATCGTGTATTTCGAACCTACTACACACCGCATCGTGAACTTTCTGTAGATGAAAGCCTTGTAGGCACAAAAAGTCATTCAAAAATCCTACAGTACTTACCCAACAAACACCACCATAAATGGGGGATAAAATTGTGGATGTTATGTGATTCTGTGACAAAGTACTGCTTAGCCTTTGATTGTTATAAAGGTTCTAAAAGTAATGATGGAAAAAAAGAACATGGTCTGGCTTACAAAGTTGTGAAAAATTTACTTTTGATTTGTCAGTATTTGAATAAAGGTTACCACATATTCCTGGATAATTTTTTTGTGAGTCTACCGTTAGCTGAATATCTGTACAGTAAATGTACCTTCTTGACTGGCACAGTGCGAAGAAACAGAAAAGGGATTCCAGAAGAAATCAAAGAAAACCTAGATGTAGGGGAAAAGAAGTATGTGCGAAATGGGCCTAATTTATTTTTATCCTACCGTGAAAAGAAGAGCCAGAAAAAACCAGTGATTTTGTTGTCAACTAAGGGAACTGCAAAATCTGTCGAAAAAGTGAAGAGAAGAGGCAATGAAAATGTTATAAAAACAAAACCAGAACTTATCAACACCTATAATATGTACATGGGAGGCGTTGACTCATCAGATCAGATGCTGTATTGCTACCTGGATGAGAGAAGAACTGTAAAATATTGGAAAAAGGTAGTTTTCAATATATTTGCCAGGATGGTACTAAATGCCTACATTATATACAAAGAAAATTGTACTGGAAAACAGCTTACAAGACTGCAGTTCACTATTGAAATTGTTGAGGAGTTGGCTCGTGAATGGTTGAACAGCAAAGCTCGACCGCCCAATATGGCTGGCGCTGGTGGCGATGATGGTATGCAGAACCATTTTGGAATGGAATATTTACCAGATAGAAAAGAAAGGAATTGTAGTGTTTGCAGCAAAGTAAGCACAGCAGCTGGTGGCACTAGGAAAAAAAGCAGGACAGTCTGCATAAGATGTAAAAAAGGCGTGCATGCCGTCTGTTTCAATCAACACAAATGCTAACTTTTTTATTTTTTTTATTGTTGTATATAGTAAATATTGAACTTTTATAAGTGTATAAAATAGTGTAAGTGCATAAATAGTGTGTGTAGTGACAATGAAAACAATTTTTGGGAGTAAAGATGTCTTGTTTGCAATATGTCATTGATAGAGAACATTTTGTGATATTTGTTGGAAAGCCGCGGAAGTGCAGCATTTTCTTTGAACGAATTGTTCTTCATTATTTTCCAAGGTATGTTGATAATATTTATTTTCTATGTAGAGAAATAAATTTGCTATCAGATGACAACAATATTGTGGTGATGGGAAGACTTTTATTTTGTGTTATCTTGGTCTACTTTCAAAAAATAAAAACAAAAATAAATAAAAATTAGTAAACTGACTAATTTTTTTTTTTTTTTTTAATTATGTTTTGTTTGTTGTTACATATATTAAGTAGAGGAATTTTTGGGAATCAAATTAAAAAAAAAATTATTCAATTACAGTAATAAATAAAAAAGTTATAGCATTTTAAGTAAAATTCAGCGTTCCGCATATATTTTCCCTTGGGCATCTTGGCTACTCTATTAAAAAAGTAGCTGGGGTTAAAAGGGTTAATGGAGAAGCAGTGAAGAAGAAATCGCCTTCATGTATTGTATATACAAGGATATATTATATTGAAATTAAACTGTTCTAAACTAACCTAGAACCTACCGGTACCAAACTTGCTGTAACATTTCAAAATTCTTTGAAATGTTATATCTTAGTTTGATAGCCCCATATGCCTTTTCTGTTATCAAACGGAATTTTGAAACGGTAACTTAGCCTACAGCAAGTTTGGTTAAAGTATGTTAGGTTAGCCTAGTTTAGAATAGTTTCATTTCCTAATTCAATATATAAGCTATTGTTTTTGCCTAATAAAGGGTAGATCTTACTTTGTGTAATTTAAATGCATTTCAAGATATTAAAACTGAAGGAATACGAATCGTGAAGTAAAACAAAAATATCGATAATATTGAATGTTCCATTTAACAGGAAAGTACGATACATTGTAAGTTTTTATAATTTATGAGTTTTGCCTACTCAGTAGCTTAGCAAACACATATTTCTGAATAAATAAAAAGTTTAAAATACCTGAATGCCGCCTTCTGGTCCAAGGTTTGTCCTACTGGAAACAAAATGTTTTTTGGCCGTATCTCCATTAATATCCATTGGATCTTGAAAGTTTTTGCATATTTTTGTTCAGCTTGCTGATTGCATTTTTGGATTCAGCGTGGAAAAACAACTGTAAGTAGACATATCAAAATGACATTTTTTATTAGTCCAGTAGGACAAACCTTGGACGAGAAGGCGACAATCAGGTATTTTAATCTTTTTATTTATTGTCAATCAATTGGTCCGGAAACACCACAACAAAAAATTTTACGTATTTCTGGATGGTCAAAATTGGATATAGGCTACCTAGTACAGTACGATACCTTAACACTAATACCGATACCCTACCAAGGCTGACGTTAACCGAAACCCTCGGTCTGTGAGACCCCATTTGAAAAATAATGGACCCCGCTTAGACACACACAAATCGAAACCCTCGGCCTGTGAGACCCCACTTTAAAATACACTAACGATGGGCTTCTGAGACAGGCATGTTATGAACAGACAACCTGTCAAGGTCACGGCACCCAAGCAAAATGAACAAACAATATATCAATAGGTAGGGGAGGAAAAGGGGGAATATTATTGGGGTAATGGAATCTCCCAAGTAAACAGTGTTGCCAACATGCGTTTTTGATAATTCTCTTGGGCCTGTCAGACCGGGGTTTCGGTATTAGTGTTAATTAATATAACCCAAACTAACATTTTTAATGTTCAATGTTCTTTTGTAAAGCGTCGCCCAGCACTGAAATGGAAAATTTATCATTTTAAATGTGAGACTAAGCTGATCAGCAAGAATTAATTAAGCAAGTGTCTGAAAGCTCTTTGGTACAAGCTATAAACACTACTTTTCATCTTAAGTTAATCCCTAAAGTTATTGATTTAAATTACAAAACTACATCTAAATCAAATCAAAATACCTATCTTTTATTACATACAAAATAGACAATGTTTACAAAATATATTGTAGGCCTATACTTAGGGTTGTCATATGGTAATTTGTAAAAAGAGGAGATTTTAGCTGGCGGCCCCCACTACAGTAAATAAAAATATACGGGCTAGCAAAATTGTATACCTACATAGCACAAATATAATACAGAAAAGGTATGGGTCATACACATAAAAAAAATATGTCACTGGGTCGAAAGGAAATACGTTTTTATTAATATTTAAATGGAACTGTCAAAAACGTCCAAACCAGTTTTTCCGGCTAGGCATATTGACTCATTTGTTTATGTTTATTAATCTATACCGTTTCTGTTCAATATTCGTGCTGCAATGTCAATCTTCAAAATATGGTACGCGAAAGCATAAAATTTACATCTTGCTTATCACATCTCACTAAAAATATAAAATAACATAAACAAAACGCTGTCTCTCTGCTAGACTCGGTTCGGCTTTGGTAGGGAGTGAACACGGATGGGATAACTTTGGACTGGCCGGCAGACGCAAATTGAAGGACTGGGAGCAGTGAAACAGACGATAAACTAAGGACAAAGGACGTTGCTGGCCAAACCAAAGTGAAACTAAGAAATAAAAAAAAAACTTTAAAAGAGAAAACAAGAGTTTTTCAGCCACAGTCATTGCATAGCAATATTTGCGAGCCCAAACCTTTATTTTATTCCAAAAGTGCCGTAATACAATGTATTTTAATAGAGAGTGAAAAAAGAGGAATTTCTCACTTTTTGCAGAAATCCCCTGGAGCTAAATTTTGAACGTCAAAATCCGGTAATCTCCGGGGAAATCCGGGAATATGGCAACCCTACCTATACTACAATGAGTAAGATGACTGTATAGCTAAAACATAAACAAAATTAATTCCACATGGTAAGAACTCGTGCGTGGGAGCGAGCTGTATTATGTTATATGATAAGAAAGAAATGAGAAAATTTTATAAAGTAAAAGGAACAAATAAAACAGTAACTTCTTTCTTCTCTTTGGACACAACGTTAGGAAACAATGAAAAGAAACATCAGTGTTTACGGTGATTGAATAAATAAGATTTATTAGAAACCAGAAAAAGTACCTAAAACAAGAAAGTAAAAAAATTTGCTGTTTGTTTTTCCTTGACCGAAATTCTAGTCAATCGGGAAACATAAATTTCCTGTGATATCAGCATACATAATGGTGACTTTCATGTTGAAAGACAAAGTAACATTTAGACTATCTAGTTACTTAATTATTGTTTCTTCATAGTGTTACCATACGGCTTATACAATACAAAAAATAAACTGTTAACTCATTTACTTTTTAACATAAAAGATTCTACTATATTTCTGCTCAAGCCTTCTTAAGGAACAAATTTTTTATAAGGAATAATTTATAAAAAGAAAGGATAAAAAAAGTTTCTCATTAATTTATTTCCAAAATACTATTTTATAATAGGTCTAAGTTAACTGATTCAACTAGTTTATAAAACTTGTCAGTTAATCTGTATTACCTAGATGTTATTTTAAGTCCATTTGGTAGGTTTTGCGTGGCCAGACAGTCCAGCCCTGTTCGTACCCCTGGCTTGCACATCCTTGCTGTGCACCGGTCTATACACAGTCTCCTGGCAGATGGACCCTTGTTGTCAGTACCAGGTGAGCAAAGACCCACACTCGCTCGCTACACACGCCTTGGCCTCCTGCTCACCTGTCGTGCTGGTCAGGAAAGACAACTACCGACGGAAAGCGCTACACTCAGCGGTCACGCTTACATCTACACTACTAGTCGCTTGGAAGTTCTACATCAAGTGTATCAAATGACAAGTCTTCTAGTCAGACTTAGTTTAGGTTGTGACAACAGTATAGTTCATCACAGTAGGTTAAGAATGAACTATTTTATTTTAATAGAGAATGAACCTGACAAGAAGTTTTTTGTTTAGTTCCTACGGAAGAGTTTGGCCAGTATTATTGTACGCAGGATGGCTCGAGGATATTTAGAGAGATGTCAAGGAATTTAAAAAGTTATAAACATTCTTTACTAACCTCCATTTCCTTATATGCTTAATAATTTACTTGACACAAACATATATTCGGCTATGTACAATCCATATTATGTTTTCAATTGACTACCCTCTAGGGTTTACTGTAATCTAGAGCTTTTCTTATATATGTAGGCTATTTATTAGGAAATGGTATTCTTACAGTTAACTTATTTGGCCTGCTTTTAGTGTTTACAAACTCATCCCATTTGTCTCTAAACATATATAAAATACTAAAACATGTCATGTATTTTTTTACTGTATACTTGAAAATATAGAAAATATTTTTCTGAAGTGTTGAAAGGAGTTGTTAGGAATAAGATGGTTGATATTGGAAGTTGTTTACCAGCAGTTATCATCTGAAGCACTTTTGATGATGTTATGGAACAAATTATGTAGCATTTTCTGTTAAGTTTGGGAATGTGAAAACATATATTTGTTGTAAGTATGTCACATATTTCTTTTCATTATGAAAATTTACGTGAATTATAAAATAATTTTATTTATGTACAATTTGTAAACAAAGTTTTTTATTTACCCCAGTGTATTCATAATTTTAAGACGATTTCATTTTGTTGTTAATCATACACCTTATTAACAATGAATTTCAAAAAATCATATACCATTTTGAACCATAAAAACTACTAAAACTTAGTTTGATGTTCAAACCAAGTAATTGCTAATGCATGTTATTGAAAAGTTTGATAGATCAAGTATTTAAAATGTTTCACAACAGTGACATTTCACTGATTTGTTAGAAAATGCATCAACCTCAATTATCCATTATCAGATAATGAATTGTGATTATTTTTGGCAGCAGTTTGGATAATTGAGTGGTATAATGACTTTGTGATGACTGAATGTTTTGATGATATGGTATCACTCCTTCAAGTACTACCATGGTGTAGATAAAATCAAACTTGTCATTTTAAGCTTGAGCCCTGAGAAGACATTCAGTGGTAAACTTAGGTGGCTAGCACTAGTGCTGGTGTCCAGGGCAAAATCCAACACCACTACCTCGCCATCACATATTACACTGCTCACGGTCACAGAAAACGTAGTACGTTACCTGGTGGGTCACGGTGGAGGAAGACACTGACTGTGCCCTGTGTGATTGGAATTTTCACATAGTGCTTGCTGTTCGGGCTCTTCCTTGCCCGTCACAAGTATATTTCCAGCACAACATACAAAAGGCGAAATTAATAATTTTCTTTGAGATTACCAAACTTAAAGCAGGTGGGCAATACAAATAAATCCAACTAAAAATATTTTCTGAGCTGAAAAATGAGATCAGCAGTTAACTTATCCATCAAATTGAACAGGAAAGTGATAAAAATATTGTCTCTTAAGAGGTAAAGCATAGGCATAGACTAACAAACACATAAGTATGACTAAGGGAGTATGTTTGGCTACCTGTGGTAGGTACTGAATCGTTTGATACAAAACACAAGTTAAAAAATATATATGTTTCTTAAGTTTTAATCATTTATAATTACGTCAGATATGGATAATAGACTAGACAAAGTATAATATTTTATATATATTTAATTAGTAAATATGATGTTTCAAACATGTTCCTTTTAATGTTCGCGTGATTACACCTTAAGACATTACATGCAGTCGCAGTCCTTTCTATGGGAAATTTGCTGTATGGTGCATCTCTCATAAACGGCGTCCTCTGGCCAGAAATACTCAAACAGAACTTGTATGGATCATAAACATAAACAAATCACGTTGCCCCGAATCCTATACTAATAGCATTATTATATGATTTCGACAATTATTTTTAGCAATGTTAAATAATGTTTATTTTCGGGCCAGCTACGTCATTATTTGTACTGGTTCTGTTCAAGGTTTTCGTGGCCTTGCCCTGACTGAAATCCGTGATCGCGGTACTGTATCATGATCAACTTGAACGTTCACGGAACGTCATGATCATCATCTGCGTTCACGGTGACTTCATAATAATTCCCCACTTTCGTTGTGACATCATGACCACCTCTACATTTGTATTTATTACTAGCTGGCCCGACAGACGTCGTCCTGTCCTAATGTGGTTTTATGTCAAAATGATCGTTCATTTTCAAGATGAGCTCGTTCGCATGGCTCAATCATGTCCTGGTTGAAGTTGAAGTTCGTTCGCTACGCTTACTCACCTTTTGGTTGCAAATTAGCTGTTGTCATAAAATTAAAAAATAGTGCTGCACCTTGTTGGTAAACCTATATTAACTTTTTAATACTATTGAACATCACAGAATCAGAATCTAATTGTTTAGTTGAACGAGTATGTTTTATCTATGGTTGAACCATTGAACCAGCTGTTAAGATTCTTTTAATTCCATTTAAATATGAGTACTCATAAGGTTAACATGGGAAACTCCAGAGCCACTCGGGCGGAGCCCTTTTGACTGATCTGCACCAAACTTCACACAAACCATCCTTGAATAATGCTTAGTAATGCTAATGCCCATGGTGGAAGGAAAAAACATAGGTGTGCTATTCCCACATATTCTGACGTCACTCGGATTGCAAACAAAAGATCACCTGATTGTAACTGCCAAATTAGTATGTATTTCTTTTGATTTGATTGTTATTGTTTTTATAATAATAAAAACAATAACAACCAAATCAAAACAAATACATATACTAATTTGACAGTTACAATCAGGTGATCTTTTGTTTGCAATCCGAGTGACGTCAGAATATGTGGGAATAGCACACCTATGTTTTTTCCTTCCACCATGGCTAATGCCTAAAAGTTTCATTACAATCTGTCGAGCGGTTTCGGAGTCCATAAAGGACAAACAAACAAACATACATTAGATTTGATAGATTCTTTCAAAAACCAATGGTGGCTAGGTTTGCACATTGATGATTGCGGCAACATAGGAAATCTTGAAACCATATATTTTGTATAAAACTGCGGAATTTTCAGTTATTTAATTTCCTTTACAAATCAAACATTTTATGATTTTATTTAGCTCATTATTGGAGTCAGAACAGGTATAGACTATGGATACTTGAATATCATTTGAAAATAAACCACGATAAAAATATTTAACAGTTCAGTGACTAGTTTGCAAGTATGATTTTATGTTAACGACATCACTGCGAACCCTCCATTGATTATAAATAATATTACTTATCAGAAGTTGTATTAAAACTCCATGGAATCACCGCTTTCTTACAAAGCAGACTACAAGAAACGTATCTCATGATCCGATCGAGTAGGCACTGTCACCGCAGTATGCGAGTGTCAGTGTCCTGTCGTCCTGTCATATTTGTCGTGTTTTATTTTTTATTAGAAAAGTATAATATTTTCTCAAAGTATGGCTTAGCTGTTTTACAAGAAAGCGAATTTTAAATATAAAGATGGATATTGTAACTACCAGCCTTGAAGCGCTAATTCGTAAGTACAATATATTAATTGAAAATGGAATTCGGTTGAAGGGGGTTTTAAATTTAACATATTTATTTTTATTTGTAATACTATTAGCAGTGCAACTAAGTAATTAATTAAGCAGCTTAAGTTAAAAACAAACCTGATATAGAAGTACAAACCCACCTTATGATTTTTATAAATCGTGTTGGGAGTATGTTTGATTCAATTTTATCAATAGGCCTACAATCTCTAAGCTAGGCTAGGCCTATAGCCTACCACAGATAAGTAAGACACAGAGGATACATTCAATGGTACACTAAAGTGGTGTCTTTATTTTGCAGTCTCTGGTGTCTATAGCTAATTCTATTTGTCGTCCCCTTCCGCTCTCCTTTTCCCCTTGCCATCACATACTACTTCGCTTACGCGGTAACTTAAGTTAGGAAGACCCTGTGCGGAGACCTGATCTCAATCCTGTAAACTTATTAATATTATCAGCTTGGCCATGTGTTATATTATAGTAGGTTTAGATGAAGCAATAAGTTCCTAATCTAGCTAAGTTGATATTCAGTTTCAGTCATAGCAATTTTAATGCTTGCCTAGTAATGAGAGAAATAAATGCTAGTAGGCCTTAACCCTAACGTTTTGACAGTTTAAGAGTGGCTGGGTCTGTTCTTAATCATTCAGCTGATGAATAAAGCCTTCCCAAAGAAAAGGGTGGTCATAAGTCTGTAGCAAAGCCACACAGTCACAAGTCGTTTCATTCTACTTAAGACTATTAATAAAACTTAAGTACAATAGTCCAATAGTCTATGATTTTACACTCACCTTGCATTTACATTAATCTTTAAGTGCAAGTGGGTCTCTGGAAAGCATTTAAATGTACTGTAACTCATGGCCCAGTAACTTAATCCTAAAATAAAGGTAGGCTAATATAAAAGTTGTATAAGTTACTTACATTGTTGAACAAAGAAAAACAGCGTACAAGCCTAAGTTATAGGTCTAAGTTAGTAGGAAAAGAAAACAAGTTTTCAAAATTTTAAAGGTGAAATCATTCAAATAATAAAAAAAAAAAACTACATTGACATGTTAGCTATAATGTAAATATATGTGGTTATTTTATTGCTTGCCTAACTATTAGAAGATCTCCAGTTTGTTTTAGAAGAAACTCCGTGGTATTTTTATAATTTAAAATTAGATCCAGCAGCTCCGTCAATTATTATTGTACTTTTAAGTGGAACTACACACTAGTCAAAGTCAGTATCAAAGCTACTGAAAGCAACACCCAACTCATCATTATTTTTTGAAGTCTAAATCATCAAGTTACATCCTCATCTTGTAATAGAAAGTGATTTTCAAAATCTTCATCATGATCTAGTTAATGATTTTTTGTAAATTTTTGTTTAACTTACCTGATGACTACCCTGCAGTTTCACCATTTAGTGATCACAACCTTTAGTGTGCATAAAATATACCGTCTGTACTCCTTAAGCATAGTCGTCTTAATAAAAGCTTGTTTTTTTTAGAGCGAGCTACATGCAACCAAAATCAATGTTTGGACACAGCAGCTATTGATGCTTTCTGTGGTCTCGTTAATAAAGAGCCAGAATGCGCTCAAACAGCCACTAGGTTTATCACAGCCAAAGTTCACTCTCTACATGAATGGGAAGCACTTCAAGCTCTTCATGTAAGTAGTCCTTTTAGTCGATCATCAGGAGCTAGTTAGCTTACCATGGATTTAAAATCCACATATTTTTTATAATTTTTTGACATTCTTTTCAATTTTGATATCCAGGTGCAACTACACTTAAAAACAAACACAAATAAATACAAAAAATTAAAATTAATTTTTATTGAATTTTGTTATACGGTAAAACCTCACTAACTCGACTCCCGGTAACCTAACAGTCCTTGTTACTCGACAGTCAACAGCTGACAGGGCACATGGCTAGCTGGCTTTGTCTTACTATTGTGTTCGACTTTTCAAGTTTTAATTGTTGAGTATTCCACATTTCTTTAAAGATTGTTTAGGCCTACTCAATATGTTAACATACTCATGTGGCCTAAGTAATAAACTTATAAGTAACCATTAGTCTGCAATGTATTTATTTATAAAAACCCTTTAAAAATTCAATGTTCTGGACAATCCCCAAACCCGAGAACTTCAGGGTACACAAATTGTCCAGTTAGTGAGGGCTTTACTATTCGCCACAAACATAAGATCTTCCTCAATTTTCTGGTTTAAAGAGTTAGCTAATTGAATAGTTGTCAAATTTGAGCAATAATAACCCAACTGTAGGCTGTAACTTTTCTATGTGCGTTATGGTCAAGCGACTTTAATGTTTGCTTGAGTCCCTCAGACATCTGAACCATCTGTTTTATAAATAATTTTTTAAATCCAAAGTGGGAAGCTACTGCACTCGTAATTTTGTAAATGAATAGTTTAATCCATTGTATTTAAAAAATAAAACTAAGACCAATACAAAGAAAATTTCAAAAATAGCCATTCACCAATGGTTTCTTGGCTTCATAGAAAGCATAAACCTGGCGAAATAAAAGACAAGAGTTGCTACTGTACCCTAAGATCTAACCTTTTTCTCAAGGGAAAAAAAACATCCCCACTCCTCCCTAATTGGATTTTCACTGGAATAAGTCACACGGTGTTTCCTTAAATATACAGATAGGTGCATTCCCTATTTTAAATTACGATACATCATATTTATCAAGTACTCCTGGTTTGCTACTACATTAAAGGTGTGTTAGTGAAATTATTAGCTTAGAATAAAAAAAACCAATTTGCCAAATTTGATCAAAATCTATCCATAAACAAGCAAACTACAACAGTTTACTTAATTCTCCTTAAGAATAACATCCGGGAATTTTAAAATAAAAATATTTTGATTTTTCCCTGTAACTATCAATTGTACAAAAAAAAACTTCAAAATAATAAATTATTTGATTTGATTTTTTAGCTCTGAAAAATGGTTTAAGAGAAATATAGAAAAACTATGTATTGACGGCAAAAGAATAGAAAACTCATTCATAGACAGATTATGCAACTTCGCAATCTCGTTTGAAGTCAAAGTCAAATAACATAGGCTTACTTGTTAGCACCAAATTTCGTCATAACCAGATCAGAATTAGGCTTGTCACACACTGTGTCCGGTCCGGTAAAATCGGATCAGGCATGCCGGATCAGGTAAATTTGAAAACCATTAATTTAAATGGAAGTCCCCACACTGCATCACGTCCGGTGCGTCAGGTGCGGTCCGGTAAAATTATTTTGGATGAGAAGCGATAGGCTTCCGGCAAGCTTCCGGCGCCGGAGAGCTTGCGCATGCGCAGATGACTTTTACTCACCACGTGACAGTGACAGTAGCAGCAGACGTGGTTTTGTGGTGATTGTTTACGCTGTACGTTTTGTTACGAAATGAAGTTCCATAAATTTCTTGAAACTATCCGGAAATACTGAAAAAAAAAATTTTGCTGTCCTCAATCAAACATGGGAACAAGGTATGAAATTCTCCCTAATTTATTCTACTCGCGTTTATACTGTGCACCCACAACCTCTTCTGTCGTCGACGCCCTTCCTCTTCCGAATGTAGTTAAAACTATCTAATTTCTTGTTGGTTAAACACACTCACAGTACCGCTGTCCTCGCATAAACTGGTCGCCTGAACTGGAACGCCTGATGCAGTGTGTGGAAATTTGCCGGATCCGGTGAAAAAGACCGGATCAGAATAAACCAGACCGGACGCATGGTGTGACGAGCCTTAGACCTACTCGAGTTATTATGCTTTGGGACACATATTCATAAATAGCCTAGGCCTATAAATGAATTAGAACGAATGGTGTTTTTGGCCTCTGGGGACATTAAAATGAAAAAGTGACCAGGTCCAGGTCTTACCATGACACTTATGGTAATCAATCATCAATCACTTATGTAATCACGCCACTCATCCTACACTCATCTCCATTCATACTTGGCTTAAACACCTACTTTGTATGGTCGCCATTTCATTGAAAAGTATTAAAAAAAAGTATAAAGTATTAATAGCTTATTCCCTATATGGGTTAAATTCGCTAAAAACATCACCACCAGTATCTGAAGTGATTCATGCGGCTGAATTAATCAACAGTGATAAATGAACTTCCTGTTATTTTATATTGAGTATTTATATTACAATTTCCACCAACTTCATGAACTATTGATTGAAATATTTACTCACTAAGCTATAAATCATCTTTTTATAGTTCGGCCGCTTAGAAAACGACCTGCCCGCTAATGCTAAACCAATGCTGGAGGAGGTCGCTTTCTAAGCGGCCGAACTATAGTAACTCTTCTCTGATAAAATTCCTCACAAAGAAAATTTTCCATTGACTATTACTAGCTTAAACAGCTGAGTTAAACATTTGTCAGTAAGCTTTTAATAAAATTATCACCCCTAACCCCTAATAGATTAAAAATAATAATTGGTTGCTTATTGGTTTACCATTGGCTTTATAAAAGTTGGGAACTCTAGTTTAAGCAATTAATTTAAGCTGCTTGTATATTTATTTGTGGAATGTAAATTTTCTATTACGTAAATATAGTCTCTACAATTTATAAAATTGTTTTCAACTTATTACACAACAATTTAAAATGAACTATTTTTAGGTGCTGGACATGTGCATGAAGAGGTGTGGTGGGAATTTTCATGCTGAGGTTAGTTTTATTAGTTTTCACGTTTTCTTTTCTGTCAACTACATTAATTTAGGTTATTTCATTTGCTATATATTTTTTCTAAGATAGCTTAGTTATCATACCAAACAATCTTAACGTACAACTTAACATGCAAGAAACATGCAGAAAGTACATATTTTTTACAATCTTTACCAACTGAAATGTTAAGAGTTTTTAGAACCAATGAAAAAGATTGTTAATCTTGTTTTGTTGGTTACTCATCACATAAATAAAATTATACACAATTTCCTAAAAAAATGTGGAGGTATATTTCAAGTTTACATCAAAACTCATCTTCAGCCTCTAGTAACAACATATCAACAACTAGAGGCTGAAGATGAGTTTTGATGTAAACTTGAAATATACCTCCACATTTTTTTAGGAAATTGTGTATGATTTTATTTATATAATCTGTAACCAACAAAACAAGAATAACAATGATAATGCCATCACGAAAAAAAAACATACCGGAATGAATCAATGATAAAGAATAATCTATACTTATTTAATACGCAAGCAGATTTATTGTGACAATTACTCCTCCGAAACTACTGAACCGATTGTCGTGTTTTTGGTGTCAATGGAAAGAGCGTAACGTGAAGTTGTGCAGGAAACTTTCTTTTTAAGGAAATAATTAGAGAGTGAGGCCCTGGGACCCTTTAAAGTTTCATATTTCTCCATAAGGATAACATGGGAGATGATTTTTGTTTACAAAAACATATGTTTGTTACTTGAAAATAGTCAAAGTCTACTACATAATAGTTGCTGTGTGTTATGACTGTTAATGTATACTACATTTCAATCAAGGATTGTGTACCTTAAAGTTTACCCATAACGGATCTTAATAGGCCCTACTTTATTTTAATGCTGGGAATAGTAAAATTTAGTTGAGAATAAGTTACCATGATTTAGAAAACTTTACTATAATAATTTATGTATTTAAAATCACAAATATTTGACATTATTAAATCATATTTTAAATAAAACAG
Organism: Macrosteles quadrilineatus; assembly: GCF_028750875.1. Lineage (NCBI taxonomy): Eukaryota > Metazoa > Arthropoda > Insecta > Hemiptera > Cicadellidae > Macrosteles > Macrosteles quadrilineatus. Next base: position 180,720,851 of record NW_026542594.1, read on the forward strand.
CTGATTGACAAATCAAACAAATCATCTACTTCATGTGAATAATGTTGTTACACAAACATATTTTTTTTTTAACCAATAACTTGAGTCTTTTTTAATTCTGGGTGTATTTTGAGTTTGCAGTTCTGAAAGCACCGAGCCAAGTAACTTTTATCTAATTTTCTTTATAAACTAACAGTATTAATGCATTAGTACATGAACTTGACAAGTTAGGTAATTAACTGTCAGTATGCCAAGGGGAAGAAGAGTGGGTCCTCGAAAACAGACAAAGGCGGAGGCACCCATCTAGAAAATCCAACTGAGTTTTTAAATATAGAGGGGTCAGTGGATTGCCAAGACACAGATTAGACTAATAAAAGGGGGCAGTGGTTTTATTGATGTGGAATATTAGTACAGTACATCAAAAAGGGCCTCATTAATGGCACAAGGTTTCATGTGATCAGAATGGTTAACAACTTAATAGAATGTAAAGTCTTAACTGGGACAAGTGAGTGGGGACATATTTTGATTTCGAGGATAAAAATGAGCCCGTCTGAAACAAATTTAAGTTACCTTTTAAAATGGAAAGATGCTAATTTATGTTATCTTTGGCATTTGCAGCACAAGCCCTTTATTTAAAGATCAGCACTGTTCTTACCCAGATCAATTTCAGTCAGGAGCAACTATATTGTATGTTGTTTTAAGTAAGGCTACATCTTTTAATAGGATACGCATATTCATTACGGAAAATTCTGACCAGGGTAATCTTCCTGAAGGTAACATTAAGACTAAAATCGTAGTATTCATGGAAGTGTTTTTGTGATAAAAATATTGTTTTTTAGTGTTTATTTTTAAAAGTATATTCTTTAAACAGCATTGTAAGACCCTCAAAATATGCTTCATATGCCTATTAGTTTGATATGATAAAATGTTTTGTTAAATGTGTTTTAAAAATCTTTAAAAAATAACTAGGAACACACTTGAACTTGAACACTTATTAATTTACTAAATATAATACACATACAGCTAGAAAATGGCTGGATTGCTTCCCTTCTAAGGCTTTATTATTAGGTACTGTATTGTATTTAATTTTCGACGTCGAGTCAATATATAACAGGATGAATTTGTTTTCTAAATTCATATGTTATTTTGCGGGGCATTGAGCCGCACAGGTTCACTAGTTGTATTTAATAGAATAAATTCAGCTCCACACAATGTTATTCTACAGGCATTTTTTTTTTCAAAACTCAATGTCTGTTTTGAGAGGTTGGCAAGTTTCGGTTTCTCAATGAGTTGATCAAACTTGTGTCGCCCAAGTACGCAGGCGCACACACGCCTGACCCTGTCAAGCGCCGTGTGTTGGAGCTGATGCAAGCTTGGACCGTCATGTACCCGAGGGAACAGAAGATCAAGGAGGCGTACGAGATGCTCAAGAAACAAGGAGTGGTCAAGGTACAAATTACAGGCATTGATTATTAGTCATATATTTTGTAATGGGAAAATCATAATGGTAAGAGTTATTAATTTGTCAAATATTCCCACACTACAAAATAAATTGATTTGCCTCGTATAAACCCACAGAGGAGGTTCGACCCTTATGGTAACACTAAAATTTGCCTGGTGGCAAGGAGATATCTCAGAAGGTGAAAAATATTACCCACATCTAGTAATTAATCGATATTTATTACATGAACATTACAACTACGGCAATACATACATTGAAATGCGTTTTAACCCATTGGCGCCGACTTACGAGCGTTACTCGTACGGCCGCTGCAGGCCCGGCGGCCGACTTACGAGTGCCGCTTGTGTCACCGCTAGGCAGCGCCATTAGTTATTTAGTTATTATTATTTTTCGCCCTTTTTGTTTCTTCTTACTATTATAATGTTTATAAATATCTTGCTTCTTGATTTGCGTATTTACTCATTAATTTTAGCGAATAACAAACAATTTTGTGTTGCCATGGAAACCACATATCACCAAAAATCAGCTGCGGTAAGGTAAACAAACAATAAAAAAAAAATGTTATTACTTATAAAAGCACACAACTTTTGATTTTTCTACGTAGGGAATCGATTGAACTTTATAATAGTAGTGTTATTTGGTGTCTGGATTAATCTTGGAATTTGTATATCAAGTTTACTTTCAAAATATTGTTTTTAAAATTTTTATTTTTATAATCTTTATATATATATTTTTTTTTAGTTTAGAACTTTGACTATCCAATTACCACTTTTCTGTAGGCAATTTTACTGTGAACCAAATGGTGAAAGAATTATTAATTTATTACCTAAGGTTTTCTTTCTATAGCAGTTAGAGTAAAAGTCTACAAATTCGGTAAAATTAATTGCCGCCAGTAGGTGCTGCAGGTAGCGCATTAATTCCTTCCCCAATGGGTTAAACGATACTCTATCACAACGGTATACAGTTTGTCGAAACACGCTCCTTTCTCGCGCTAAATCTACAATACACACTTCACACCTCATGGGCGAAACGTAGCACTTTATTACATGTAATGCGATATCTCAAGATAACCGATACATAGTGAATCGGTACATTTACAGGATGGACGATAAACTGGATTTTGTGAAGAGACAGATGCCCCTCCCGATATTCTATAAAACATATTTACGAATTGCGTCGCACAAGACAAGTGCCCCGTAAGATTTAATACGTGAATTAATCTGAGGGTGGGTATAATGACATTCGATGTGTTACCGACGCGCGAGACAAGTGCCTCACGCTGATTAACAGGTTAAAAAAACCCACTCAAAAGACCACCGCACTTCGAACCAAAATATTGAGGAAAATTAGCTCGAACTTACGACTAAACGCCAATGAAGATAATTTTGCTCAGACAGCTATTCTTAAACGTACGGTAATATCACTATGCGAGATATATACCCCACACGGAATATTACACGTAACTTAATAAAATACACACTTCGTGAGTTACTAGAATACCACTAATATTGAATCGCAATTCTAAAGGGGACTTCAAATTGAGGAATACATGATACAATAACACTCTCTGAAAATAAAATTATACTTTATCCTCACTTAACCTACAGAACAACAAAATGGTGCACTCCGAAATAAACTTCTACTAACTTTTCACTTTACAAAACCCCAACCAAAATGATTTATTAATTTAAATTAAGGGCCTTTTATAATCGAACCGACGAGACAGATGCCTCCGCTCGATTATATAGTGTAAAATTTCTAAATTGATTTGGTTTCGAGGTGAGAGACATTTGCCTCTAACCGAGAGCACAGAAAACATATTACTTTAACCCAGAATGCCAACCGCATGGTAAAAAGCATTAAGTGTTTTGAGAGAGCTTTGCCTGTCAATCGTAGGCAGCGCCACCAGCGTTGCTATGCTGAGTGCATGGCAACGCTGGTGGCGCTGCCTACGATTGACAGGCAAAGCTCTCTCAAAACACTTAATGCTTTTTACCATGCGGTTGGCATTCTGGGTTATAGTAGTATGTTTTCTGTGCCGAGAGTGAGAACGTTCGATACATTTTGAACTAAGTACAGGAAAATTAATATCGAGACAAACTTAGAAAATCTGAGATTGTTAAAGAATTAACAGCTTTAAACTTTCGGAGAGACACTTGCCCTTTTGGAAATATGCACCGCTCGGTACTCAGCGACACGACACTCACTTACACATCTTCAAAAATTCATTACTCGATAGCTTGGCGGTACGGCACTGAATGTCGTCTGGTCACCTCCTAGAGCTCCTTCCCCTCTCAAGGTCGTGGTGGGGGGTAGCTATATGACGGTGGGGCCTGACGTACTCCACGACAGACCTGAGATTTACTTATCTCGTGGGAAATTTGAAATTCACTGTCACAATTTATATTTTTAAAAGATATACATGTAACTTAAAGATATATACAATTATCTCTTTCTGGTTTGTGTTAACTTTTTTGATAGGCATATTTTAAATTATTTTTAATTTTGTGCCCATGTGTTTATTGTCATTTGTTGTTTTTATTTCAGTTTTTAATGTCCTTTGTAATTTTGTAGCTATAAACCAATGAACGTCAACTACTAACAGGCTTTGCCTTACGTGATCAGAATTATTTTCACACACATTATTTCAACCTTATATTTAATTGGAATCAAGTAGATTTTTCTTTTTATTATTGCAAATTTTACTGCACAATAACTCGTTGTCAGCGTGAGATATTTTAATAACTTAGTTGGTAAATTAATAGAGTTCAATTAATGAAACACTGTGATCACACATCTTAGGCCTTGGAGGCATCTTGAATGTGAGTACCTAATAAAGCATGTGGCAAATGAGATGATCCGAGAACGGGTCTGTGATTGGCTGAATCTACGTCTTGCCATATACGTTACCTAAATGGACACGAACTACATTACATGATCTTCAACGATAGACTTTACTGTACTATATGATGTTATATATGTAACAATAACTAACTGTCAACAATTTAGCATGTGAAATGAGAATATATTATTGCTATTGCATTCTGATTGGTAGGAAGAGCCACTAAGGCCAGTGCCAGACGTACAACCTCCCCCTCCGCCACGACACCAGGACTCAATCTTTCAGGACATGGAGAAGTCCCGACTGCTGCAGAAACTCCTGCAGAGTAAGAACCCAGACGATCTACAGGCGGCCAATCGACTTATCAAAACCATGGTTAAAGAGGTAATATATCAAAGCATTTGTTATTTTAAGTGCATGAGTACAGCATGGTGTCAATAAATATGTGTAATAGCTAACTTTACTTTATATTACTGTTACCATTGACTTTGATTGGCGTAAGTAGACTTCTCATTCTATTGTAAAATCTCAAGCCTATTATTGTGTGTGTTTCATGTTGGTAATGTATAGAGTGCAATCTATTGTCGACTGAATGCTTCTACCTTATTTAGAGTAGATTTTGCAATTTGGGTTTTACAGGGGTTCGGGTGGTATTAAAAAAAATCAAAACCCCTTCAGCAACCCAAAATTATGTTAAACGTGGTCTCGTGTACTAAAAGTTATTTGAAAATTTACAGCCATGAAAAAAAATAAAAGTGATGGAATGTAAAGTTCCAGTTAAACTAACATATAACATTTCTTGCCAAAACCTTTTTTTAATTCGTCGTATCAAATGAAAATTTGCGTAATTTATCTCCTTTTTAAAGCTCTTTAAAATGATGGGCTATTAGATAGGGGTTGCTAATTAACAATTTTAAGTTAACCCCAGCAACCCCTATTTGGGGGTGGGGGTGAATTTCAAAATACCACCTTAACATTATCCTAGTAACGTTTATAGAAGCTCGTTTGAATATATGCAGCCGTTCAATAATTAACCCGGGTGGGACTATTATGGGACACCCTGACAACCCCTATAATTTATTTATTTGTAGGATGAGCGAAGAGTGGAGATGAAAAGCCGGCACTTGAGTGAGCTGGAGGCAGCTCACAACAATGCTCGGCTGCTCAGCGAGATGCTCGACTCATACAGCCGAGAGGTCAGCTCGCCACAAGATCTTGAGCTCATCAATGAACTCCACTCCAGTTGTCTCAGGTAGATTTGTTTAACATTCTATTTTAAGTTATGAACATCACGGTTTAATGATAAACTTGATTACTACCAAGAATTTTAAATTTGATTAATTTCTGCTATGCAAAGTTAGTTACTGGTTTGAGAAGTTAATCATAATCTGTTTCACGTGCTACACTGGATTTGTGAAATGTTTTGTGACAATAAAGTAGTACGGTATTTCATTTAATTCCTTATCTGAATAATTCTATCAATGTCTGTAAGATAGAATATTCAATTTATTTGGGTCGATCCTGGCAGACGCAGATTGGCCGACCAATTATCATTAGGCTAGGCCTATATACAGTAGAGTCCCGTTAGTACGAAATGGTTGGGACCGGGCCCATTTCGGATTACCAAATATTTCGGATTAAACTTTTTTTTGAACTTTTTAAAAAATTTAAATTTTTTTATTTTTTGACTTTTTTTTCGTCTTAGGACGCAGGCACGAGCCCGGGATTGTTTTTCACATTACTTAAGGCTAGACCTAGTGGCTGCAGCATTATCACTTAATAAAATCCATTTGTGATTTGGCGGACGATGTGGGGTCTTGACTGGAATTAACCCAGCTAGATCCACATTTAATAAATATCGTGCTGATTCCACTACCCAATAGCACTCACGTAAACCCTGCCCAGCGTAAGCCAGCTTTGATAAGTCGTGAATAAATTCATTAACTACATTTTTATTTAATTTTAACTACCCCTCGCCATTGAAACTCGCCTGCAGCAACTTGCCCTAAACATGATATCGATAATTGTAAAGTTAATTTAGTTACATCAGTTAATTTATTGTTGGTTGAACCTGCCCTAATTTAGAAAAGATACCCCTTACCCCCTTTATCCCCCAAAAGATTACAATTAATTAGACATTATCGGTACTTTACCAACTGTTGACCAAGGATCAGGACCTCCTTCTTCTTCGGCGACGGATCTCAGACAAACCTGCTTGCCGGCGGTTGGTCTTTTCCGGTTGGAGCGCTAGTCTCGGTCCGACTAGAGCTGTCTGCCTGCCTTTGGATCAGCCGATGGGGTTGACTCTTACCTCAATATATATAATTATTGGCGGTGATGTGGGTTACTCCCACAGCTCTCCCCCGCTCCCCAAAAAAAGGAGCTGGAGCTAGCATGCTGGACCTGGAACTTCTGGTTAAAAGGGGGCAAAAAATTAGTGTTTGGGGTTTTGGTAGGCAAGGCTGCTGCCATGGCTACACTAGACTGCAGTTCCAGTGTTGGCAATTTACTTAGTTGGCGGGGCTTAAACAGTTTATTATAAATATACAAATAGGATAGTAATCCATAAACAAGTAAATAAATATCAATAACAAATAACAATGAATAAATAGTTTGAATTATAACAATGCGATGAAACATATAATTCTTAAAGGTGTATGATCCTGTAGGGCGCTTTTATGTAGGTTCGCTGCCCTAAGGTTAGCATGTTGATCGCATAACTGACTTAATCTACTTAAAACTACCGGTTTGAAGATGAGAGATGTGTTTGTGTAAGGATTGGTGTGTTAGTGTTGGTGAGCGTGTATCCTCAAACTATTTCGAAGTAGGTTGAGGGGAACAATCCGCTCTTCCCCACGGTCATTAGCCCCTGAACTGCGCTAAAAGATGAAAAAAGTTAAAAAAAAACTAGGCACAGTTCACGGTCTAAAAGAAAATAAAATAATTTTAAATATGCGCAAAAAATGAATTTACTCTAAAACCAATGACGTGGAGGAGAGCTGCAGCTCAGGTTGTAATGGGCGATCGCTAAACCCTGCCGCCTTCTGAAGGGCGTGCCTACGCGAAACACGACCTTAGTCACAGTTGGCGACAGGTGCAGGCTCCATCACAACCCTGTGTGTGTATGTGTGTGCTACGGAGTGAAAAATTGTACAGTATGGACTAACCTAACTTAATCTAATATCACCAGCTGAGAGGGTTCATGAGATGCGTGAGTTTTTGATTTAACGGGTGGGTGGGGGTTTAATTGATGTGGTCGTTCGTGGAAGTCCCTGATTCGGGTGAAAATAGTGCTTGAGCTGAGAGACATGAGCTCGCCTCACAACCTTTCCTGTCTTTGGATCCATTAAAATTACTGTGACAGGTGACGTGTATGCCTGTATAATAGCGGGTTGTGACCAGAGTGGAAGCAATTTAGCATTGATTTTGTTGATTGCCTTGCTCTGGTGGTGTAGTCTAAACATGACCCAATCGCCTATCTTGAAGGATGGGGGGTGTCTTCCCTGATTGTATTGTCTTTCGCGGGCTTCTCGTGCTTTAGTTAAATTTTGGTGCGCTTGTACCCATTTGTCCCTGGTTGTTTGGGGGTTTGTGTTGTAATTTAGTAATTGGTCCAAATCCCAGTTTAGTTCTAATGGATGATTGATCTGAAAACTTAAAAAAAGGTCTGCTGGGGAATATCCGGTGCTTGAGTGTTTGGCTGAATTAATTTTGGTCCCAATCAGTTTGATGATCTGAGTGATAAATTCGAATGGCTATTTTGATATTCTTGTTCACTCGCTCGGCATGGCTTGGGTTTGGATAGTATGGAGTGGTGGTTATGTGGCGGATCCCTAACTGAAGACACATGTCTGAAAATTCTTTAGATGTAAAAGACGAAACGTTGTCTGACACCAGATATTTTGGGAAGCCGAAGTAAGCAAAGAGGCCTGAGCGTAGAAGTGAAACTGTGGTTGCTGACGTTGTGTTCTTGGCCGGAAGAAAAATTGCAAATTTTGAAAATGAATCGACAATTGTGAGAAGGTATTTATTTCCTTTCTTGGAACGTGGTAATGGACCAATGTGATCTATGAAAATTTTTTCAAATGGTCTTGTCGGTACTTCGGAGGATAAGAGTCCTGCTCTAGAATTTAGGGCTTGCTTAGATCGTTGGCAGAAGGTGCAGGTTTTGACCATGTCGGTTATGGTTTCCTTAAGGGTTGGGGACCAAAAATGCTGCTCGATTCGAGACCAAGTCTTTTTGATGCCTAAGTGAGCTGTGGTTGGGGCTAGATGATAATATTTAAAGAGAAGTGGTATTAATCGGTCTGGAATAACTACTCTGGGTTTGGTTTGGCTTGGAAATTTGTGTGTCAGTACGTTGTCTACCATTGAATAGTTTGGTGGTGGTTTTTTTCCTTTCAATGACTTAATGATTTGTTGTGTAACTGTGTCTTCTGACTGATGTTCCCTAATATCTTTAAAAGCGTCTGGTATTTTAAATAAAACATTGATTTGATGTGGGTGATCTGATGTGGGTGAACAAGCTACGGGTGATGTGATTGGGGGTGGACAAGCTACGGGTGATGTGATTGAGGGTGGGCCTTCCTCGAACATGCGAGAGAGACAGTCGGCTACTACGTTGTCTTTTCCCTTAATATGATAAACTGTGAATTGGAATGAATTGATTAGTGTGATCCAACGTGCGATCTTGCCTACCTGTCTAGGATGGTTCAAAAGCCAGGTTAGTGCGTTAGAATCTGTATATAACTCAAAATGTCTGTGTTCTAAATATACACGGAATTTCTCGAGGAAGTGAGTTATGGCAAGCGCCTCTAACTCGAAGGCACTATAATTTTTCTCGTGTATGTTTGTGGGACGTGAACCATATACCACTGGCAGAAGTGCATCGTCGTACCTTTGGGACACTATTCCACTAATGCTAGTTCTACTGGCATCTGTATGCAAGACAAAGGGCAGATCAAAATTTGGCATCTTAAGGACTGTAGCCGAAGTTAAAGATTGTTTCAATGAATTGAAGGCCGTTTCCTGCTCTTTTCCCCAAGTGAACTTTTCACCCTTCTTTTTGAGTTTGTTTAAAGGAGCTGATATTTCGGAGTAATTGGGGATAAATTTAGAATAGAAGGCGGTCATACCTAAAAATCTGGACAACTGTTTGAGTGTTCTAGGGGTTGGAAATTCATCTATGGGTTTGGTTCTAGTGTTGCTAATTGATAGGGAGTTGTTTTTGATTTGATGACCTAAAAATTCGATTTCCTGCGAAGCTATCACCATTTTTCCGGGATTGACTGTGAGACCTGCTCGTTCGAGGCGACGAAGTACCTCTTGGATGTGCTGAACATGTTGTTCAAAGGAGTCTGAATAGATTACTAAATCATCGAAAAAAGAAAAAACATATTTAAATTTGATATCACCTAATACTTTGTTCATCAAATCGTTGAGTACCATAGAACCGTTGGCCAGTCCAAAAGGGACATAATTAAATTCATATTGGGCCCAAGGGACCACAAAAGCTGTCAAGGGCTTTGACTCTTCATCGAGGGGTATTTGGTTGTACGCTGAATTGAGGTCTAAAAGAGTAAACCATTTGGCCTTACCTAAATACTGGAATGCCGTTTCAACTGTGGGGGTAGGGACTGCTTCTAGGGATAACCCATTATTTAAGGCTTTGTAATTGACGACCATTCTCGTTTTCCCTCCTTTTTTGGGAACTGTAAATGCGGGAGCTGCGAAAGGTGAAGTGGATTCCCTAATAACGTTGTTTTTTAAAAGCTCGTCGATATGTTGTCTTAAAATTTCTGCTTTTGGTGGTGAAAATTGGTATGGGCGGGACTTGGCTTGATGACCTGGTTTCATGTTTATATGGTAATTGATGAGATTGGTTCTTCCTAATTTCTTGGTTACCGTATTGGGGAACTGCTCAATTAAATTCTTAAGTTTGCGAATTTGATCGTTTGTGAGATTGTCACCAAAGGTTGGGCCTATTGGTTGTTGTTTGATTTCCTGTGGTGAATCCTCGCCGAGTGTTAATATAAGAGGTTGGGTGTATGGGAAAATGATGGTTTGCTTTGCTATGTTTATTACTGCTTTTGTATATTTCAAAAAATCTACGCCTAAAATAACTTTGACTGGTAATGTTTCGGCGATGTAAAAGGGAAATGTCCATGAGAGGTATTGAATTTTAAAGTGAAGATTGACCTTGAATTGAAATTTTAAAGAGCTTGACGACGCTGTTGTGGCTGAAGTGGAAACTTTAATTGGCGGACCTGTAACCACTCCTTTTATTGCCTTAATGATGTCAAAAAATTCTTTAGAGATAATTGAGCATGATGCTCCGGTGTCTACTAAAGCCTGTGATATTTGATGCTGAAATTTTAGAGAGACAAAGGCTGATTTATTTAATTTGGCTTTGAGGTTGTTGTTACTATTGTTGGGTTGGGTGGTTTTTTGTTGTTGGGGTGTGCTAGTGTTGGTAGAGGTTGAGGCCTGAAGGGCTTTAGTTTGTGGTATGGCAGACTGAATGGTCCGGAGAGATGCGCTGCCTAATGACCTCCCCTGGTGGAGTTTAAATTCCGCTTACTATCAGAGGAAGATGGTTGATTTTCACGATTGGGCTGCCGATTGAAGTTAGTGTTACGTGGATACGTGTTGAATCCTCGACTCGGGTTACTTGGTGGCTGATATTGGGGTCGGAAATTGGGCGGTTGTGAATTGAATTGGTAATGATTGGGAAATTGTTGAGTCTGATGATATTGTTGGGGGTAATTGGTTTGCCAATGGGGTTGTCTGTGCTGGAAATTATTTGAGAAGTTGCCTCTATTTGGGCGAAATTGGTAATTGCTGTGGTACTGAGGTCTACTAGTGGATGGTTGCTGGTCTCTTGGTTGATTTTGGGTTGATTGGTCTAACAGGCTTGCTGACAGGGGGGCCACATCAAGTAAATCCTGAATTGAAGTGATAGGCTTAAGGCCTGCAAAGGTTGTTCGTGTTTGTTGATTAATACCTCTAAAAATGGTTTGAAAAATTTCCTGTTCAGGGGTGCTAGGAGACAAAATGGTGTGCAGGGTTTGAATGTCTTTAACAAAATCGGCTAAGTGTTCCCGTTGGTGCTGACGCCTATATAAATTTTGGTTCTTGAGTTCTCTCAGAGTGTCCGAGGTGAAAAAATTCTCCCTAATGCTATGTAGTGTTTGGGGCCATGAAAGATTTTGTGCGATCGCTGTCATCCAGAATTCTCTGAAACGGTTCGACGTATAAGGCATTATGTTCATTATGATGTATCTATCTTTGACGAGATTTAATTGTATGATTTGGTGTAGCTTCTTAAGGAAAGTGACCAATTCGCGAGTATCAGCGCCGGAAATTCTGGGAAGCTCCTTTAGCAACTCCGTGACGTATGGCGGACAACTAAAATTTTCTGTCTGGCTCTGACTTGGCGTATGAATTACTTTAAATTGTTCTGTGAATGTGTTTGCCGTTTGAGCGACCGCGTTCAAGGTCATTGTTTGCAAGGACTGAATGAGGACTTGTATGTTTGGGTCTAGGATTGGTGAAGGACTGTGAAGGGTGTTGGTACTGGTTGTAGCTGTAGTTAGTGGAGTAGTCGTAGTAAATGTTGTGGTTGTCATGGTGGCAGTGGGAGGTGAAGTTCCAGTGATTGTCGTGACAACAGCGGTAGGTGACATTTCAGTGTTTGTTGTGACCGGTTGCTCAGCGTTGGGTGCTGGCGATTGAAGGTTGGCTTCATTTGAGCCATTATGCTGAAGATTTTCTCCATTGAGACTTCTCACGAAATTCTTCAGAATTGACCTATTTTCCTCTAAGGTCGGGGCTGAGTTAATATTCCAAGCAGCGCATTGAGCTACTGCTTGTTGAGCGTTAAGCGCATTAATCCATGTTACCGTGCTCGGTATATTCTCAAGAGTATAAATTGGCATATTATTCAATACGAAGACTGGGGGCTTAGAGGGGGGTGGGGGTATCGACTTAAAAAAGGTGAAAGGTGTTGGCGATCCTAAAACTGTATGATTGGTTCTAAAAAAAAAATTATTATGTGTGTGTTTTATGTACCTATACAAAATTATAAAATTGTTTAATCTATAAACAAAAAAATTTATTATTTGAGCGTATTGCACCGGACGCATTGTCGGGCCACAATCCCTATTTTCCCATACCCAATTACTTTCCCTGAAAATCTGCTTATCGTTTGATTTTTTATGTTAGGAGGTAATTACAAGTGGAGAGTTAATATGGGATTGCAGGATTGTTTTGTCATGGAACCACCCTATTCTATTGGACACCATACATAAAAAGTTTGGAATAACCAGCAAACTCTTGTCTCATAATGCACTGTCCCTATACAGCGACAATAAGTCAACGGTGAGCCTCCAAGGCGTTCGGTTTCCCGGATACCTTATGGTGAATGGAGGAGAAGCGAACCCCGGTTGAAACCTTTTTTGGGTTTCACAAACGCAATTCAATCCTATATCTTGGTGTTCAAAGGGGGCAGCAACAAAAAAAGAACAAACAATTTATTGATTTGGGGAGAGGCCTCCGAGTTGATGGTAGGGGAACTTTTTTTTTTTTTTTTTTTTTATTTATTTATTTATTTATTTTTTTGGTTGAGCAAGTAGTAAGGAGGGTGAAGACAAGGGACGTTGATACCTTGGCGGCTTTGAATTTATTGACTAGTCACATTCCATTCCATGTTCCCCGACGACGCATCGCGGGCTACCAGTGTCACCTTGCTGGCATTTCTACTTTTTTTTTTTAAATACCAGGGGTATGCACTAGTCCCGCGGATGAGTGATACGATGGGGTTTTTTTTTTTTTTTTATCCATCCCATCACCACCCACGGGTGCCATGCTAATGGGCCGACAAGGGGGGGTTGTACCCGTCTTAAGCTGGATTGGAGTTTGGAAGCCGCTTAATTAAATATTTTCCAGGTGAGGTAACAAGGTGTGATAGGTATAAAGGTACTTGCTCATGATGATTTTTTTTTTTTTTTTTTTACATATATATATACATATATTTATAACATATAATATACATATATACATACATTTTTTTTTAACAAAAGGGGATACCATTCAACTCGAATTAAGTTATTGTTTTTTGTTCTAAAGACTTGGACCTCAAAACCATCAATCATCTATGTGATGTCATCACATCACCTGAAATGTGACAGTGCATCTGAGAGACATGTTGACTACTCGCCCTAGTTCTATTTCGGGTTGAGTAACCCAACTAAATATTGACAGAGTCCCTACTTGGTTCCAGACTGGATAAGGTGGTAAGGTGACCTATCTTGAATTCGTAGAAAGCAGACTTTCGTTTCAAATGAAATTAAATTGACGATTTCCATGAATATATTTTTTTTTAACATTCATCAAAATCGTCATAAATATACCTAGGCCTACACTAAGAAATGCATCGATGCTTGTGGCTTGCGACAATGGTCGGCTCAAACGCTTTTGTAAATTCGCTGCAATTAATTTAAAAAAAAATTATTTACTTTGTTAATTTAAAGTGAAATGTTGTTCAAATGATTCCCTAGTATTTCCACGAGGCGCGAAAAAGTTCTGGCATTGAAATGGATTCCATCTTTTCTTCCCGAAGGGTAATATTTTGCTTCAAAGTATCGATGAGCGCTGTGAGTTGGAATATCCAAACGTAGTAAGTGTGTGGAGTGAGACTGTAAAGTGGCTAAGTATTTGTTGAAGTCATCAATGTGAGCGAGTGCGTTGTTGTTCTGTGCAAGGCGTGGAAAGTTAGGCAAGGCTAGGATTAATAACAGTTTGGGTGTGTGGCGTTTCTTAACTAATTTCAATAAAGACAAAAATTGATTCTTCATATGCATCAATGGCGTATTTCGAATTATGTCATTTGTTCCTAAGCAAATAAGGATAATTGAATTCGGCGGTATCGACGAATGCGTTGACTTATAATGTTTTTTGTAATCAGCTATCGTCGCGCCGGAAAAACAAAATGATTTTTCTAAAGCTATTAATGATCTGTGCTCCTGCAGAAAGTTGGCATATCTACAGAATTGGGAGTCACCCATTAAACTAATTGCATACATTTGTAATTCTGATTTTGTTTGATCCTTGGATGGTAATAATTCGAAGGGGGTGGGGGGGGGTTATGATGTGCTGATGTGCGGGGAGGGGAATTAATATTATAGGCCTACTAATGAGGTGAAAAATGCAAAATAATTAGTCGTGGGAATTTTCAACCATGTGGGAAAAGCCTAACTTATGCATATAGCACATTAAATAATAGGCCTAACCGATAACAGAGTTAAACAATAAACTTATAAGTTAAATATAATTAGCCTACTGTATTACTCATCAACAAGTACGCTCCAACGCATCGCAAAAAAAAAAATTTGGTACAACTACTAACTGCGGGAAAAAATTTACTTAGGCTACTGTGGCTGTAACTAAGAATAATGCAACTGTAACTAATTTATAAACAATGCAAACTAATTTATGAAAATTTATTGCAGGCTTAATAATCCAGTAGGCCTAACTGTAAAAAACAAAGCGCTAGATCATGAAAGAGGACCGCCAGTAACAATTAATCTATATCAATGTTTGTGTGAATTGAGGGGGGGGGGGGTGATTGTCCCGAGTAATGATAGTAAAAAGTTACTACCTTTTGTGTATCGCATGCTTTACTCAGGTACTGAATCAAGTCAGTAAAACTTATTACATCTTGCGGTCAACCCACCCATTGCCTAATTCAACCTAAACTGTTCTAGCAATCACCGTACTAAATCTAGCAAATTGTGTAAAAAAAAAAAAAAAGGGGTGTAAATTTCACTATTAAAAATAAACTAGGCTGCTAAGATCAAGAATAAAGAACAATGACCTGATTCTCTGGTAGGAATTACTTAAGATTAACTACTTAAGACTAACTAGGCCTAGGCCTACCTAGGGCTAAATTGCTTGAAACCACCACAAAAAATTATTGTACCCAAAAGGAGTTAGCCTACACAAAATTACTGTGCATGGTGATAAATATACCTCTTCTGTATGTAAAAGTCAAGGGCCATTGCATTTGAATACTTAAATCAATTTAATCTGAACACACTGCAGCTTTAACCTAACAAACTTACCTACTTATGCTGAATATACTGAAAATAGGCCTAACTAACCTTGGGGAAAAAATATTGGGAATTATAATTATCTGTAAAATAAATAAAAGGCACGTTACTTACTATTACTATTGAAATGTGTTTCGCAGCTCAACAGGATGCTTCACATAGCCTAGGCACTCACATGGGTTAAGTAGTCCCACGTCGTACTAATTACACGCATATTCGTCACTTAAAATCGGATATTGAAATGAAAATTTATTGTAAACACGCCTTGACATTTGGAACCTCAACTTAATAAATAAATAAATTCCCAGAAGTTAAATTTAATATCTTGATGAGTCAACTTGTTCACACGAGGTCACGCCGGAAATTCCAAACTCGATCACGTGATCTGACCTTGCATGATTACACAATGGAATTCATGTTCTAAACCATTACTGAACACCTTAAATTACCTTCCCCGAAAATAAAAAATCGTTTTAAAAGTGAAAATTATGGAACTTAAGACTTACTCAAAGCCTGGCCAGCCGAACAGGATCCCGCGATAGTTACTATGCAGGCCATGATGATGTTACGTAACGCTTTGCTCTGCTACCAACTGTGGGGTCTTGACTGGAATTAACCCAGCTAGATCCACATTTAATAAATATCGTGCTGATTCCACTACCCAATAGCACTCACGTAAACCCTGCCCAGCGTAAGCCAGCTTTGATAAGTCGTGAATAAATTCATTAACTACATTTTTATTTAATTTTAACTACCCCTCGCCATTGAAACTCGCCTGCAGCAACTTGCCCTAAACATGATATCGATAATTGTAAAGTTAATTTAGTTACATCAGTTAATTTATTGTTGGTTGAACCTGCCCTAATTTAGAAAAGATACCCCTTACCCCCTTTATCCCCCAAAAGATTACAATTAATTAGACATTATCGGTACTTTACCAACTGTTGACCAAGGATCAGGACCTCCTTCTTCTTCGGCGACGGATCTCAGACAAACCTGCTTGCCGGCGGTTGGTCTTTTCCGGTTGGAGCGCTAGTCTCGGTCCGACTAGAGCTGTCTGCCTGCCTTTGGATCAGCCGATGGGGTTGACTCTTACCTCAATATATATAATTATTGGCGGTGATGTGGGTTACTCCCACAACGAAAATGAAAAATGTTAATAACAAAAATTGTGAAATATTTACTAAAATACTCTACAAAAATGTCTATCTCGCCCGGCCGCTACAGAATACTTTGACGAGGTACAGCTAACTGTGTTAAAAGTTTAATAAAAAAAATTAAAAAAAATTTTCAAAAATTTTTTAAAAAATAAAAACATTTTAAAAATTAAAAAACCTTAATTTTTTTATAAAAAATATATTTTTTTGTTTCGGATTAAGCGGACTTTCGGATTACCGAAGGTCAGGTTATCGGGACTCCACTGTAAATAAAAATTTAACTTTAATATAATGTTGACCTAAATAGTTACTAGACCAGAGTTTGACCAGCTCTAAATAAATCTAAAAAAAACCCTTTTTTACATATCAATGATGTTGAATAAAACAAAACACAGAAAAATAGATTGAAATCCAACTGATGAAGTGGACTTGTAATAAAAAACATAAGCTATATGTTGAACATTGATATTAGTTTGTGTTTTTCATGAACCTGTGACAGTCAGAAAGGAAGGTTGTATTTCCTTATCAGTGCCAGGCTTGTGCAAGATGAACCATTGGTAGTGTAAAGAAACTGTTAATGAGCTAGTGATTAATAACTTGTTCAGATGTTTGTAGATTGTAAATTTGTAGGTAAGATGTATGCAAGATTAATTATTACTACACAGGCACTAAAATTAACTAAAACCTCTTTGAAAAATATTAATTAATGTCTCTGTAAGTCTATATTTATTCATTTAAAATTTTCAGGTACCGACCAAATGTGCAGAAGCTGTTGTCTGAAGTCCACAATGATGAAAGGCTATTCAGTGAGTATTGTTTACTTTCTTATTTGTGCAGATTAGAATTTGCCTTTGTTCAAAGGTATTTGATTTTGGTTGTGTTTGGTGCTTCTCGGAATGTACTATATGTTTTTCCAGATTAATCTGTTAGTTTATTTATCTACATATACACTAATTCATAGCCTCCTCTAATACAAGGCGACGGCGAGACAAAAGTAGCAACACTGCTGTCCCTTCAAACTGAAATAGCTGTTTTACCAATTTATAAAGGATGGCATAGGCAATGTTTATGTTTGCATTTTTGAGATTTTTGTTATTTCTATTGTTACCATGGCAATTGACATGCCAATCCGACATTGCCACACACCAATTCCACCGTCTTGTATCAGAGGAGGCTATGGCTAATAACATTACTGGGATTTTTATTCTACAAACTAACTTCATTGCCAACGGAGGTAGTTTGTAGGAAGTTACATCCTTCTTGATACACAAGGTTTTGAGAATAAAAGGCGCTTTAGTATCTTTGAAAGAGGTTCTCTTTCCACAATTAGGTCTTTTAGTCTAGGAATCCCTATTGTGGGAGGCCCCACTTTGAAAGTCTTTCTTGAGCTTGGGTAAAGGAGTTTTCATTCTTTGGCTTAAACAGAACTATAATCTTCACTGAAGTTTAAAAATGCTAAACTAAAACTGGGGTAATTAAACATGTAAATAAAGAAGATACACCGATATACACTTTATTGTTTTAAATTGTTTCATACTTTTTGGTGGTTAAAAATTTGTGGTTAAAAGTTGTAAAATTGTTTTGCAAAAATTTTCTGACTAGCTGGTTTAGCGGCGAAACACTTAATTCAATTAATGCGATGAAAGAAATTATGGGATGGAATGGACACAACTAATTCGAGTGGCTTAAAACTGGGAAAGTAGAGACAGAAAGTTGTTGACAGCAAGTCCTTGCCAGTTGCCCTTACAGCATACTTACCAAAGAAATTATCCTACCCTTACAGACAATGTAAATGTATGCGATGAATGTACCGTCTCTACTTACCCCGTCTATAAGCTGACTTACTCAAGAAAGAAAGTCAGGCAGTTGATAGCACACAAAGAGTTCACAAATTATTAATCTTACATTTTTCACCCTTACGTTTTTTGGCTTGCAAATTAATTGTGTTGCGAACTTTTCATATCCTATTAACTCCATACAGTAGCCCCTTTTCTTGTGCTATATACCGCACACAACATAGATTAAGAGAAGAAAAAGTTGTAAGGGAACTTCCCGTCTTACTGCCTACATTTTGTTAATGGAGACTATAGTTAGTTGTGTTCCTTAATGTACTCTCGCCAAGTGCTTTTACCACCAAAAGTAATTAAAGGGTGTTTCTACTTATATATTCATCAACACTCTGTTTCTCTCAGATGAGGTGCTCGCTGCCAACGATGAGCTGGGGGAGGTGATCGACAAGCACTCTGCCGTGATAGTACAGGGAGGGTCAGCAGGAGGGGTCAAGGGTAGTCTACTGGACCTGAGCTCTCCTACCCAGCCTGTACAACCTACACAACCTGCTCAGCCACACGACACTGTCAACCTGCTTTGTGATCAGATCAACACTTTAGGTCAGTACTATAGTGATAAGGGATCTGCGGGTTATGTCAGGCCTAGCGTCGGCCAGAGGGACTGGTTCAAACCTAGCGTGAGGTCATATATGTAGATTATTAGAGAAGTGCAAGGGGTTAGTTTTGAGTTGAGCTCTTATTTTTTGGGATTGCAGAAAGCGTCTGCAAAGATGTGTGATAATCAAATTTACGATTTTACCAAAATTTTTTTAAGGTTTTTCCGTGACCTTAGTAGTTGCTCAAGATTTTGCCAAGACTTTGGAGGAGGTTCCGATAACCAAAATGTTTTACCTGACACTACTTGACGTTTAAAAGTCTGGTCTGCAGACCCTTAGTGGTGAGATGGACCATTGGGATTGAACAGTAGTGAGTAGATATACCTAGCAAAGATGGTGGAGGTAAGTACTTGTGATACCATATCCTGGCAAAAAATAGTCAAAATATGCATTAAATCAATGAATTAGTCATTTTTGCTTGGTTAAAAGCTCTATGTGTACAATTGTTTTTAAGCAAGTAACATAGATTTTGCAACAAATTACAGTATTGAGTTTTGGCTTCTGCCTGCAGATTTAGATGTTCCAATGACTAGTACGGACAGTGTACAGCTGTTGTCGTCTGCTGTGGCTCCCCCTCCTCCACCTCAACCTCTCGGAGATCTGTCCACTCTTGGAGACATCTTCAGCTCCGTCGCTCAACCTGTGTCTTCTTCGTTAATCGCTACTCACACACCACTAAAACCAGGTAATAGCGCAGGGTTGTTCAGGAAAAACCTGAAAATACAGGAATTATGAAAAAATTCTGGAATTTATCCTGAAAGATTACATTTTAGCGAATTTCCCATATAGGGAATAAGCTATTACCGTAGTACTCATGGTAAGACCTGGACGCGGGACCGATTTTTTTTTTTCGTTTTGAGGTCCCTAGAGGCCAAAAACACCATCCGTTCGAATTCATATATATATATATATTTATATATATATATATATATGTGTCCGTCAGCACGATAACTCGAGCAAAAATGATCCGATTTTGATGAAATTTGGTACAAACGTGTAAACCTACGTTTATTCGAACGAGTTCGCGATCGAGCATGATCGGATCATGGGAACGGGGGTTTACGGGGGGTTTTATGGGGTAAAAATAGGTTTTTCCCATTTTTGACCCAAAAATCATAAAATTTAGCAATTTCTTTCCAAACCATTTTGTAGAGCTTAAAAAAACAAATAATTTAGTATATTGAAGCGTTATTATGCGCCTAATGGTTACGGAGAAAATTCCAAAAAATTGTAAATTTAAAATTCCCATGTTATTCTTATGGAGAATAAGTAAACTGTTGTAGTTTGCTTGTTTATGAACATATTTTGATCAATTTGGAAAATGTTTTTATTTCTTACTAACTATTAACATTTTACAAAAAAAAAATAGTTTTACCCTCCCTGATGCAGCAAACCTAAGTACTTGTTAGACTAATTCTATTTAAATCGGGGAAAATGTTATATTTTTAAGTAGACATTTCAGTGTAAATCCAATCAGTCAAATGGAAATTCGCTTAGTCTGCAGGTTTGCTGCGGCGGGGGTATTTATAGATATGCTACATTTTGGACATTTTGTCCGTTGCTCTAAAGATGTTTTTGTCAGGGTGATGACCAATGGCAAAAATAATGACATAGCAATAAGAGACGTGAAGGATGAGGAAGTTGGAGTATGAGAAGTCGATAAACTGTGTGCTACGCATCAAGCTAATATACTCAGTGTAGGAGCCTAAAGCGGGGCAAGTGTCTTCTGAGTACAGACAGAAATAGAAAAAGTTGTCAGTCTGTAATAGCACCAATGTCACTGTACTCGATCATCTGCAGGAATACAGGTCAGATAAAATGGGATCTCACATAATCGTAGTTGGATGATCAAGACTACTATAATATATTTAAAAATCTGAAATCTTAACATTTAGCCTAGAATGTGAACTTTTGAGATTAAAGATCATAATACAATGATTATTTGATCTGTTCCAGAAATACCAGATAAGCCGATGGAGAGGAAGACAGGCCTTGAGGAGTTGGACGCTCTTAGTGAGAGCTTATTGAGGCAGAGTTTACCAACTGTTACACAGCCTCCGCCTCGGTAAGTTAACAAATAACACTTTTTCAGTAATTCAGAATATTTTACAAATTTGCTATAAGTTGGTAGTGCCACGGACTTTGGGCCCAAGGCAGCAATTTCATCGATTCGGACCCTTGTACCTGCCACTACTTTTTATCAGTTCAGTTCACCTTTGTACTGCACCGGCTCACCCCTTGCTTTACTGAATATGTTCCACACACAGATCCGTAGCCTATGTGGACGGCAAATGCAAGGTTTAAACTAAGATGCCTCCACTCTCTTTGATAATAAAAAAGACTGTCACATTAAACAGTTTCAAGATGACCTGGATTACGATTTGCGATAAATTTACCACACATAAAAAATAATATCTAAGATTAGGCTAGGCCTAGTGAATTTGTGCGAACATTTAAATAATAAACATCTCATCTAACCCATAAAATGGACTCACTTGAAGATATATGAAGATTAGCTTACTGAAAAATTTATTTCAGGTTATTTTTTTTTTAAGTAGTGACTTATAAAAACGTTTTACACGTAAAAAGTCATGATAACTTATTGATTTGGTTAATCTGAACCTTGGTTTATGACATGAAAGAATACATCTGTATATTATTCCTGACAAAATTTATTTTATTTTAATGTACACACTTGCAGTGTACATTACGTCAGTACACTGTACACTGTACATTACACAGTAGTGTGCAACGTCAGTTTTTATTGTCAAACTGACTACCCTGTGAACATTTTATAGATGCTATTTAATTTGTAATCATTACAATTATTAAAAAAATTTATAGAAATGCTGTGGGAGTTTGGATGTTTTATACTTACAGTTAGTTTTCCATTGTTCCAGTGCCCCCGCCAAGATGTCTATGAACGAGCTGTCGTTATCACAACAGAACTCTCCCCTCCACGTCACACCCGCCATACACTCTACACCCGGCCTTCTAGACAGTGTGGCGTTTGACTTACTTTCTGGTATAGCCCAAGTTTCAAGTTCTACTAGCTTTAAGATAGTGATATTGCTATTAGTTTGCTTAATTTTGTTTTTCCAAGTTTCTGGTAAAAAAGTACGCTCTACCTTTAAAAACTCTCTGGAATGGTTTAGTTTCATTCACTGTTATAAGGTGGGCAATCCTATTTGTTTCTGCAGTGTGTAAATTACCTACTCACCATGTGCTTTATCCAGTGCCACTCTCAATCTTTCAACAATGGCTACCCCCTTTTTTGGCCTAAGATGCTAGGTACGAGGCAGAGATTGTTTTTCACATTACTTCAGACTAGACCTAGGGGTTGCGGAATTATCACTTAGATAAAATCCATTGGTGATTTTGTGGGATTTGAACCCAGGACCTCAGGGACCGCGCTCTAACCACTACACTAGCTTGCTCACTCCTTGGTGACTTTGGTCATAGAAAGGCCTCTCTTTACAAAGCAAAATAAGAACTGCGAAGCATGCCCGGAACCGTGTATTTTATTATGCTTTTTCCCCAAAGCAGAACAACGAGCGACGCTGCGACATTGTCGCGAACACGAAACGGGTCCGCGGAATTGGCTAACTCTGGAACTCGCTAACCCCATGTTAAACGCCCTATCTTCAAATTTGGTCGATGAGAGGAACTCGCTAACTTGTTCGGTTTCGGAATTGGCTAACTCCGGAACCCGCTAACCCGCTCTAGAGCCGGGTTAGCGAATTCCGTCCTCGTACGGAAGTCGCTAACTCGGTCCCTCGGCGGAACTCGCTAACTCCCAATCAGAAGCCTCGCGGGCCGTCCAATGGGAGCAAAGCACGAAGATTTTTAGCCAGTGTTGCCGAAAGTGTAGTACCTATATCGTATCGGTACCATAATGTCGTATCCTACGAATAACTATAGGATTAAGAGCAACGTAGTTGATAAAATGTACAAAAATATACCTTACATTATAGTTGATAGAGTCGATAAACTATATTTAGAAGTATGTTTAATATTATTCTTATGATTATTAGGGTGGAAAATGTATTATAGTCTTACCATAGCCTAACCAACACAAGTAAACTTTGGAGCTCGTATTTCGTGTCTAGTTCATGTCCGGTGACACTGATCGCAAGTGTCGACGAAATTGTGTTTCTATTATTTTATAGTTAACTTTATGATTAGTTGTTTAATGTTTGGTTGTATAACTAGGAGACGTGTTATTAGTTGTGATTAGAACGATTTATTTGGTTAAACGAGGTTTTAAATGACTGAAAACAAGAAACAATTGTATAAACAAAACACGACTTCTAAAGACAGTGCACCGAACAGACCTAACAATAAAACTGTCTTCAGCTGATCCATAAGGATGAGAAAATGTACTAATATAAGGGGGTATGTTTTGTATGTGGGTTTCTCACTTGAATAGTAGCTTATTGGGATGCAAAAAGATAATACTGAACATTTAATTTGGATCTTTTACATGTTACGAAATATCTATTATCGTAGTCCGCCATTTGTTTCTTTTATTGAAATAAATACCATTTTGTGAACTTCTGCAAATATGATTATTAAGTTCGTATTTTATATACTGGGCTTGTAACCTTGAATCATAAAATTGAATCATAAATCATGATAAAATGTACACGTTAAACGTCATTACAGAAATACATTGTAGTGGTAATGTTTTTTTTTAAATAGAGCTATTGAATTTAAATAAATATTGATCAATACATTATAAAGTGGTAGGCCTAATGTATTCATGGATTGCATTACAAATTTGTATATGCATATATACAACTTGAAAATTTCTGTTATCGTAGGCAATTAGTTAGAAGTCGGGTCATCCTCTTAATTTTGTTCAATTAATATTAATTTTACGTCTTTCAGTAGGCCTACTTTTTAAAAGTGTGGATTTTTTATGGTGCTAAATGGACCTAGTCGTTCTTGTTTGTTATCATTTTTATGAATGGTGGCCATAGCTAAAATTGTCTGATCTTATCCAAAAACAAAGCTATAGTCTATTGAGTAGCTCAGTACCGGGGAACAGGGAACCGAGCAATGGCTTGGTATAGTTTATTTCGATTGTGAAAGCAATATAAAGGAAACCCAACACTCAAATCAGGAAAATCCGTCAAGTCGTTGATTAAAAATCGTGAATTAAAATAAACCTGTCACGTTTTATTATATGAATATTATATCTTCTCCTATTATTTACTAGTGATGCTTAGGTGTACAAACTAAAAACTGTTTTAAAACATGTAACATTATTACTAAAAAATTCAACCCATTTTAGAATTAGGCAACTATTTACTAGTAGGCCTAAAATGCTTTGGTTTAAACCATTAGGCCTACAGCTATTCTATAAGTTGATATGAAACTTGATCTATGTCATATTTGTACACGTTTGACGATTCAACGACGAACATTTA
Source organism: Macrosteles quadrilineatus (assembly GCF_028750875.1). NCBI lineage: Eukaryota > Metazoa > Arthropoda > Insecta > Hemiptera > Cicadellidae > Macrosteles > Macrosteles quadrilineatus. The sequence goes on from NW_026542594.1 coordinate 180,745,277, forward strand.
ATTTTAACTAAGGGAGTATGTTTTATCTATGTTTTAAGTGTATGAATTAGTTATGCAAGTTACCATGGTTGATGACTGTATTAATTAATAGTTTTGGTTTATTACAACATTACGATTAAATTTGTTTTCTGCATGTTTGAGAACTTGCGTGTATTTTAGCTTAATTTAGTAGAGGTATAATTATTTAGTACCTATTAAACTGAATTTTAAATATTTTTCATATTATATTATTTTCTTTTATACTGATGGCATTTATATTTAAGATCAAAATCATAAACATTTAATTGGCCATTGTACAGTTAAATAAAAATAAAAAACATTTTTTCATGATTTTTTTATTGTCTTTGAATTACTTTGGACTAGTTATCTGTTAAAAGTGGAATTGATAACAAAAAACAATAACATTTACTGTATCTTCATTGACACTGACATTTTGAAATACGGCAGTGTACGAGTATTTCGTCGAATAAGGTTGGCAACGCTCCGTGCAGTGGGCGCGGCCGGTTTAGCGACTTCCAGAGTTAGCGAATTCCGCCGCGAGACAAAATCGAGTTAGCGGGTTCCGGAGTTAGCCAATTCCTGACTGAGACGGTTAGCCAGTTCCAGAGTTAGCCAGTTCCGACACACGACCGAGTTAGTGAATTCCAGAGTTAGCCAATTCCTACGTCTCCACGAAACGCCGAGAAACGCGGGCCTGCGGACACATTTACGGAGTCATAACGACGATCGCGCCGTGGCCGCGATTATTGGACCGACGATCGCACCGTGACCGCGAGTCATAACGACGATCGGGCTGTGACCGCGGAGTCATACCGACAGTCACGCCGTGACCGCGGAGTCATAACGACGATCGCGCCGTGACCGCGAAGTCCTACCGACGATCACGCTGTGACCACGAGTCATACCGACGATCACGCCGTGAACGCGGAGTCCTACCGACGATCGCGCCGTTACCGCGGAGTCATACTGACGATCATGCCATGATGGCGAGTCATACCGACGATCACGACGTAACCGCGGAGTCCTACCGACGATCGCGCCGTGACCGCGAGTCATACTGACGATCGCGCCGTGACCGCGGAGTCATACTGACGATCGTGCCGTGATGGCGGAGTCATGCTGACGATCGAGCCGTGACCGCGAGTCATACCGACGATCGCGCAGTGACCGCGAGTCATGACGACGATCGCACCGTGACCGTGGAGTCACACCGACGATAACCCCGTGACCGCGGAGTCATACCGACGATCGCGCCGTGACCGTGGAGTCATACCGACGATAACCCCGTGACCGCGGAGTCCTACCGACGATCGCGCCGTGACCGCAGAGTCCTACCGACGATCGCGCCGTGACCGCGGAGTCATACTGACGATCATGCCGTGATGGCGGAGTCATACCGACGATCGCGCCGTGACCGCGAGTCATGACGACGATCGCACCGTGACCGTGGAGTCATACCGACGATAACCCCGTGACCGCGGAGTCATACCGACGATCGTGCCGTGACCGCGAGTCATGACTACGATCGGGCTGTGACCGCGGAGTCATACCGACAGTCACGCCGTGACCGCTAAGTCATAACGACGATCGCGCCGTGACCGCGAAGTCATACCGACGATCGCGCCGTGACCGCGAGTCATGACGACGATCGCACCGTGACCGTGGAGTCATACCGACGATAACCCCGTGACCGCGGAGTCATACCGACGATCGCGCCGTGACCGTGGAGTCATACCGACGATAACCCCGTGACCGCGGAGTCCTACCGACGATCGCGCCGTGACCGCAGAGTCCTACCGACGATCGCGCCGTGACCGCGGAGTCATACTGACGATCATGCCGTGATGGCGGAGTCATGCTGACGATCGAGCCGTGACCGCGAGTCATACCGACGATCGCGCCGTGACCGCGAGTCATGACGACGATCGCACCGTGACCGTGGAGTCATACCGACGATAACCCCGTGACCGCGGAGTCATACCGACGATCGCGCCGTGACCGCGAGTCATGACTACGATCGGGCTGTGACCGCGGAGTCATACCGACAGTCACGCCGTGACCGCGGAGTCATAACGACGATCGCGCCGTGACCGCGAAGTCCCCCAGAGGGGAGGTAAATGCTCCGTGTTGGTATCGGCATTTTCAAGTTGGCCACAGACATGGACGATTGGGCATTGGGTCCCAGTGACATTCCTTTATCCAGGATGGAGGGGTGTTTAGCTCTAGGAGAGATGGAAGTACATCATAATCTCTAACCTACCTGTGTCTGTGGTTCTTTGGGCTTCGGCCTGCTTGTTGTGTGCGACCAGCATTCAGTGGGCAAATCCTCGACTTTGGAAGTAACCTTTCCTGGAGGTGAAAACGGGCAAGTACCCGCAGCTCACGGGGACACTTAAGGGCAACGTAACTTTCCGCAGTGTGAGGGCAACGGTTTGTAGGTACTTATGCAAACCAATCCCTGTCTCTGAGCACGGACGGTATGGTTATCTTGAGTGTGGGGGGTTCTTCCCGGAACCTCAATTGAGTCAAGGGTGTCGCCACCTCTGGTGGATAGGTTCATCCGGGTGGGTCCCACTTCTATACCTGCCTCCTTTTGGGAAACCCTGATGGCCTGGCAGTGATGTTGGGTCTGACGGGCAAACGAAGTAGATCGGGTGCTGGGTCCGAGCCCGCCAGGGGTATCTGGGGATCTATCGCTCTGGTTATCTCTGGTTTCCCAGCAATGGGTAAGGCCTCGATCGGGCAGCGGTGTAAATGGGAGGTTGGGGTTCCCCCCGTCAGCGTGCTGATGGTCCCCTTCCTCCTGGCTATCGATGGCGGGTTCTGCCTGTCGGGGATTAGATAGGTCCCGAGTGTTGCTTGCACTAAATGCGTCGGGGCGCTCTACCATGGACCTCTAGGTCTCGACCTAGTGGAACCCAGGTGGAGTGACGCTTAAACAAGTAGCCGGAATCCCTGGTTAGGATTGAGGGGCAACCCTCTCTCCGAAGGGTCTGCTTCGGCAGCCGGCGAGCTTGATGACCTTAAGTCATCCGCCCATGATGTGCTAAAGGTTGATGCGTAAGCTTCGGCCTACATCATGGGGCCCGGGTATGTCCTAAAGGATAGGTACCGGGTATGCAGTCAGGGGGCTTCGGCTCTCATGACAAAACGAAATGGAATGGAAATGGAATGACCGCGAAGTCCTACCGACGATCACGCTGTGACCACGAGTCATACCGACGATCACGCCGTGACCGCGGAGTCCTACCGACGATCGCGTCGTTACCGCGGAGTCATACTGACGATCATGCCATGATGGCGAGTCATACCGACGATCACGACGTAACCGCGGAGTCCTATCGACGATCGCGCCGTGACCGCGAGTCATACTGACGATCGCGCCGTGACCGCGGAGTCATACTGACGATCATGCCGTGATGGCGGAGTCATGCTGACGATCGAGCCGTGACCGAGAGTCATATTGACGATCGCGCCGTGACCGCGAGTCATGACGACGATCGCACCGTGACCGTGGAGTCATACCGACGATAACCCCGTGACCGCGGAGTCATACCGACGATCGCGCCGTGACCGTGGAGTCATACCGACGATAACCCCGTGACCGCGGAGTCATACCGACGATCGCGCCGTGACCGTGGAGTCATACCGACGATAACCCCGTGACCGCGGAGTCCTACCGACGATCGCGCCGTGACCGCAGAGTCCTACCGACGATCGCGCCGTGACCGCGGAGTCATACTGACGATCATGCCGTGATGGCGGAGTCATGCTGACGATCGAGCCGTGACCGCGAGTCATACCGACGATCGCGCCGTGACCGCGAGTCATGACGACGATCGCACCGTGACCGCGGAGTCATACCGACGATCGCGCCGTGACCGCGAGTCATGACTACGATCGCGCCGTGACCGTGAGTTCTATAGACGATCACCCCGTGACCCGCGAGTCACAAGTTTCTATAGGTACCTGTAAATTGTTACCCATTTTTTGGTTTTTATAGATCAGTGCCACAAATGGTAAAAATTGATTTCGTATGTCTTTTTTGGTAACTGCAATACAGTACTTTTTTTTATGCACAGAAAAAAATCCTGTCCCATCCCGTCCCGAAAATCGGGAAGGAAATAAAAATCCCGTCCCGTCCCGTCCCGAACTAAAATTTCAATCCCGTCCATCCCTAGTGTGTTTATATAAAGAAACTATAGTACATTTAAAGTTTTACTTCTGAAGACCTTGTTAACACTTGTTAAGGTATGTGTATATATATATAGGTATTTAAAAAAAAGTAAATTTAAATAACCTGATTATGCCTACCCCTTAATAGTTTTTTAGTTTTTTGTTTTAAAAGTAGGCTATACAAGTTATTGAAATTTACTTATTTTATTTAACTATATTACTAGTAGCCCTAAAGAGTGAATATATATATATATATACCGGTATATAAGTCATTATTTAGCTTTTTAGTTTTAGCGCTTGCGGACACATTTTGAGGTTTTCACAGGCCGTTGCAGACACGTAGGAACCATTCTGCTTTGGGGTGCTTTTTCAACTTTAACCACAGCTTTATAAATCCTGTTTTGTTCACCAGATGGCCCAAGTGACCTGTTGACCTCGGAGCCACCTCAGTTAAACGGAGATGCTTGTATTCTAGACACTTCGAAGCCAGAACCTCTGCTAGAGATTGAACAGACTCCTGTTAAAAAGACTGAAGAGAACAAGACTATAGAACAACCCAAGGAACAGATTGTCGTTAGATCCTTGGGAGACGTAAATGTTACCTTGGACAGTATAAAACCTGGTGAGCTTTGAAATTAAGACAAGATTTAAGTTGTGCATGATTTGGTTGATAATATTCTGTAAGCTGTTCTTATTTTTGGCAAGATTGGCATTTTTGGTGGAAGAAACTGTTTAACAGTTTTAAAGTAAAGTGGTTAAAAACCCTCAAATTTGTGTGGATACGCTGGTGCTTGGACCTGTCTCTTTCACACGGTAGTCTGAGATGCTAGTTCAACAAACACCCAAAAGTAGATTTTTCTATCAGTGATTTTCCAACATGAAACTTCTTCTGACTAATTCAGCTTATATTATTAAAAATTTCAATTTGTTGTCAAAAAACCAATTCAAGCTAGTAGTTTTTAATTGTATTAAATGGTCTATACCGAACAGTGTCCAGTGTTTCAAACCTAAAAGTTTATACCTTTTTTTGTGGGAACTTTCAAACTAGTTGTGACCAAAGCCTATGTGTTTTGTTGGAAGAAATTATCTTATGTAATGACCATGGAGACATTACTGATATCGTGGTATATATTAATTTTCAAACGAATAATCTTATCAGATTTCGAAATTTGTTTGATGTTCCTTTTTCTTGAATACTTCTTCAACCAAACTTGCTATTATACAAAGCTATGGGAGTTAAAAATTCGTTGTAAAATGCTCTATTCATCAGAATGAATGATACCTCAACAAGTGAGTTTTCAAGCATTTAAAATTGAATTTATTGACACTAAAGGCAATATGTAAAAGTAAAATTCCGGTCAATGCTTGTGGCTATTTAAAATCATGCATAATATTCTTTATTTTATTGCACTGTCAACTAACAATGAAAGTACTTCAGTATTTTATGTGGACGTTGTAGGCAGTTTACCTCCGCTGACTGTAGTAGAAGAGCGAGGCATCTCCGTCAAGATCCACTTTGGCAGAGACAGTCCTCGGCCCGACGTCTCTGTGTTTGTCGTCACCACCACTAGCAGCAGTCAGTTCCCAGTCACCGATTACCTGTTTCAAGCCATTGTACCCAAGGTATTGTCAGAAGTTATGTGGTACTGATTATTATTGGGCCAAGAACTCTGGGTAACTCATAGTAATTAGTCCGTATATCGTGCTCTTTGTACTCATCAAATGCCAGGATAAGTCAATGATGTTTTTACTTTTTTTTATTTTTACAGCATTGGGGTTGTACTATTTCGTTATAGTTAGAAGACATACTAAATAATTACAAATTAAAATCGTTTGAGCCTTTTTTGTGTTCCTGAAATCTACTGCAGGTGTAGTCTGTTGCTCTGCACACATCTACACGGAGACATTACTTCAAAAACCACTTTTTTGGGGGTTCATCGGGCCCAAAACAGATAATGCTACACTTTCTCCTTACACTCAGCCTATTTGTAAGGGGGGGGGGGGCAGTATGCATATATTTGGATTTGTTAAACCATAAATCATTAGTTATCAATGGATTTAATCCCAATACTTTTTCATATCAGATAAAGATTTACTTGAGTTACTTTTGATGGGAGTTCATGAGACCAGTTGTCACTGTAGTTTGATGTTTGTAGGGGTGCAAGTTGAAGCTGCAGCCTCCGTCCAGCACTGAGTTACCAGCTCACAACCCCTTCCTACCTCCAGCTGCAATCACTCAGGTCATGTTGATAGCCAGCTCTACAAGGGTGAGTCTGGTAGACCTACTGTCGGGGAAAAAAGTTTAGCCACTCGAGTTTGGAGCTCTACAGAAAAGTAACCAACTAACTTAGAAAAACACGTAGTATATCTAAATTTTCGTTGTTTTATTCTACGTTTCCCTGTGAAAACAAAATTTTTTTAGCTTGTTTAGGAAATTTTTTATGACAGTCGAAAGGTAAAAACTGCCTGTTTTTTTTAGAGTACCAAAAACCATCGTATGACTTTGAAAATTCGCACAATGTAAACTAAACGGCAGAACTTTATCAAACTTTAATACAATATGGACACATATATAATGAATTAATTTGTGTAGTTTCAGAATTTTTACCCTACCCAAAAAGTTTTTGTTGTAACTTTTGTAAATCAACTTTTTATCAAAAACGGCAAACGCTAGAGAAAAAATTAAAAGCTTGTTTCGAAGGTGATTGTTTTTGTATTTGAAATACTGATACTGCTCAACCAAATTGTTACGCATGTCATTTATATAAATTAACAAAAAACTGGATGATCTCGCGCCTGCAAGGGGTGCAAACGCCATCGCTCGCTCAGGAATCCAGTGCAGTGTTGCCACGATGGACCTTGACCGAGCGTAAGGTGATTCACGCAGTGTGTGTCACAGACTGACTCACAGGAAATATCATGTTTTGCATTCATCCAAATGGTCGAAAGTATTACCACCCCAAATATAGGTGCTAAATCTAAATTGTCAGATTGGGAATATGCAATGATTGTCAGTGCTATATGTTTTTTTTTAGAAGTGAGGGAGTGACGTTGGAGGTCCAAAGCCATCATTAGAAAAGGTGATAGGAAATGGTAATTAATAATAACTGCTGTTCAGTTTTGACTCAACAGTTCGCAGCCCATCGCTGCTCAGTGTCCAGGTGTTCAATTTGGCAACACTGTATGGGGTATGCACCCAGTCAGAGCCGGTGGCGGTATGGAAGTGCCTTATTCGGCCTCTGCACTATCCAAATTAAATTTTAACTTATATAAATAATATGCGTAACAATTTGGTTGAGCAGTATCAATATTTCAAATACAAAAACAATCACCTTCGAAACAAGCTTTTAATTTTTTTTCTAGCGTTTGCCGTTTTTGAGAAAAAGTAATTTACAAAAGTTAGAACAAAAACTTTTTGGGTAGAGTATAAATTCTTAAACTACACAAATTAATTCATTATATATGTGTCTATATTGTATTAAAGTTTGATAAGGTTCTGACGATTAGTTTACATTGTGCGAATTTTCAAAGTCATAAGATGGTTTTTGATACTCTAAAAACAGGGAGTTTTTACCTTCCGACTGTCATAAAAAATTTCCTAAACGAGCTAAAAATTTTTTGTTTTCACAGGAATACGTAGAATAAAACAACGAAAATTTAGATATACTACGTGTTTTTCTAAGTTAGTTTGGTAACTTTTCTGTAGAGCTCTAAACTCGAGTGTCTAAACTTTTTTCCCCGACAGTAGAGTAGGTGTGTGCGATGCATCGAAATTCCGATTCGATGCATCAAATCGCGATTTGATTCTGCGGGGGTAAAAACAATTTGATTCATGGGGGAGTCAGTATCCATATATGAAAAACACCTGCAGAAAGTCAATGCAATACCCGCAATTTAATGTTTCCTCTGTACCTTACCTCTCTGTATCTTACCCTTTTCATTCTAAACAATCAGTCATAATCAGTCAATCATTGATTTCAAAGATAACATACAGTAGACTCTCAGTAATCCGGCAGATATAGGACCGTGATACTGCTAGATTAGTGAAAATGCCGGTTTACTGGAATGTTATCAATAAAAACACTTGAAACTTGTCTCCAAAGATCGCAACCGCTATTCCCGCGATTGGGCATGATAACAATGACGTTTCCGTAATCGTAGGAGACGATGATAACGTCTACACGTCCACGGGTGATGATCAGAATTTATCGTGGAATACAACGATAATGTCATCTAACGGCCAAGGAAGATGTATATGATTTTGCCGCAATGGCACAAGACAACGATGACGATTCCGTGACCGCGGGAGTGGATGATGAGGTTTACACGGCCGCGGGAGATTTTGCCTCGATCGTGGAATATAACGATAATGTCTAAACAGGTGGGGGAGTTGTTCATAATTTTGCCGCAATCACAAAAGACTACAATGATGTTTCTGTGTTTGCGGGAGGCGATGATAATGTCTAAACGGCCGCGGGAGATGTCATGATTTTCTACTATTGCAAAAGACGACAATGACCGTGGTAGTGGATGATGATGTCTACACGGCCGCGGGAGATAATAAGAATTTTCACACGATCGCGGAAGACTTCCCCTGTCAAAAGACACCTGGAGTGGCGCAGTGCCGGATTAGGGAGAGTCTACTCTCGTTTTGGTGGTGCAACAGCCTAGATTAGAGCGTGATTTGGACTGTGACATCATTCACAATAAGCCTCCAACCATTTCTAAGACTAGCTACATAACTAAAATACTCCTCTCCTCCCTCTTGGCTTTATAGTTTACTCTCTTCAACAATTTGGCTATTCACAACTCTCTTTTTACCATGCAGATTTTATATCAATAGAATTCCATACACTCAATGAATGAAACTCATTTATTTTTTAGTTCAATGATAGTATTAGTGATTGGATAAGATTGTGTCTCACTGCTATTTTAGGAGTTGCATTGTAAACCATACATTTAGTGGTTGTGTTTGAATGGATATAAGTTTCAAGGTTTTTGTAAAATGTTATCCACACTAAGTGAATTAAGAGATTTTTGTTAGATGAACTAAAACACAATAAATGAGGCTTCTATAGGTCCTGAAAAATAAAAAGTTATCAGTAATTTCTATTGATGTAATGTGACCACTATTTTTTTTTTCAGGAACCAATTTTACTGAGAGTTGTTGTCAGCTTTAATATGGACGATGAAACCGTCACAGAAATGAAAGAAATAGAATCATTCTCCCTCTCCAGCTCATGAGGTTAAGATTTTCTTCGTTTGTAAATAGTTTGCCGCAAATGCATTGTGAATCACTGCTGTAAAAATGTATAATTATTCGTATAAAAACGTTAACTATAGAATTATTGAAACAAATATAATGGATTTGCAATTTATTTTTATGTAACATTATTAATGTTTATTTGACTGTTTTTGTATACAACTAATTATCAAGACATTAAACAGATAACGATTACAAGGAAGTTTGGCTGGCCAAAATTATGTAAAGACTTGAATTCTTATGAAAAGGGAGCGTAACCAATATATTTTTCACTTATGTAAATTTGTTGATTCGATACTGTCCTTTGTCATTAATGGTGGACCTTACAAAATACTGTGATTTCACAGATTATTTGATAAGATATTTATTGAATAGCAAAGGCTAGAAGTTATGGACTATAAATAAAAACTCACATTAAAAATTAAGATTGAAGACCTCTTTGTCGTGTACTTTCCAACAGCCTGTTTTAATGTATTTTTTTATGAATTGTCATATTGTGCTATAATTAGTCATAAAATAAAATACTGTAGCATTGTGATTCTATCAGGGGGATGTAATATTTGGTTTCGTTTACCTTGGCAAAGCTGCTTCAAATTTTGATATTTTGGAGGCTCAGGAAAAATAAGCTTTGTTGGCTGGAAAGGTTGGAGTGAATAGTCTATCTACCATTGTCTTTGTCAACTGCAATTATATTTCTAATACTATTGTAAAATATGAAGCCTCTTTGGATGTCTGATTATGTTCAAGTGCCCTGATGTCATTTAAATGCTTCTCTTATGTTAATTTTACACTGTGCGCCTTAAGAGTTAAAATTTGTAGTTAGCGGAAAACTCAAAATAAATATCTTAAGGTGACAACATATCTTGTTTAGGTGCTGTGTTTCTTGGACGAGTTGAATTTTGAATAACTTCTTGAATTTTAAAGTTTTTATTGATTATAAATAATTTGGTTTTCCACTATAAATTTTTTAAATTATTTGAATTAAATTATCTCCTAACTTCCATGTAGGTTATTTAAAAGAGAGTTACACAGTCTTAGAATTATGTTTTTGTAAACTAACTTTTCAATGTTTTATTATTTTAAGTATTTACTGTGCAATCAACCATGTTGTCCTCATGTCATTCCATTCCATACCATTGTTGTTATATTGTTTGTTCTAGTTTGTTGATGTATTTGCAAGTTTATGAGAGTTTAAATGTTCATTATCAGATAATGTTTTATGTTTACTTTAGTTGTGAATTATTTTATCATACAGCTATGTAGTGTACTGACAATGAATACAAACCCTTTAAGAAGTGAAATGCTTATGGAGAATAGTCAGACTGGAATTTTGCCGTCGAAATGAGCTTTGTGGGGCCGCCGCTAGAATCGCTTGTGCAGCGGACACGCTACTATATCTCTCTCTCTTTCTAAACCGATTCTTTGTCTCACTAAATGTCATTCAGTCATCTGACTTGACCGCACGCTCGTGATAGTCTACCTAGCGGCGGCCACAGGAACTAACCAAAATTCAATCCCGGACTGAATTTTTAACAAAGGCATTGCGCTTCTTAAGGTGTTTGTATTCATTGGTACTGATCAGTGCCACCATGTGTTTTTTTTAGTTTAGTAGGCTACAGTAGTTAGTTAACTGTTTCCTTTAGATCAACCTTAATTTTATGAATTTGTTCAGCTTTAAGGCATCACTTCTAGGTGACTTTAGTAATAAATTGTTATGAGAAAATGTAAAACTGATATGTTAATATTGTAAGGTTTTTGACCTTAAACAAATTTGTTGTGATCTCTTGTTACTTAATTTAAAAATATCATAAACCCCAATCTTACGAGCTTTAAGCTTTATGTAATTGATCTGATAGAATTTGTCTTATCATGTCCGGTCTTCAAGTTGTGTTAGTATTATTTATTGACTAATTAGTTTTAATCTTGCAATGAAACTGAAGTATTAATGCTTGTATACTGTACTTAGAAAGAAATCATCATAGACTAATAATTGTGTCTTCTTTTATATCCTCATTCTTTCTTGTTTAAATGATTTTTTTGGATAGTAATATTAAATTAATATAAAATGAACATTGTTTTAATGATTTTCTATTTACAGAATTTTTTCACTAAATAAGTACACACAAGATTTACTAAATTACATATATTACTTTTGCTTCCATTGCTGCTAGCCATTCACACAAGTTATCTTTGTTTCTCAGCTTTTGTTCTTTAGCTCATGAGCAGTTCCTTATACAGCCTACAAAGTAACTTCATCCTCTTATTTGTTTTCCTTTTTTGGATTTAAAAACCTCCACTTCCAACTTAAGTATTTCATCCTCCAATTTTCGCTTTATCAAGGAGGAAATTCCTTCTTTAACATGAATAAAATGTTAACCTACAAGCTTGAGTTTTCATAAAAACTTCATGTAACTTTTTTAGGACCAAATTGAATGTTATTAACTGTCATATTGCAAAAGTGAAACAATCCTCTACCTTAAATTATTTTTGTTGTTTATTCATAATTAATTAAAAACCATTGTGATAAATTAGTATTTTTAGGTTTGATTGCAAGAGAATCACGTTGATAGCTTCTTCCCTTTAGAAATAAGGGCTTTTTCTTGAATTTGTTGCCACCAAAGTTAGAGAAAATATGGTCTACACAGTAAGAAATGTTATCCTTAGTTAATGGCATTCGATTATTGACAACCAATATTTAAGGGAATAAATCAGTTGCTACATCTTGTCTGTACACAAGTTCAACCTTTAAGGTAATTTCTTGTGTACATTACACTAGATGTAGTGTATTTGTTTCTAAGCTTGTCTCGTGGCAGAACATTTCAGGTGTTGTCCTATTCTGCTGTTCTCAATAAAAATTTTGCACAGGATTGAAAGTGTAAAGATGCCTTGAACATTAGAACCTGGGTTATCAGGGGTAATTGGAGGGAGGGAGACCACGAATAATTTGATAACACGAATGATCTTATCTGTTACAAAAATATATAACAAACCCATAAAACACTGTACCGTATAAATAGATATTAATTTGGCATTTTCATAGCGCGTCTCAAATTTGGCAATAGCTAGCCAATGACCAATAAATCACGTAATTACAAAACAGTAGAAAGTCTAGTAAGCTACTGCAAGTGAAAGGCTACCCACCTATACCGGCGTTTCAGGACAGAGGAATGTCAATAATGATAAGCTATCCATCATTTATGTCCCTGTAGTTGAAAACATTCATATAAAAAACCAATAAAAACGTTAGACAACTAATTTTACGCTCGAGATGAATGTGTTTACGTCACAATAAACATAAATATTGTCCAATTGACGGCACTAGCCTTGTCTTGTGATTGGCTGCTGCCAACTGCAAACTTTCGCGATCCAGACTTCACTTACTCAGCAGGCCTGCTTCGGCGGGAGTATTATTTATCAACTTTAAACAGTAGCCATGGTTACTTATTAAGTTATCCAATCACAGGCTACTAAGTTGCCATGGTTAATGATCACCCAACAGGGCCGGCGAGAGCCGTCACATGCCCCTTATTTTCCTGATTTAGTGCCCAGCCGCCTCCGTGCCGTTTTGTTACACATACAAAATACATTTTAAAAATGCATGGTAGTTTGATTAATTCTTGTGCTCACAGTTGCAACTTTATTCTATTAAAAAATTACTAAGTGAACTGAAAAACCATGCTTAATGTTTTTACTATTAGCAGTGTTAAATGTCCAGAAAAGATTTTACATTTGATCGGGTCGGGCCCCCTTCAGAGCCCAGGGCCCCAGCCCTGTCACCCAATCACTGCCTACTAAACTTTAACTTGTCATCAGTCTCCTTACCCCAATGAGAGCTATTGTAACAGCTCACAGCAGGGTGTAAGGAGCATAAGATAAGTTCAACCTTGACTCCATCTTGGAGATCTTGTATTTATTTGTTCTTCCGTTTGATTTTAGTCAAAGAGCAGGGATGTTTAAAAGACAATGATGTGGGAGCCTTAAAATGCATATCAATAAGGGGCCGAAATTGTTGAATGCCATGCATTTGAACACACTAGGATATAAAAATACAGTAGAACCCCGGTTAACCGAAACGGTTCCATAAAATAATACAGAGCTAAAATATAATTAATACGTAATGTAAAATGCTGTAATAACTTCAGTTGTTTAGTTTGAAGTATATTCTAACCCATAGCTGAAATTTCTTAACACACAGACAATGTCTTAATAGTTAATAGTTATTGTTTTAAATTCATTTTCCAACTCACCGTGGTAATACATACATAATATTTAGCATGATGGATTAACCGAAAAAAATTGGTTATCTGAAACGGTTCTACTCTCTTTATTTCGGTTAACCGGGGTTCTACTTTAATACCATTTTAGTAAATTTATACACCTAACTTTTAGCACCTTTCATAATTCAGATGGTATAGTTGAAGTAGAAAATAAAACACAGACTGTAACAAATTTCACATTATTTGTTTATTAAAATAAACGACATAATTTAACACGGCATCAGCTCGTGCTGGTTCTTCTTCCAAATTTCCAGAGATCCGTGCTCGGGACGGTACTTGACGTTGCAGCCGTCGTTCTCCAGTCTGTTGTCAGCTTTGAGCTGCTCGTACGTATCTCTGTCGTACTTGGTGAAACCCCACTTCTTGGAAACGTAGATCTAAAAAAAACATGGTTTGTTATGATTTTTTTTTAAAATTGGAACTTGAGATTGGTCAAATTTTCACCATTGTTCAATAGTTACCAGAAACAGAAATCAAATTTCCCAAGTTTTAATTGAGAAATAAAAAAAAAATATATTGTTACCACACATTTAAATAGGTTGTAACCTACTGCTTTCTTCATACACTGGTAAAATTATCCTGCTAATATAATTTAACATATTTCTGACAAGATAATTTTAAATTTGTTTGACTCTACATTAATATCAACCCCTAACGACTCCACAATACAATTTTGGTTTAGTTTGTAAAAAGTACATAAAACAATTAGGTTTTTTATACTTTATAAAGGTGAAATAAAATTGAATGTTTAATATCCTACACTCAATTCCATTCATACTTGGCTTAAAATACCTAACTTTGTATGGTCGCCATTTCATTGAAAAGTATTAAAGTAAGTATTAAGTATGATTAATTTACTACATATTTGAAGAATCCACACAGCAGCCTACACAAATAATACATTACCTCAGCAAGGGTTTGATAAAATTGATTAGAACAAGACTAAAAGCTACTAATTTAATGTTCAAAATACCGTATAATAATTGATGGAAAATTGAATACAAAGTTCAACTAACCTTCTGACGACCGGGGAACTTGAACTTAGCACGACGCAGAGCCTCAATGACTGACGCCTTGTAACGGTCGCTGGAGCGGACGCTCATGATTGGCTGACCGATCCTCACTCGGGCGACTGTCCCTTGGGGCTTACCAAACGCTCCTCTCATCCCAGTCTGGAGCCTAAGGTCAAACAATTACAAACCACTAATTATTGGACCAGTAAGTTAGAAAACTATCTCTTCCTTAGTTGAAAATGGTAACAGTGAATTATACTAATATTTTGTGTATATAGGTAGTGTAAGTTTTTCATCTCTTGTGCCAGTTCTGATTCTTGCGCGCACAGTAAGCCTGCTATACTCACAAACAATCCTAAACCACCAATGTTATTTTAAAGATTTAAATATATTAAATCTAAATGGCAATAAAATCATGCCTTCTAGCACAATGCAAGTTGGATGTGGTAAATAAAATAAAAACTTTGAATAATTTAGTTATAACATAAAACTGTTACTTTGCTAAATATAAATCCTGCACCTTACCCGCTCAAACTTACTCATGTTTTACAATGTAGTTAATAATAAAGAAATCAAGGAAAGTTAACTTACAGGTTGTGTTATGAAAGCTTAATTCCAATTTGCCAAAGTACCTATGTTAATGAACAGATTTCACCCACCTATCAGCTCCAGCGCAGGACAACATCTTGTTGATGCGGATGACGTGGAAGGGATGGAGTCGCATCCTGATGTGGAACTGGTCCTTACCGCAGTTCTTGACCATGTACTTGTTGGCACAGATACGGCCGGCTTCCAGAGCCTGAAAAACAAGCGGAGTTATTGGTAAATTAACTGCAAATATTTATTAATCAAGCAGTTAACTTTACACTGATCATTGGGTCTGCGTAGCATGACAAGCAGGACTGGAGTAGTTGTGTTCAGTGTGTATACTGGCAATATACACTTAATACTGTACACTCATCACAATAAGCAAATTGTAGGTGTTTTATGTAAAAAATTGTTAAGTTCAGTAGATGAAATATTTAACAAAAAATGAACATTACAGTAGACCCCCTCTTAACCGACCTCGTATTAACCGATAATCGGACTATCCGCCGTTGATCGTAAAATAATACAGTTTCATGGTGAGGTAGCCTCTGGATCACTAAATTTAAGCTAAATGGTTTAAGTTACCTGGCTTCGTCAAGTGATCCTTCTTCAGTATTACACTACTATAGAGTGTAATAGTCGATTTAAGTGTATCGACGAATCTAACCAAATTGGTTAGATGACCTATTGACGTTTTTGTTAATCTGAAGATGGACTTATTTTCAAGTCCGAAACTATAGTAGTGTAATACTGAAGAAGGATCACTTGACGAAGCCAGGTAACTTAAACCATTTAGCCTAATACAGTTTGTTTTAACCGACCTTGCTTTGAGAGCAGCTCGGTTTAACCGCCGCTTTCTAGGAATCTCGGCATTTCCGCTCCCACGCTGGGCGATGAGAACTGAACCATACGCTTATCTCCACAGGATATGACTAACAATAAGTTATTTTGTGATGATCACAAAAAATATAGCATAAACCTATTGTCAGTTTGTCATCATCGTTCGTAGCTCGAGCACATCTGATCTGATTTGTCATCTGTGCAGCAAATTTATAACATCATAAAGTGCGTTACGATTTTGAAACTGATTATCTTATCGCTGGAGTAAACAAACAACGCAACTTGTAGGGAGGGCAGGGAAGGGGTGTTAACAACTCCAAGGTCAAGATAGTTTTTGTGCCTCGAGCCTCCAGTGAGAGGCTATAAATAAACGTCCTGTCTTGTAACAAAATGGTCGCTTGTATCTTTAATGACGACAAAAGGTTCTTTACTGTATTACGATGTATTTGGAAAGCATTAATTAATACATTACAGTAGTAAAGTTATTAAAATAGGAATTTTATTGACTCTTGCCTAGTATTAAAATATATTCACTGAAAGTAGGCCTATTTGACTTATCCGTGATTTGTGTTTATTTGTGACATTTCTATCAATATGAAAAAGGAGATAAGAGTAGTTTATTTTATAAATAATGCAAGTATGACTTCAAAATAATGATTATATAATTCCAAATGAATAGCACTTTATTATGTTATGATTTTAGGGATTGCCCGTTTTATCCGACCTTTTGAATCATCCGACCTAGGTCCGGTCCCATTAGGGTCGGTTAAGGTCTACTGTACTAGGTAAAAAAACAAAACAACTCTCAAATAGGTACTCAGGTTGGCCTAACTTACCTCAGAGGAAAGCTGTTCATATTCATCAGAGACAAGATGAACGCAGAGTGGGAAATCTTCCACACGAGCTTTCTTCTTTCCCAGATCAAAGATCCTGATCTTAGGGTCAGGCACACCACGACAAAACCTTGACTTGGGGTAAGGCTTGTTTTTGCAGTAACGATAACTGAAACATTACAAGGTCAAGTAACTTAGTAGGCCTAACTGATCATCATTGATCAATAGATCCACCAGAAACCAACAAGATCTGTTCAACTAATGGTTAGTTCTCTGTTAAACACAGACAAAAACAGCATTTGACAGCTAGGAATGGCCTTTATTACACATACATACTTTTAAACATTCATTGGATACAGTTCCGCAGAGAACCTACAATATAAGTTTTAGGTACCTTATTATCGCAGGCTGTTTTATGGACAAGAACCGCCAATGCCAATAACAAATAATTTTCTAGTATATCTTAGACAGAACAAAGGATAATAAATTTTCATTAGGCTATTTAAATAAGAATGAAAAAAATGACTGAACATCGACAGTTTAATCGCACTAACTAATCTTAATCAGAACTTTTAGCCTACATGATAAAATCAAAATAGTCCAAACACTGGTTAGGTAGGCCTAATTAGGCATATTAAATGACTGATACTTAAACGGATTAAGTTTATTAACTTACACAAAACACTTTTTTTCCATTAAGATTGTGAGCCCTGAATTATTAGCCTTAGCCATGGGTAAGTAAAAGTGCACATCCCCTGAATTGTGATACTCGAAGTAGGCCATGAAGTTAGTTTACAGTTGATATGGGTTATTTCTTAGTAAAGAAAAAAGAGAAAAATATGCCTAATGACTGACAATTTGTTTACAAAGTTGATATGGTAAATTTATTAGTAAAGAAAAAGAGAGAAATAGGCCTAACATTCCCGAAAAGAAAAATCTACAAAAGAAATTACTTGGAGATAACATAGACGTAGCCTAACTTAGAAGTTCATTAAATAGGTAGGCCTAACTTACTTCAATATTGAACTGTAGTATTACCGATACATTATTTCATACTCCAAGAACTTAACATTTAATAAAATACCCTAACCTAACCAAAACTGTCCATTAAGGAACCAGTCCTTACAATAGTAGTTTACGCAATAATCGTGCAAGGATAGTCTTAACGACACAAGTATAAAATTAAAGACGACCTTAAAGGGTAAAGGGTACGACCATTGCGTGGATATGCGTTGACTCACAAACATTGTTTATGAGTCAACGATACAAGCAAAGGCTCTTGTGACTGACTGAATCATATTGGTATAATTGCTTTTGGCAGATTCTAAGCTTTCTCCCGATGTCTGTTACCTAACTTAGTAAGTGACGTTACGCTTTTCATTTTTTTGTGCCGATCATATTGTAGCAGACAGATCACACGAGTAAATTGATGAAAATTATTCATCAGATTCCTTGTTGGGCCATACGCTCAAAGCTAAGTTAACTTATTGATAAAGTGTGAAAGGTGTTTTTCACCCAAAGCCTAACTAACTTATTTGCAAATCCTCATAAAAATAAGAACAAAGTGGTGTTTTTAAAATATTAATAGACCTACACGCAAACCTAACTTTTTCCTCTTTTTTTTATAATTTATTATTTTGTGAGAAATTTTAACCCCACAAAAATTGTTGACAAGTCTTATATAGGTCCAATGCTTTAATTGAAGTTTTAGTTAATCGAAGTTAAGTTTTTGTATGACTTAGTTGAAGTTAAGTCATATAGGCCCTAAGCCTACAGTTATTGTATTGAACCCTTTGAGCGCCATCTAAGGATGCTTTTTTAACCACTTCCTCCTCTATGGGCCAGCACTAATATGCATATATGTGATGCACCAAATGGCCAGGGCAGAATCAGTGTTTTTGCATGTTTTGGCTAAAAGTGCTATAAAATTTGAATTACTTAAGTTAACATAAAAGGATCCGGTTTCCTTTATTTTACATGTGATAAACTGTATTTAAATATACACACATTGTAGGCCTATAGGTATAAAAAAATTGTTTTTTTGGGTAGTGGCCTATAACTTATAACTACCGGTACCATACAAATCAAGTTGTTTAGTTCATACACTATAAGCTTGTTCAGTCTTCTAATGAGAGTAAATATTCCAATTTTGAAGAGTAGCCTATATAAGCTATGACTTAAATAAATAAATTTACTGTGCCAAAATATATGAAAATACGTATTTGATAACCAACGCAATTAACTTTTTTTTAAGAGATTGGCGGCCTCTTCTAACCTTGCATTTGCCCGTCCACATGGACTAACTGCCCGTGCGTAGATCGTGTACAACAAAGCAAGGAGTGAGCCAGTACAGTACAAAAATGATCTGTACTGATAAAATGTTAATCGGCAGTGGTCAGGATCCGAACCCATGACAAAGCCATACAATAGGCTGGTTATTTACTCAGTGAGTCTCACTAATAACTAAAAACATCCACTAAATATTAAAAATATGCACTAAATAATCAAAACATGTATTAAGTTAAGTTATTGATAATGTACCTAAACAACAACATTCAATAACTATTAGGCTGTGCCAGGCGGTGTCAAAGCCATTTGAATTGCTCTTTTTCCCAGTCAAGTATTAGGCCTAGACAGTTAACCCTCCGAGTGTCATGCGTCGCTGCAGCGACGCGTAACGCACTTTGTATAGTGTCGTGCGTCGCTGCAGCGACTCGCGAACACTGTTTACGGCGAAGGCTCTATGACTAACTGAATCGGACTGTACTGGATTGAGTTAGGTATCGTTCTGTCCGTAATATTCTAAGCTTTCTGCAGAGGTCTGTCTCTAAGCACTATTCATTTTAGTTCCGAAAATATTGTAGCAGACAGCTGACTGAGCTGACGTGCGTGTATTTGTAAACAGCTAGGTTACCCTCGGACCGATGACTGATGTGTTTTATTACGTTTATCATTGTTTTAGTGTTAAAAATCAAAAGTAGTGATATACGTGGTGCATTATAAGAAGATTTAAGTGGTTTTGAAGTGCTGGTTGATGATCCTGAAGAAGTAGGTAGTGATATTGATGTAAATTATCAGCCAGATTCCTAGCTATGGTTGGGCTATGCATTCTTAGCTAAACGCTATGTACTGAAATCTGTTTTTTGCCCATAACTTTTTTATTTGCAAATCTACTTCCTTATATTATTATAGATTTGTAATCCTCATAAAATTTAGAACAAAGTGGCTATTTTCAAATATTTATAGGCCTATAATTTATACAATTTCATTGAGCGCAAACTTATTTTTTTTTGAAAATTTTCGAAATTATACATTTTTTTACCTAAAAAATTTTTTTTTTTTAATCTTCCTTATGTTTTATATATAATATTGAAGCCCAAGATTTTCCAAACAAAATGGTATATAGAACAGTATAATTAACATTGTTTTTAAGCTTCTCAGATCAGTTTTAATAAAACCTTGCAAATGAGCAAAAAATAGGCTGACATTAAGGCCAAAACACGTGACACTCGGAGGGTTAAATATGTTTGTAGAAGCATCCTACATAAGTTATATAAAGTATAAGTTATTCTAGTAGGGAGACTCTTTAGCTTTAATATGGTATGATTTTTAGTAGGCTATTGTCAGTTGTCTCATTTGAGCTCTAAATGAATAAAATCTAATTGCCGATAAATCAGCAGTTGGCGTTTTTAGAATATAGCCTAATGAGATTGCCAATATATCGGCAGTTGGCGCTTAACCCTTGAAAGGTATCGACATACAGCATGACGCTAAGGGTAGGGTATCAATACGTGAATTTGACGTACAGAAGAATTGCATACAGTAAGGTATCATCATACAGTGTGACGCTGAGGGTATCAAAACATAAATTTGACGTACTGCCAGCCATTTTGCTATAGCCTACACAAAGGGTATTGACACGAAAGTTTTACATGCGTTCCAAACCAACTAGCAGGGACATAAAGAAACTAGAGATGGGACGTTCGGATCACTTTACTGATCCGGGTCAACCGGTCTCGTTCACTGTCGCGACCCGTTCAATTGAACCGGTCTGTCGACTGTCAGTCAGCCAGCTTTCATGACATAACGTCCCGCCAGAGTTTGTATCGGAATCGGACATCGGTGAACGAAATGAACGAAACCGGACTAGGACCTTGACATCAGTAAACGAATAGAGTAATAAATAATAATTCATCCTTATAGCGATGTTTAGTTTTTGATTGTAAATGCCTACTTCAGGCCACATATTAGGCTACTATATTATTGGTTCGAGCCTAGGCTTGAAAGTGCCAATCGTCCACTTCTTGTTCCATTAATTCACATTAGTTAGTTCGGTCCGTTCCGTGTCTTTAGTTGCCATTCCGAACGCAATCGGACTTCTTCGGTCATCGGATCTTGGCGAACGAAATGAACGAAAAGACCGAGACCCAAGACCGAACGAAACCAAAGTAAACTACGTGAATCAATCGGACTTCTTCGGTCATCGGATCTTGGCGACGAAATGAACGAAAAGACCGAGACCGAACAAAACCAAAGTAAACTACGTGAATCAATCGGACTTCTTCGGTCATCGGATCTTGGCGAACGAAATGAACGAAAAGACCGAGACCGAACGAAACCAAAGTAAACTACGTAGTCAACACAGAACATATTTTCTATCCTGTATTATTTTCTAGGTTAAATTAAGTCCATATTGATATTTTAAACTCAATAAATAATGTTTTTATTTTTTTTATGAGTAAATATATTAAGATACACGACTTTTCTTATAATAGAGTTTCGTTATAAAAATTAAAACAGTCAGTTGGTTGGGGTGAACGAAATCAGAATTAAACGGGTCTTTTGAATAAGTGTGACCCGGATCACTCGTTCACCTGACTGATACGTTCAAATCGAACGGGTCATGACCGAACGACACATCTCTAAAAGAAACACACTACTACCCAACTTAGGCAGCCATCACAAGGCAAATGACTGCTGAGAACACTGCTAGAAGGATGCGATTGAGCAATAAATGGACCAACATTAAGACCTTAAAACGGGCTGGTTACAAAGTGAATCAGCTAAAAACTTCCTATGCCTTGACTTTCATTGGTTAAAATTAATTCATTTATAATCAAGCTTTTGGTTAAGAAAAATCAACTGTGCCTAGTATTTTTTGACCAAGATCATCCTCAAAATACTTATTGTGCAATGGGCTAGGCCTAGATTATTATACAGTCAAACAGAGCTAAGCGGCCTAGTCACAACATTTATTACATTATTCTCATACCTAGAATCTATTCCTCAACGTGTAAACTAACATGGAATGGATCAATTTAGTCTAGGCCTAAGTAGGAAAATTAATTTAACAATGTTAAGAAATTCAATCAAGAATAAACTCCAAGGCCTAGTTGGCATTATTTAAATCTGTAGCCCTGTTATGGATTTGCCAACTATGAGCAAAAACATCAGCAATTTAGGTCTAAACGAAACAGCTAAAAGTAATTAAAGTGCATAAAATAGTTTCGCCTAGAACTAGTCTGTAGCCTAATGTCTTTCTAATAAACAAGCACTATGACTAGAGAGGTTAGGATTCTTACCATCTAGCAGGGCGTCTCCCCATTTTGCCTGAAAATAAAAGAAGCAATAATTAATTTAATGGTCTCTACAATTGTTAGACAATAAAATATTTAATAAAAATTGAATTTAAAATCGGATTCCAAGAGATAAAGAAATGTTGACACTCACCTCCTTACGGTAGACAAATCCTAGAGGAGGAAGAGGCTTTTTTCGATGAAATGAACTACAGCAACAGCAGTCGTAACAGGAATGAGTAAGAAGTTACAAAATGCAGTGGAGAAATGAAAGCCAGTCTATCTTTACACTAAATATGAATGTGTAACAAAATGAAATTATTAAGCATAATATATATAATTTTAGTACGTGGATTTGTTACTTTGTAAAAGCTTTGATTTGAATATTGGGGCTCTTTTTAGTATTTAGTTGAATTTATTAATTATTATAAAGCAAAATAAAATGTTGTATTTAGTACAATTTATAGTGAAGGCACCATCCATTCAACTGAATTTAAATGGCAAAATAAAAAAACGTACATAAAGTATGTGCGATAAGGGGCCGTCCACACTTCACGGCAAATTTATTAACGTTAAGTCAAAAATTACTTGTTACCTTCCCCTTAGCATAAAACCTATAAGCACTCGTTAAATGTGAGTGAAAATTTAAAAACGTACGTTTTCAGGAAAAGCACTTTGCAAATTTTTTCCCCCTTTTTTCAAAACTTTTATTATTTTTTTTATTTCATTAACATTTGAAGTTTCATAAAATGTCCATGGTAACGTAATATCTTTGGTAGTTTCTTTTTAAAAGAGCATCTTTAGAGGAAAAAACAAAATCCTGTCACGACCATAACGGACGTTTAAATGAATATTAAAAATAGTTAATATTATTTTTAAAGCTATGTTTTGCTATAAACTAATTTACTTTTATGACCATTATACAATAAAAAGGTCACTGAGCTTTTGGTTTATTTGGTCTTTCTAGAAAAAAATAATAAAACTCAAAAAATTGAAAAAAAGCCAATAAAATCTTTTTAAGTTTGTATAACTCCGAAAAAACTTACCTGAGACCCGAAAAATCGTTATGTTTGTATAGAGGTGTGCTTCTTTTGTGTATAAAACATTAAAATATGATGATATTTTAATTTTTTTAATTTTTATGATAGAAATCATAAACGTGATGGTCAGGGACAAGCGGTACGGTCGTGAATTGTCTGGAAAAATCTAAATCTTTCTAAACAATCCTTCAATTATCCTGTTAGTTATAATAAAAATATGTGTTTCAATTGAACTAAACTGTTCAATTTACAATTATATTAAAGTTATTGTCACGACCAAACACATTATAATCCATAAGGCTGGATTGGTCGTGAAAAAACCCACGATGGTCGTGACACTTTGGTCGTGATATTACGTGTTATTTGGCTCTGTTCTGGCGGTAGCCCTGCACCTCATGTTCGAGGATACAAAGTGGACTTTTAGGTTAATCTAGCAATTGAAATATCTTATAAACAAAAATTAACACTATGTCTACTTCATCGAATGACTACGTACGGTCATGGACACACCAAAATTACAAAAAACACAATCTTTCCTTTATTAATCTTGTAATTCCTCCTTTCAACTCGAAACGACCGGCACTACAATCCTGACGTACACCCCGAACTAGTCTCTAAAACCAACTGACTCCATTGACGCCAGGCTTGCCACTGTCGTGCTCCAAAGTTGAAAATTTTTCCCAAATGGTCGTGACGCCAAATCGAGGGACAGACTTATTTTGTCATGGTAGTCAGTTTTTAATGACAATAAAATTATAATATGCTCCTTTTTTGTAAGTTTAATAACCATTGATGACATAAAAATATGGCTTTATATATTTTGGCATGAATAATTAGTCTAAAAACAGCGTGAAAGTTGGAAAATGTACCCTAGGGACACGTCATGGTCGTGAATTTCGAGACTTTAAAAATACGAAAAAAATACCTAGAACATATTTAAAACCAAATAAATGTGTGTAACATGTTGCCCCCGTCCCAAAAAATATTAAAACACATAATAATAAACTACAAATCCAGTATCTACGAAGTAAAAGGCCAGGGACATGAAAACGTACGTTTTTAAATTTTCACTCATATGCTATTTAAAGGGGAATAATAGTTATTTTTATGGAAATCATTTTAGTAAACATTGAATTGTATAATTTGTAAAAAATATTGTGTTCAAATAAACAGTAAGATATTTTTTACAGGTTACTCTAGTTTAAAGCACAATGTTAAACAATTAATAATTGACTTCAGCCGGAGAAAGTTGCATATAGAATAACAAAACATTGTTTAAGAAAATATCTGATAGGCTTACGTTATATGGAGGGGGTAAGGGGGGAATATGCTTACGTTATGAAGCCTCACCGGGGGGAGGTAGATGTTAAAAATGACGAAAATGTGTTACGTAACATGAGGACCATTAATAACTCGAAAAAATTGTCAAATTTTAAATAAATGTGTGTAAACCTGTATTTATTCGAACTAGTTCGCGAACCGGCATCGTCGGTCTATTACAAAGGGCTCGTGCCTAGCGTCATGGGACAAAAAAAGTATACTCTATTAATAAATGATTACAGTGATAGTGATCTCAGTTGCAGTTCTCTCTCAGTCAGCTTGGAATACTGTCAGATACAATATGGACGTGGACACCAACGTTCATTCTATCATGCATTGTGTACTCAATTACTAATTTTATTCTTTTTAGCTCAATGCACTTCAAACATAGTCTCAAATATTTACTGATGACTCACTCACTTTCTACTTTTGTTATGAAATATATATATTATTTTGAATGCATATCAAAGTGATTGTATTTCATCTAGGGCATTATATATATGAGATTAGAAATCATCTTTGTAGTTTTGTAGAAACTTTGTTTTGAAGTAGAATGACTCAAATTTTAACTCTTGTATTTTTATTGCCTGTATTAACTTAATTCCTTTATATATTTATTTACCTAAGACTGAATACAAGATGTATTTACTTAACAATAATAGACTTGTCTATGCATTATACATGTAAAATTGACGAATAAATGTCTTATGTCTTATGCTTAATAGAATGGGTCCAAGGACTCTTTCTTAATGGAAAAATAATACCTACCATCTGCTGTCCTATTCAATCTGCCCTTCTTCATAGAAAAAGAGTTTTAGCACAAAACTTAGTAAAAGAATCCAAAAACAATACTTTGCTTGCAACTTTGACTACATAAAATTGCTTGAAACTGAATATAAAAAAACTGTTTACTAGAGGCAGAGGTTACGGAATAGGTTTATGTTTATACTATGAACATAAAGCATACTCCGTAACATTTTGCACAAACTCGTAAATGATATTTCATAGTACAGGTGTGAATCTTACAATTTATCACGCTGCTAGTGGCACTCAGAAAAAAACATGGATGCAATGCTTCCTTAGCAGAACATTATGTTTATAATAATTTCATAGCTTTAAGAACTAAAGCAGCAGCACTCAGCAATGCATTAAAACTTTTTCCTTAAAATCTAAAGGGCAAGAAAATATTAACTTAATCTTTTATCATCAACATTTTATTATCAACAATATTTTAATAACAATATAAATATACTGATAAAGACAATGATATTTACACATCATAGTAAATGTACAACAAGCCCATATAAAAAATATCCTTAAAATATGTCCCCTAATCCTAAATACTGAGAGTATTGGTAAAAAAAACTAGTCTAATCTGTTGCGTCTTGAATCTGCTTTCCTCTTCTTATGGGCGAGAAAAACAGTCCAAACGTAGCCGATGAGATTGCTGACGAGTACCCTGAGCTGGAACATTGATCGATATAAGTTAAATTCTATCTATATTAAATGGTTAACGTTAAGCAAAGATTATTAAAAAGAAACAGTTGATCGTTAACACAGAGAAAAAGGATACAGAGGATACAAGATTATAGAACAACCATGTGCTTTTAGCTCTGTGATGGCCACATAGCATTTTCTTACAGCAGTTGTAGCGTACAGGGTCTTCCTACAGCGTGAGCGTGAAGGGGGAAAGGATAGAGCGGGAGGATGACAAATAGAATTTGCTCTAGACACCAGCGACTAGTGCTAGACACTACTTAAGTGCACCATTGAATGTTAACATCCTCGTATCTTACTTCTCTGTGTCGTTTACGATCTCCTTTATACACATGAGCATCACAAAGAACAAGTAAATTTAAGCCATAGTGTAGATTAAACAAAAGTACTCTCTTTCTATTGTCCCTTAGCATCAGCTGAAGACAATTTTAAGGATTGTTTTGTTTATGTCAGATCAAATGGATTTTAATGTTTAATATTCTTGATATTTCAGCAAGCCTTAGAGCTTTAAAGCTGTGAATTCAAATGTTTGAAACCACCTAGTTATTGTTATTTTATGGGACTCAAAATACTTAATTGATGTTACAAAGAAAAAAATAACCTGGTGCTAAGTAGTACAAGCGATTCTCATTTAGGTTAATAATTTCAGTAAATGTTTCTATAAAGATTGTAGTTCAGACCACGGAATATCAGCTTCCATCACAAAAAATCCTTTGTCTTAGGCCACGTTTAAACCAAAGTCTCCTTCTTAATTTTAGTTTCCTGCGGGGTATCAGTAAAGATCAGAGAAAGTTGATAACAAAAAGTGGATGACTACGCGCTTTGCGCAAGCAACTTGTAGAAGAATAGTGGAGAAGTGTTTCCCCTTCACGCATCCCAGACGTGACGTTGGGCGTAGCACCACGCCGGCCCGCCACGCCCTACCAAAAAACTTCCACTAGTTGCTCAAATTTGTTTAGAGTAAATCTAAAATTTATTTGGTTGTAAACTTTTTGCCGTCAACTTTTAGTCAGCAAAACCGATGTCTGTGATGGCAAAAAGCAAACTCTCTATATATTTTATATTTGGCTGGTTGCTCGGAACATTGATAAACTATCACTCAGTGGAAATAACAGGCCCCCAAGTGGTTTTTGACCTCAAAAAAGTAGGAAAAGTAGGACTTTTTCAGCAAAAAGTAGGACTTTTTACTGAAAAGTAGGACTTAATTTTACATACAAATCGAACTTTTTTGCTGATACAATATATATTAAAAACCAAATAATACTAGCATACACAATAGTTTATCAAATATAATAGTGTATATAAATATACAGGGTGTTTCCAAATTGTCTGGACATATTTTGTGGACTTGTTTCTGGGGCTAAGACAAACATAAAATTCTATATAAGTATGCATGGGTCTAAAATGCCTAAATTTTTGTTGGTCGGTCTGTTTGTGACATTTAAAAATTATTTTATATCTTGGGCATTTTTCAAGATAGAACTTTTAAAATGGTTATAAATGTGTATTTTAGAAGGTGAAAAGAGCTTGCAAAGTTTCGATCCAATATCTCAAGCCGTTTCAATATGGCAGTCATTTAAAATCTTTAATGCCAAATTTCATGAAAACCGTAAATATTTAGAAAATGGTTTCCAGGATCAAAAAGATAGAGAATTCAAATCCAAATCAAATGAGACCTTGTTTGTAAAATCGGATGACAAACAACCATAAATAAGTTTTTTTTCAACATTCGGTTACGCAATTTAATAGCACTACCATACTGTATTTTTATTTGTTATTTTTCAGAGCAGTATGGGTAGTCCTATTAAGTTGCGTAAACAAATTTATAAAAAAACTGATTTGGTTGTTTGTCATCAGATTTAAAAAAAAACAAGGTCTCATTTGATTTGTATTTGAATTCTCTATCTTTTTGATCCAGGAAACTATATTCTAAATATTTACGGTTTCAAATCAAATTTGGCATTAAATATTTTAAATGGCTGCCATATTGAAACGGCTTGAGATATTGGATCAAAATTTTGCAAGCTCTTATCACCTTCTAAAATACACATTTATATCCATTTTAAAAGTTCTATCTTGAAAAATGCCCAAGATATAAAATAATTCTTAAAAATCACAAACAGACCGACAAATTAAAATCTAGGCATTTTAGACCCATACTTATATGGAATTTTATGTTTGTCTTAAGCTGGGTCCTAGACGCGGAAGCGGAGAGAGGAACGCGGAGAGCGGAAAAGAAATTAACATGGTGTTCCGCTCCGCTTCTAGGAAAACAGAAACATTAAATTACCTAAGACAAGTGGAGTCCGCTCTCCGCTTCCGCGCCTAGGAAAACCCGGCTTTAGCCCAAGAAAGAAGTCCACAAAATATGTCCAGACAATTTGGAAACATAACTAAAATAATTCTATATATAAATTTTAAAATTAAAATCAATAATTAATTATTTTTATTTAAAAAATCTTCAACTAAAAGGCCGGATATAGTTTTAGCTGAGATTGTACACCAAATATTCAGAAGTAACGCACAAGAGAAATTAAAATGTTAAGGAGTCATTATCTACAGTCATCACAAAAAAATATTTAGGACAAGCAGCATTAAATAAAGGATAGAAATAAATATGTTTCCCTAACGTTAACCAGCCCTAATTTGTGTTTAAAATGGTGTTATAAATAAGAAATTTGTTCTTTTTTTATATTATTTAATATTTCAGAACTAAAATTAATATAAAAGTAAAATGAATTTTTTTGGGTGGAAAACAGAAGCATGAATAGTTATTTAAGTAGGCCTATAAAGTACGGAACTAGATATAATATAAAATTCTAAAAATATGTTCCATAAGTATTTTGAATTAGTTAGATTAGAGCAATCTTAAAAGTAGTAGGAATGTTTGAATTGTAATGAGTAAAAACTATTTGAGCCAGTGAAACTTGGACATTTAAACTTAAACTTAAGCCTTAATTTATTTTGAATACAGTTAGGCTATGTCAAAAAATCATGTTTAGGCTAATCAGGGAAACACTGGACCGATAAGTGCTAAAGTAAACTACTTTTGAACTAGTATCCCAGGGCTCCCCAGGAGCATTGATTTCCCCTCAGTTCACTTCATTGGGGAATCTATAGTTCGGCCGCTTAGAAAGCGACCTCCTCCAGCATTGGTTTAGCATTAGCACGCAGGTCGTTTTCTAAGCGGCCGAACTATAAAAGACATGTCAGAATAGTAAGCACTGATAATAATCACAATTTTTATTTTCTATCACAATAGTATTGCCATGTCTTTGAAAATAAAAATGTTTTCACCCAATAACAATGTTGATAAGATTAACCATACAGATACTACGGTACTGGAACATATAAATTTAAAATTTAAAATCATTTAACAAATTGTTTTATAAAAAAATTATCTCAGTCAGTCATATTTTTTAGGAAAAAACTTCTCATTGGGAAATATTGATAAGTAAACATTTAAGTGTAATAAAATATCGCAAAATCGACATAATTTTTATAAAAAAGTAGGAAAGTAGGACAAATGTGTAAAAAGTAGGACTTTTCCTACTTTCCTACTAAAAAGTAGGAAAAGTAGGAAAAGTAGGACGACTTGGAGGCCTGAAATAACAATTCAGAGACTCTTGTATACTTACAATGGGAGGAACGTAGGTTAGGTTGAGCAGCTGAGGAATTGTGATCCACGTCCAGTTGGCCCGTAACAGCGGCCAGTACAGCTGCACTAACTGACTCATGGCCTGCTGGTGTGTCTTGGACTGTGGAATCATACAGTGTTTGAGCAATTAATATACAACTAAAACAGGTTACCTGCCTCAGCTTGTGTATAATTAACTGTGTATAATTAATTAATTAACTGAGACAAACTGACTTCTACTGGCCTCATGTAAATATGGCTTAGCACTAAGCCCTAGGCCTATTTTACAAATTCTCAGTTAATTATTTGTTTAGGTTATATCCTGTTGTGTTTATTATCGTATATCAATTTCATTGACTTATTTAAGATAAAAAAGAAAAATCTGTGTCCTCCTCCTCTATAGCCTACTAATGTAAGAAGAAGTGAAACAGGTGTTGTGTGCAATTTTAATAATGTCACAAACTTCTACCCAAGCAGGACACATATTTTAGGTGCGAGCCCTCTATACCAGCTAAGTCACACATTATTTATCTAATATGGATTACAAATGCACGGGATTCAAACCCAAGCACGTGGAAAGACCTCATCGCTACTCAGTACAACACCTTAGGGAACTGAGCTACCATGCCACTGTCCGATTGTGACAAGTGCCTCTATAAGCACAGTAGCATTTGCAGGTGAGATTAAACAAACTAATACCCCGACCTATATTGGGATTAGGCTTTAAAGTGTTAAATCATAGTTTCTTACTGTACCTCAAATCTGGCTAGCATGTAAATCACAAACATCTGGTAGAGTGGAGTGAAGATCAGTCTTTCCAACAACAGCTGTTTAATGACATATCGAGGGGATGAGTCTGGAGCCACCTGGTCCAACATCTGGTAGAAGAAATGAGGAATGCTGCCTCCGAACAGTAACCTGCAATGTGTATATGGACAATTAATTACTATATAAACTATACATATTGGGTAGTTTGGTTAGCTATTGTAAATAAACGGTTTTAGCAATCTGACACATACTCTCTTTCATTAGCTAATTAAAAAAAAACTTTATCATGGTTAAGCAGTGGAAGTAACTATTATAATTTATGAGGAAAATCATTTAAGTTGCAATATGATTGAAACCGTACATTTTACAGCGATGGGGTTTGTACCATTTTGTTACGAATTATGTGTTCGTTACAAATTACGAAATGTGTTCTACACAGTTGAGGAGTTCATGAATTGGAGAACTTCACCGATGTTCCGAGGATTAAACAACCCTCGCAATCCCTGTAATGTTTGACGCCTATTCTGTACTCTATGTTCAAGAATAAAGTATTCTGATTCTGATTCTGATTATAATGATCGTAGCATACAACATTTGAATTAAAATCAATCGAGACAGGTTTTCAAAAATCTAATTGTTCTGTATTTTTAGGAAGAAAATCACATAAAACTTTTGACAGTAATTTTTACAGTGATGGGGGGTTGTACCGTTAGTTTAGAGTTAAAAAGACTTTAATACTACATTTAAATAAAAAACTGTCAGGCTGATTTTGGAGAATTCTATTTTACCATTATATTATGGGTTTTTATGGAAAATTCACCATTAAAAATCAAAAAGGACGCCTGGAAATATTATTGATTAAACTCACATACACGAGCACATACATTATCTAAAAATCCCACGAAAACAAGCCCTAGCTTACTATTTGTATATTTTTCTCCTAGCACTAGCACATGTTTGTGAACATGTGACAGTCAAGATTTTGTTATGTTATGTTGATTGTGAGGTCTGTTAAATTGGACTTTTGAAAATTGTTAGTTTCTCTTTGGATTGATATTTTATTGTATTCTTACACGCAGTTGTAATACAATTAATTATGAAACATTTTTTATTTCAATCACAAACAGAGGTGTAAAAATAGGAAGAAATGTCTTACCCAAATAGTCCAAACGCTATCAAGCTATCCTGGTCTAACCGTTTTGCGCCAGCCATGTACTGAGCTGTCAAATTGGCCAGCATTGCTATGGTGGAGCTGAAACAAAGAAAAAAATCATAGACCTTCAATTTGAACCTAGCTGTAATAGTATATTACGTTACTAGTCCTGAAAATAAGAGTTTACTGGACGAGTGTGGTCGTTCCCGTGCAAGACGACGTCAAGTACGGGATTACTGTAAGAGTTCGGTAAACACATTTTGGACGAGTGACGTACGATAGTTTACGCCATACTACTAAACCTTATATATTACCACCAACCAAAGGATTAAAAATTACTAGTCACAACCTCTAAGAGAGGTTATGTTTTTGTTATTATAATTTATGGTTAGAATACTTTCTCTTGAAAACTAAAATGGGTATTGCACTAGATTCATTTTGCCTCAGAAACAAGTTTTGGACCCTATTAAGCTGTGAAATTTGCACACGGGTCTTCCTCGTCTCTTATTTAAAAACATTTAAAAAAGTTACAAAGACTCAGCGACTCAGCTGTGATGCAATGTGACTAGTCAATGATTTTAGAACTAGCGTTACAGCCATTAGGTTAGTCAAATATGATGAACAGCAGCCTCTAGGTTATGTAAGTTGAACATTAATGCTATTTGTGAACTTTTAAGAGGCCTATAATATAAGCTTACTAAGAAGAGAAGGTTCTAAAATCAAAATTGATTGTTGAAGATGTATTTCCATTAAGTTCCTAGAGTTTACTTGATATCTTACATTTGACACCTAAAGTAACTTATAGGTTGACAAAAATATTGCAGTACACATCTCTTACCTGGTTAAGGATTTTGTTTTGATAGGGTTGTAGTAGAGTCCTTCATAATAAGCTCCAAATAGAGTAAAAGCCAACTTGTAAGGTTTTGACAAACTCATTTTGAGAAGATCTAAAACACACGAGGCAACATGTTTATCTTGCATATTAGGGTATTAGTTTATGGAAAATTTTGTGTTTATGGAAAAGAAATGTAGCCCACGATTTCTTTCAAAACTGAATTATGGCCACAAAGTAAATAAGAGCCGTTAACACTTTGTAAAAAACATTAAGGGTTAAAATATTGTGCCTGAATAGTACATTATATTGTCATAATCATAGGCTAGATTGAGCAATAAATTGAAGATCAGTTGGACCAACGCTTCAACGTCACCATCAAGATTCAGATCAACGTGACCTTTCCGGGGAATGGTATTGTAATTCAGCTGTCATTAGTTTACATCAGTCTTTCATCAAAATACATAACTTAAGGGAGATTAAAATACATCAGGGAAATTTCTCTCGGTAACCATCCTAACACAGTTTTTTTTTAGAATGTGTTGTAAGGCTTCCTAATAGGCCCAGGCTAGTTTTATAAGAAATTGTATGTTAAGTTATTAAGTCTTGACAGCCCATATTGACTCGCAATGGCCTGGGCTAGCTTTGATTAAAAAAATACACATTAAGTTTAGGCCATTGGCCTAGCTAAGATACAATGGAACAGTTTCTTGACTGGGCTACGCTAATATCGATTGAAACTATCAATTCAATGAGTAAACCTTCATACGATTTTTTCATTAACAGCAAGTTTGGTTTGTTCGGTTAGGATAAGAGCTTATGAAAGTTTCATTTTATAATAGGCTAGGCCTAGATATATATTAATAAGCCTAATCAATATTTTAAATTCGATAGTTTCAATCGATATTCGCATAGCCCAATTAAGAAACTGTACCTGCTAAGTTTTTACTTTTTTGACCATTGTTTGAAAAATATATAAAACATTCCTGTTTATTAAAATGGTATAATATTACCTGTTTCCGTCTGTGATCCTATATTTGTTGTATAGAGCAACCGGTTTCAAGGTTATAACCTCATCTTCAGGCTCTTGTTGTCACTCTTGCGAGATCGTCGAGTTTTATAAAGTGACTCGCAAGAGTGACAACAAGAGCCTGAAGATGAGGTTATAACCTTGAAACCGGTTGCTCTATACAACAAATATAGGATCACAGACGGAAACAGGTAATATTATACCATTTTAATATTCAAGAAGTGATCCTGGACCAAATAACATCAATATTCCTGTTTAGTTTAGAGTTGTCGTTTGTTCATTTACAATTATTCATCATTAGTTCAGTAGGCTAAGGTTAATACTATTTACGTATCCTAGATTAAGACCTTTTCTAAAATTATCAATTATTGAAAAGAACATTATTTTAAACTTAAGGTAGGCCTAAATGTACATAGGCTAGGCCACGAGTACTAGAATTCGTGGGCTAGGCCTACAACAGAATAACGTGTTTTAGTGCAAAGAAATATGATAAGTAAATGAATAGCTGGCTGTATACATATAAGCTTATTAGACTTTATTAAGGTACCTTTAGCAATAGTAGTAAATATATAACAAACTTTAAACTTTTTCGATTAAATCTTAACTAGTTCTTCAACAAGTGTTTGGTTAGAACCGAAGATGTGTCTGTTGTTTTGACAGGACAGATTGACAAATTTGACAGTTGATTTTTCTCCTTGCCGATAAGGTGGTCTGAGTATTTTTACCCATGAGACCTTAATGTTCTCTGTGGTTGTCCATTAGCAAACACAATCATTCATGTCATCCATGTAACAAAATCATTAATTTAAAATCTGACAAAATCCAATGTAGTGGTGAATGTAAATATATGTTTCATTTAAATTGTACCAGTTTATCAAAATCAAACTTTGTGGGAAATTGTTCTCAAATTGATTGGAAGTGTGATATATGCTCCGTCGCTGAAAGTAACGTGAGTAACAACACAGACAATTCGGTAGCTTACGACACCAACTCAATTGTCAACCATATCTGCCCTTGTTCAGAGAAAATTGAATATTTGATATCAAAAATCAATGAACTATCTCAAAACAACTCAGAAATTAAAGCAGAAATTTCCGAAATTAAAATAGAAAATGTAAGGTTAAAAACTGCTTTGTCTAATCAGGCAGAGGCTGTCAGTGATCTTAT
This sequence comes from Macrosteles quadrilineatus, assembly GCF_028750875.1. Lineage (NCBI taxonomy): Eukaryota > Metazoa > Arthropoda > Insecta > Hemiptera > Cicadellidae > Macrosteles > Macrosteles quadrilineatus. Next base: position 180,780,287 of record NW_026542594.1, read on the forward strand.
GTTAAAAGATAGTAACACTTTTGCAAGTGTTTTGAGAAATAAATCTAAAATGATTGCTAATAGTGAAAAATTTATAGACTCATCTAAATCTTCAAATGACAACTCAAAGAATATTATTCACAATCATAAAGACAATTCTAATTATAATCTTAGTAGTTGTCATCAGTCTGTCAATAATTCGACTACTTTGCCCGTGTCGTCTGCCGCCAAAAGTTCTGCTAGTTTTCCTGCGACGTCTGCTCCTGTAGTAGACAAGCGAAACAGCGAAACTGTTACGCCTGCCAAACAAAAAACATCAGTGAAGAGGAATGGTGGAAAACGTCAAACTGAACTGTCAAAACCGTATAAACATAACCCTAACCTACCAACTACAACAAGTACAAGTGCAGTTAACACTAATGGTCTTCAAGACCATAAGACTGTCTTAAGGTGTACAAACAAATACAAAGTTCTGGAAAACAACATTTTAATAACGAAAATTCTATCACAGGTTCTGCCAATACTAGCAACAAACTAAAAACTGTCAACAAATACAGGTATTTATTTATCTCAAGGCTGGCTACAGACGTTGACTGTGACACAGTTAATAAATATATAAGTGATGAAATTAGTGGTGATTATAAAGTCACACAAATGAGGAACAGATTCCCAGGCTATCGAACATTTAAGGTAGGGGTTCCTGCTCACTTGTGGGACAAAATATATTTGCCTGAGTTCTGGCCTACTGGGGCATATATAAATGCCTTCAGGTTTGCTAAAAAAGCAACAAGCACTGTTAAGCACCAGGAAATTTTTTTAGAAACTCCCCCCGACTCTGTAGATTTAACGTAGAGTCTGAAGTGTCAGATAACTCTGACACACAACTCTCTTCGCATAACAAAGCGATTGGGAACTCCTCTAACATTTGCTTGCCCCAGTCATCTAATAAAACACTATCTAGGTCAGCTAAAAAATTAAACATCCTCCTGTGGAATATTCAATCTATTACCAACAAACTAGATTATCTACGATTGCTTGGGTATGACAGTAGTGTGGATGTGATTTGTTTGACTGAACACTGGGTCTCGCAAAATGATATTAATAGCTTAAGCCTAAGAGGCTACTTAGTTGCAACCTCTTTTGCTAGATCAATGTCTAAACATGGTGGGTCTGCTATACTTGTAAAAGAGAACCTAGACTTTATAATTTACGATAAGTTAAATTTGAGTATATTAGTGGAAGAACTCACGTTTGAAGCCTCAGCGGTGTACATCGTTAAGTACAAAACAGTGATTGTAAACTTCTACAGACCACCCTCAGGTAATGTTTCTTTATTTATGGATAAACTGCATGATGTATTCTCAACTATGCATGGTGTGAAACTTGACTTCTTTTGCACAGGTGATTTTAACATAGACTTCCTGTCTGACAGCATTGAAGTCCGGGAACTTAAAAACCTAATATCTAGTTTTGGTCTTCACACTGCAATTAATGAAATCACTAGGCCTAATGTTGCAGCTGGAAGTGTAAACAAAGGTACCTGCTTGGACAATATTGTGACCTCAGTACACCCAGATAGATGGGAAGCCTCAGTTATACACACTCCTGTCTCAGATCATAATGCGGCCTTTCTGTCAATGAACATTGAGTCATATTCTAAATCTAATCCAATTTCTTTACCGAGAAAAGTTACTAGGAAATTAAATCCTCAGAATTCTTTAACATTTTTATCTAACCTTGGCCAGTTGAATTGGTTTGAACTGTATGACCATAGCCTAGACTTAAATGCTAAATTCAAAGTGTTTTTTGACAAACTGTTGTGGGCCTTAAATAGTTCGATTCCTTTGAAAACTGTCGGTTCTAACAACAAACCTAACAAAAGGTGGTATCATCAAGGACTTGTAAAAATGAAAAATGAGCTGGACCGGCTATATTTTTTGTTTTGTAATGCAGGGACTGCTGAAATTAAAACTAAGTACAACTCATTAAAGTTGCAGTACCGCAAAGAAATCAAGAAAGCCAAACTTGACCATAACAACAGTTTATTGCAAAACTCTAGTAATATTTCTAAAACATCCTGGTCAATCATTAATGAATTAAGCAACTGTAACAGTAAGCCTTTGTCTATTCCTGACTGCCTAACTGCCGATGGACTGAACTCTTACTTTGTCGACTGTGTTGAAAACCTGAGAAGTAATGTTCCCGCCTCTTCTAATGGTCCTGAGCAATATCTAAGTAATTTGACATCTTGCAACGTTCTTCCGACTATTGAGGACAACAATGCTTTTAGGCTTGAACTATTTACTGTAGAAGAGGTGTATGCAGCCATCAACAGTCTTAACAATAGCTCTTGTTTAGATATTTACGGAATTAATGTCCCCATCTTGAAGTTAGCTTCTAGTTACATAAGTGAAGTTTTGACATACCTATTTAATCTCTGTATAACACAAGGTTGCTACCCAAACAAGTTCAAGATTTCTAAGGTTATACCAGTCCATAAAAAGGGGCCTAAAAATGTTATTGCTAACTTTAGGCCTATATCTATTATCCCTGCAGTGTCGAAGGTCTTGGAACATCTCGTACATCGTAGATTTTCTCAGTATCTTGAGGATAGTAACCTTTTAGCAAGTAGTCAGTTTGGCTTTAGGCCCAAACACAGCACTGTCCAAGCAACCCAGGCACTGATATCAAATTGCTTTCAAAGTTTAGAGGCCAAAAGTGGCATAGTGTTTAGATCGTACGACATGTCTAAGGCCTTTGACACAGTGGCTCATGATCTCCTTGTGGATAAGCTTTCTTGCTATAACCTTGATGCAGTTTTGGTTAAGTTCTTTCAATCTTATCTAAGTGATAGATGGCAAAAAGTCTATCTAAACGGCACTTATTCTAGCCCTGTTCGAGTGCCCCACGGAGTGCCCCAAGGCTCTATATTGGGCCCTACCCTGTTTATACTGTATATAAATGACTTACCTTGTAATATTAATGACTTATCTGTAAAAAGCTTTCTTTTTGCTGATGACTTGGCCTTGTGTGTACGGGGTAACTCTTTGAATGACGTTACAGATACATTGGATACAAAATCTGCTGTTATTAATGACTGGTGTAATGCAAACAAGTTATGTCTTAATGCTGATAAGACTCAAGACCTAACTATTAGTCTTAGCAGTAATGGTAATGATGTAAACACTCTGAAGTTTTTGGGTTTTCACTTGCAGTCAAACTTGAAGTGGTTTTCACATGTAGATTTTGTAGCTTCTAAGATTGTAAAAGGCATATTTATGATAAGAGCACTTAGATCCACTGTTTCAGTTGATGTCCTTATTTGTATATATTATGGCCACATTCATAGCTATTTGTCCTATGGTACCTCACTGTGGGCCAACAGTTTTTATGCTAACAGGTTGCTCTTTACTTTACAAAAGAAGGCGGTGAGGTTAATTTGTAGTGTGAATAGGAGAACACATTGTAAGCCCCTTTTTGTGGGTCTTAACATTCTCACATTTCCATCTTTGTATGTTTTGGCAAGTTTGTTATATGTAAAAGAAAACATTTCTCACTTTGAAAAGATATCTGATGTGCACAACTACTGTACTAGATCAAAAGATAATCTGTCTACACTAAGGCATAAGTATACAGCCACTCAAAATAGTTTTGAGTACCAAGGTGTTAAAATGTACAATTTCTTGCCTGCATCCATCAAAAACCTGTGTGTTTTAAAATTCAAACATGCTATAAAAACTACTCTAACCCAGGCTTGCCTGTATAAACATGAAGAGTACTTTGGTTTAGAGTTTTAGATATTTTAGTTGCCAGAGCCATCTTGATTGTTTTGTTTTTATTTTGACGATTGTCATGAACTTTGTACATAGTTTTAACGACAATAAATCATTTCATTTCAATCTTATTTTCGTGATAAGTCAAAAGGGGAATAAGATTTTTGTTAGTAAATAACATAGATGTGGTATATCGTGGTGCATGTTGATTTTATTAATTAAAAGTGGGATTCGGGATTCTAAAGATTTGATAGATTTCATGAAATGGTAGGTTCAGGTGACTCTTCTCTGCTTGGGGCAGATTGAATCAAAACGAAGCTAAAGCTAGGAGCTTTCAGTCCCATTGCAAAATTGTGTACCACGTTTTTTTCATGAAGCTTTTACGTTCTTTATGATTCACCATTTAAATAGTAAATCATAGTCATAGATTAAATAGCCTGTTGTATTTACCAGAAACTTATTATTTTGACGGATCTGCTGGAGGAAACTTCAAGATATATGTTTTTCCAACATCCGATGTATTAGATATAGGTACAGAAAAGTAGACAGTTTACTTCTCTTCTCTTCTTAAACAAATACAACAGTTTAAATTTATTTTCCGTAAGAATAACATGGGGATTTTAAATTTACAGTTTTTTTTATACCTCCGTAACCGTTGGGCATACAACAACACTTTAATGTACTAAATTATATCTTTTTAAGCTCTACAAAATGGTTTGGAGAGAATTATGAAATTTTGTGTTTTTAAGGTCAAAAATGGGAAAAATAAATTTCACCCCATAAAACCCCACTCACATAAACTTTCGTTCCCATAATCCGATTATGCTGGGTCGCGGTCTCGTTCGAATAAACGTGTATAAAAGTAAGTTTATATTTTTTTATTATCGCCTCTCGAGTTTTTGACACTATGGTGATGTCATTGACAAGAAGTTGTAGTTCCAACATGTTTTCCTGGATTGGCTAAGTTAAAAAGTAATGTAGTTAAATATGCCACAAATTAACTTTTGTGCAGCAGCACAGCACTCTCAGGCTGAAATTAATCGTCGGTTTGATTCAATTTAATTTGATAATGTGAGTTTTTTTACAAGAGTATGCTATTTGTTTTGTGGTCGACTAAAACTAGACGTCGATACTACATTGAAAAGCATATATTTCATTTTTCGAATAAAAATTAAGGTTCATCTTGAATTTTCTCTAAAGATTCTATGATTTTCAAAGTTCTTGAAGCTTTCTGTAGACGCTATACACACAATAAACGTATAGTTTGGCAAACTTGTCATTTCCTTCCCAACAATCCGTTGTATACAGGCCCTGTCGACCCACCTCTGTGATGACTTAAGAAATATGTCTTCTCTGGTTCATTTAGGCGTTTCTGTTGAAATTGAGGATCAGTCAATAGAATTGCAATATTAAGAAAAATTAAGAATTGGGCTTTAAAATATTAAGAAATAAGCTTATGGGTTAAGTACCTGTCGGTAGTTCCCATCGTAACTACCTGGTTGTGGTTGTTTGCCTGTTGAGTTTTTCATGAAATGCCAATCGTATCACCACTATTAAACATTTTGTTGCATTTGTCGTGTTCTATATTAAGTATTGTAATGAATATTTAAACCATCAACAAAGCAACTTAAGTGTTATTAACATGCTTACTTGAAGGCGGTGTTTGAAAATGGCATCCTACAAAAAAACGAAACACAATTGTTACAGTTTTAACTGATTAAATGCAGGGCTAATGTAAACTTAATATAAATGCTGGAAATATATTACATCACAGACTATTATGGCATACTCCAATGGTATATTGCCTGTGATAACTGTCAACATTGTATCTTTAGGCTACGCATGAATGGTTGTGAATTTTAAAAGTAAATTTAAAGTAAATTGAAGGACGAAAAATTTGACTTTTGAAAGTTTTGTGAATGGTTATTAATTTAACACAATAATTATGTTAGTTTTTATTATCTGCAGTAATACTGGAGAATTGAAGATGTACCTAAGGTTCAGTTAAGAAATGTTTTGCTCTCAAAATTTACATCATTAGTCAAGTTTTCAACACTTCCGATCGAGGCTGATGTTTTGGTGTGAATATTCATGTAAAGACTCATGACGTACACAAACGTGAAATAAAAAATTATTTTAATAAAAAAAAATATTTCATATCTACGTTTCTATCAGTTTTAAACTAGTAAAATTTATTGAATCCTTAATTGACCTCATCACTCTTTAGATCGTAAATTTTAAGGGTAGCTAATTTCTTAACTTGCCACCAGAGATATACCCCAATGCCATCTGGTGGTAAACCCCTGAACTATTGCAGGCCCAATGTAAACAAAGCAATATTTTGCATTGCAAGAGCTCTGTTTTATACAGGTTATTCAATTTAATCAAATTTCTGCTATAGTTTGTATAAATTTTAAAAGATACTTAACATTTTACTATTATATTTATTAAACTCATACGAAGTTTTTTTGTACTAAAATACATAAAATGTAAATAATGCATTTGCCTCTCGCAGGGATGTAAGTGAATTAATACATCCATATGAGAGTATGATATATGATTTTGTTTAGCGTGCTGGCATTGACTATGAATCCTTAAGGATTCATAGTCAATGGTGCTGGTATCCGTTGCTGGATAAATAATCTCAATTCTCTGCAAAGCTGTGACTCGACTCGCCCGGGTCGAGGAACGGCTTAAAATTAATAATGATAATTTAGAGAAAATAACATAATATACTGTACTTGTATACTGTCTCCTCTAGTCTCTAGTCCAATCCCACTCCTGCATTAAATCTGAGACAAATCATATATTACAACTGAAGGTAATATGAAAGATTCGAAAGTAAACATAATCACACACATTAGTCGACCTCTTATGTGAGATATCCTTTGGCAATAACTTAGAACAAACATAAATTAATTTTATAATGCAAACTTTTAAACGGAAATTTTCTTTCAATAAAAAAAGATAATATTTAACATGAAATCTGATGACAATACGACGTGGTAAAGTAATCCAAATTTCAAAATCCAGAGAGATTTGAGTTTACAAATTGGGTAAAAAAATATTTGATTTAATTTAATCAACATAATCATAATGGAGGGGCTTATCCAATATCTAGGAATAACTTATCGTCTAATATATCTATCCTTGTTTTGTTTTCTAGATACTGTAGATGTTTGGATCTAGTGTAGGTGTTATGAACATACTAGCTGTACCCGCGGGCTTCGCCCCGTTTAACTTCATAAGTATTCGCATGGCTCATTCACGTCCTGGTTGAAGTTCGTTCGCTACGCTCACTCACCTTTAGGTTGGAACTCGTTCGCTGCGCTCACTTGCCTTCAGGTTAGCTCGTTCGCTACGCTAACTCGCCTCCAGGTTGAAGTTTGTTCGCTACGCTCACTCACCTTTTGGTTGGAAATTAGCTGTTGTCATAAATAATAAAAATAAAAAAAATAGTGCTGCACCCTGTTGGTAATCCTTGTAACTTTTATGCTATTGCACATCATAGAACAGAACCAACTTGTTTAATTGAAACAGCTTTAAGATTCATTAATTCCTTTTAAATATGAAAAATCATAATATTAACATGGGGAACTACAGTGCCACTGGGGCGGAGCCCGAAAGGGATTTTGAGATAAGAATATGCTTTAATGTTAATCGGGAATGTGAGCTATCATCATGCAAAATTTCAGCCCAATCCGTCCAGTAGTTTATGCGTGATTGAGCAACAAACACACACACAAACACACACACAAACATACACACAAACATACACACAAACTCACAAACTTTCAGATTTATAATCTATATATATATAAATAAAATTAGAGTTTTGTCTGTACATTGCTTAGAATAATGAACTTTTTGGTTATTTTTACATTTCATAGGTCAGAGAAACCGAATCAAACCTTATCTCAATTTCTGTCTGTCTGTCTGTCTGTCTGTCTGTCTGTCTATCTGTCATTCTCTTGGTAACGCTAAAATACGCACTTTATTACAACTACTCCTCAATAACTATAGCACTGTCCCGCCTGAAACTTATTTTCCAAATACTATACATATATGAGATGGTTTTAGACGTATTTCATCGAATATGAGACAGTTAGATATTTAACAGTAAACCCTTGAAAATCAAGTTTTTGTCGATTTTTGACGTGGAATTTCTGGAAGCCCATGTTAACCTTAATTAGAGTTTTGTCTGTACATTGCTTAGAATAATGAACTTTTTGGTTATTTTTACATTTCATAGGTCAGAGAAACCGAATCAAACCTTATCTCAATTTCTGTCTGTCTGTCTGTCTGTCTGTCTGTCTGTCTATCTGTCATTCTCTTGGTAACGCTAAAATACGCACTTTATTACAACTACTCCTCAATAACTATAGCACTGTCCCGCCTGAAACTTATTTTCCAAATACTATACATATATGAGATGGTTTTAGACGTATTTCATCGAATATGAGACAGTTAGATATTTAACAGTAAACCCTTGAAAATCAAGTTTTTGTCGATTTTTGACGTGGAATTTCTGGAAGCCCATGTTAACCTTATGAGAAATGAAATTATTGAATCTTAACAGCTGTTTCAATTAAACAAGTTGGTTCTGTTCTGTGATGTTCAATAGCATTAAAGTTACAAGGATTACCAACAGGGTGCAGCACTAGCACTATTATTTCTTTTACATTTATGACAACAGCTAATTTGCAACCTGGAGGCGAGTGAGCGTAGCGAACGAGCTAACCTGAAGGCAAGTGAGCGTAGCGAACGAGCTAACCTGAAGGAAAGTGAGCGCAGCGAACGAGCTCCAACATACAGGTGAGTGAGCGTAGCGAACGAACTTCAACCAGGACGTGATTGAGCCATGCAAACGAGATCAGATAGTAAAAATAAAAGTAAGCCTACCGTTATAGGATCGACCGGCAGACACAGAGGTAATTTAACCTTTTATTGATTGTCATACCGATCCGGAACAACAAAAAACAACATAAAATGAAGCTATGTATAATAGTTTGGCCAGCATATCTTAAAATATGCAAACCAACTGCTGTTCGTTATATAAGAAGGTTTCAACTGAATATTATAAGATCCCCGTGCGTAGAACGGGTACACAGCTAGTGAGAAATGAAATTATTGAATCTTAACAGCTGTTTCAATTAAACAAGTTGGTTCTGTTCTGTGATGTTCAATAGCATTAAAGTTACAAGGATTACCAACAGGGTGCAGCACTAGCACTATTATTTCTTTTACATTTATGACAACAGCTAATTTGCAACCTGGAGGCGAGTGAGCGTAGCGAACGAGCTAACCTGAAGGCAAGTGAGCGTAGCGAACGAGCTAACCTGAAGGAAAGTGAGCGCAGCGAACGAGCTCCAACATACAGGTGAGTGAGCGTAGCGAACGAACTTCAACCAGGACGTGATTGAGCCATGCAAACGAGATCAGATAGTAAAAATAAAAGTAAGCCTACCGTTATAGGATCGACCGGCAGACACAGAGGTAATTTAACCTTTTATTGATTGTCATACCGATCCGGAACAACAAAAAACAACATAAAATGAAGCTATGTATAATAGTTTGGCCAGCATATCTTAAAATATGCAAACCAACTGCTGTTCTTTATATAAGAAGGTTTCAACTGAATATTATAAGATCCCCGTGCGTAGAACGGGTACACAGCTAGTATTAGTAAGAAAGATGAATCAGTTGTTACCATAGCAACCAAAATGTTTATTATCAAATGTTGTTTACTTTTCTATTCTGATCTTCAATATAACACAGTTACTTCTATTTCAACACTCTGTCTTTTTATATTCTAATATTTACACTCGAAAGTCATCTCAGTTGGCGACGAGTTGGTAAAAAACTATTATCAATTCTTGTTTTATTCTATTATTTTCAAGATATTTTATTTTGTTAAACATTTCAACTTAAAATGAATGAAGAACAATTTGAAAGGCTCATGAATGTTTTGGCTGCAGCTCTAGGTAATCAAATTTCAACTCCTCAGATCAATCCTTTTGAACATTTTGATCCAAATAATGATAAATTCAAATCATATTTGGAACGTTTTGAAAATTATTGCAATTTGAAGAACATTAAAGAAGACAAGATGAAAGCTCAACTCCTGTGCTCGTCCATTGGTAAGGAACATTACAATAATCTGACAACTCTTTTAGGCCCAGACAATCCTGTAAAAGACCTTAATTTTTCAAAATTAATCGAACATTTCACAGTGATGTTGTCACCTACAGTATCTCATATTGTTGCACAACACTATTTCCTCAGTGTTTCACAACAGTTGCATCAATCTATCTCTGATTTTGTCACAGTCCTGAAAAGTAACCTGAATGATTGTAATTTTTACACTTCTTGCAATGAATGTGAAAGTAAAATTTCAATTGCTGATGAATTTCTCCGCCCTCAATTTATTAGAGGACTAAAAGACAATTGGATACGTGAACAACTTCTACAAGACACTAATCTCAACAGTTTTGACTCACTCCTCAAAAAAGCAATTGCCCTAGAAGCTTCCCGCTATGAATCAAATAAAATTTGTAATCCTGTCACACAATCATCAAGTGAAAATGCAGATACACACAAAATTGATAGACATTCAAGGTCTAAGACAAAGGAATATCAAAGTTTCAAGCAATTTAAGACACACAAATATGATGACCGCGGTTCCAATAGATCTCAATCACAACATTTCCGTAACAAAAGCTTAAAAAGACACGTTGACTACAAAGTTTTGGGTATTGATGGACTTTGTTTCAAATGTGGTCGATCAAACCATCAGTCTAATGAATGCAAAACTAATCGGAATTATCTTAAATGCACTTCCTGTGGAAAACAAGGCCACGTATCAAAAGTGTGTATAACGTCTCTACTAAAGAGCTCTAAAACAAACACCCTGTTGTCTCACTACACAGAAGATGAATCCAGTCACCCAGATGAGTATGGAATCACACAAATCAACGATGTGGAAGATCTTTACATAGTAGGACCAGACTCAGACAAATACATGGTTACAGTCACTATCAACAACAAGCCTCAAACATTTGAAGTAGACTCTGGTGCACGATTTTCCTTAATCTCAGAAACGGACTTTGATAAACTTGGACTTAAAGTGCCACTTCAACCAACTCCTATCTCATTTCGCTCCTACTCTGATCATATAATAAAACCTAAAGGTAAGGTAACTGTCTCAGTCTCTTACAATGCAAAATCACTAAATGCTGATTTATTTATAGTACCTGCAGGTCATTCTGCTTTGTTAGGACGAATTTGGATTCGTCGACTTGGAATTGAACTCAGTGAGGTAGACAACAGAAAGCAATCACCGATGAATACAGTTGATGTTAATTTAGTTCCGTCTCTAGAGGATATATTTGAAAAATACTCAGAAATTTTCGAAGAAAGAATCGGATGTGTTCCAAATGTTGAAGTCAAACTCCAACTCAGAGATAATGAAAAACCAGTATTTACTAGAGAACGTGATGTCCCTTTCGCATTACGAGAGAGAGTAGAAAAGGAACTTACAACCCTCGAGTCTCAAGGAATCATAACTCCAGTCGCATCAAGTGATTGGGGGTCACCATTGGTTGTTATCCCAAAGCCAGATGGAGGAGTCAGACTATGCGTAGATTACAAGTGTGGGGTTAATTCAAAACTTGTCTCATCTAACCACCCCATTCGACGCATTGATGATGTCCTACATAGTCTCCGCGGATCAAGATACTTCTGTAAGTTGGATCTTCATAAGGCTTATTTGCATCTAAAAGTCGATGATGAGGGAAGTAAGATTCAAACAATATCAACCCATAAAGGAATGTTCAACATGAATCGTCTCAGTTTTGGAATAAAAACAGCCCCTTCTGAGTTTAATCGAATTTTGTCACAACTGTTAAACGGATTATCAAAGGTAGAAGCATACTTTGATGATATCATTTGTCACGGAGAAACTCTCGAAGAGTGTATGAAGAACCTTATTGCATGTTTGGAATGTCTCAAGAAGAATGATCTACATCTTAACAGAACAAAATGTGTTTTCTTCAAGGAAAGTATTAATTACCTGGGACATGTGGTGTCATTCAATAAGATTCAAAAATGCCCTAAAAAGGTTGAAGCAGTTACTCAGATGCCTCGCCCTCGAAATGTTGATGAGTTAAGACGCTTTCTTGGCTTAGTACATACTATGCAAAATTCATTCCTGACTTCTCTTCAAAAAACACATCCGCTACGATGTTTGCTTCGAAAAGGAGAAAAATTCTTTTGGTCAGCTGCTTCTGAAGCCTCATTTCTGAATCTGAAATCTGAACTTTGTAGTGATACAGTTCTTATTCCTTTCGACCCATCAAAACCAGTTATTCTCACAACAGATGCTAGCCCAACTGGAATTGCTGCAATACTCAGTCATGATATCGATGGTCAAGAAAGACCAATTGCATATGCATCCAGAGCATTGACCCAGGCTGAAACCAATTACAGCCAACTTGATAGAGAAGCTCTAGCAATCATCTACGCAGTCACCCATTTTTATAATTACGTTTTTGGTAAAAGATTCACTCTCGTCACCGATAATGAACCATTGTCACATATTTTTCATCCAGGACGTGCTTTGCCACGAATGACATCATCTCGCTTATTGCGTTATTCTTCATTCCTCAGTGGTCTTGACTATACAGTTCGATGCAAGAAAGGGGAAAAAATGAAAACGTTGATTGTTTGTCTCGAAGCCCAGTTCAATCATCAATTTCATCTGAACTAACATTCGACAAAGAAATAAACACAATCAATGCAGAAACCTTACTTCAAATCTCAAGCACAGTGATAACGGCAGAAACGATAAAAGAAGAAACAGCAAAAGACCCTGAGCTTCAAGTTCTTTTACATGAACTGAAAAATAGTCGCAAAGATAGCCCTTACATGATCTCAGACAACATACTTTTCCGATTAGATCGAGTCGTAATTCCCAAATGTCTTCAAAATCAAATTCTAAATGAGCTTCATGAATCACACCTCGGAATTACTAAAATGAAACAGCTTGCTAGAAGATATGTATATTGGGAAGGTATGGACAAACAAATAGAAAGACTAGTGAAAAGCTGTGAAGCTTGTGCTAAAGTTCGTCACAATCCACCAAAGGCTCCGGTACATCCGTGGGATCAGCCCGATGATAACTGGGAAAGAGTGCATATTGATTATGCCGGTCCATTGGATGGAAATTATTTCCTCATGTGTGTAGATGCTAAATCAAAGTGGGCAGAAGTTCGCATTCTTCGAAATGCTCCTTCCTCAGCAACGACGATGAAACTACTGTACTTGAAAATATTTTCTCGGTTCATGGGTACCCCTCGTTCTTAGTCTCAGACAATGCCACTATATTCAAAAGTGAGGAGTTTATCAACTACTGTAAAGAACGTGGGATTTTCCAAAAATTTACTGCTCCTAACCATCCTGCAACAAATGGCCTGGCGGAACGAAACATACAAACATTAAAGAGAAGACTTATTGCTGCTGCCGATGATCCAACCCCAATTACCACAAAGCTACAAAACATTATGTTCAGATATCGAGCAACACCTTTGGCATCAGGCAAGACTCCAGCAGAGTTGTATTTGAACAGGAAGATTCGGATTACACTTGACACACTTCTCCCTAACCCAAAGGCAAAACTTCCATCAAAATCAATTGCTCCTCTTCGCGTCCGCTCTCTTAAAGTGGGGGAGAGAGTTCAGGCAAGAGTTCACCTGGGAAATAAAGACATATGGCAGTTTGGTACAGTCAAGAGAAAATTAGGTCAATACCATTACATTGTTGAATTGGATTCTGGACGAAGTTTAAAACGACACATAAATCAATTGATTTTGACTCTTGTATCCAAGAAGAAAGTTACATTTACAACACACAACGAACAAGATAGTTCTGTTGTTCCAAGACGGATACCTATTATAGACTGTCAAGCACCACCACAAGAGATCCACCCAGAGTCTGAATCAAGTTCAAACAATCCAACAGAACTAGACGGTACTCTAAGAGAAGAAAATCTAGACAGACCTCAAGCCACAGAACAAAAAGAAAATAAATTAACTCGTCCTTCCAGACAACGCAAGGTTTCGTCCTATCTTAAGGACTTTGCTCTCCAGTGATTAAGTGGGGGAGAATGTTATGAACATATGAATCAGTTGTTACCATAGCAACCAAAATGTTTATTATCAAATGTTGTTTACTTTTCTATTCTGATCTTCAATATAACACAGTTACTTCTATTTCAACACTCTGTCTTTTTATATTCTAACTAGCTGTAACCCGCGGGCTTTGCCCCGTTTAACTTCTTAATTTTCAAGATTATCTCGTTCGCATGGCTCAATCACGTCCTGGTTGAAGTTTGTTCGCTACGCTCACTCACCTTTAGGTTGGAGCTCGTTCGCTACGCTCACTCACCTTAAGGTTGGAGCTCGTTCGCTGCGCTCACTTGCCTTCAGGTTAGCTCGTTCGCTACGCTAACTCGCCTCCAGGTTGAAGTTCGTTCGCTACGCTCACTCACCTTTTGGTTGCAAATTAGCTGTTGTCATAAATGTAAAAGAAATAATAGTGCTGCACCCTGTTGGTAATCCTTGTAACTTTAATACTATTGAACATCATAGAACAGAACCAACTTGTTTAATTGAAACAGCTGTTAAGATTCAATAATTCAATTTCTCATAAGGTTAACATGGGAAACTCCAGAGCCACTGGGGCGGAGCCCGAAAGGATTTTTGAAATAAGAATATGCCTATATGTTAATCGGGAATGTGAGCTATCATCATGCCAAATTTCAGCCCAATCCGACCAGTATTTTTCGCGTTCACTTGTCACAAACATACATCCATACATCCATACATCCATCCATCCAAACTTTCTCATTTATAATATTAGTAGGATATTTCCACTCGAAAGTCATCTCAGTAGGGTGATGCCCAACACATAGTATTACGACCTTATTGATATTACTAATCAAATAGATTACTTTATTATTACGCATCAAATTCTTCAAAACTTCAAAGTCTCAAAATAATGTAGGCCTATTGCTTCCTAACGTTTTACTTCCTTCTGTAGATGTTGTGTGCTAAGTTTGTTTTTTAAACTACAAATTACTGTATACATTTCGAGCGATTTATATTGCTTTAGATTTAGTCCTATTAACATTAATTGAACAATTACATTATATTTATATGTAGGCTATTGCTCTTATATTAACACTCCATAGACGTGTACTTACTAAATTAAATAGTACAACGTAGGTAGCCATGTATATCCACATGACGTGACGTGACAATCTGTTATACTTTTGAGCCTTAAGAGGTTAAGTTTCGGTGTTTTTTGGATCCCATGTCTTCCGGGTTGAACAATCTTCTTAGGAGATGACAGATTCACTTGTTTATACCAATAAGTTACCTAATATAAGTATATTTACTAAACTAGATTTCGTTTAAAATACTGCGTGCATTGATTGAATTTATATAAATGCAATTTTCAATATCCATGGTAACAAAAATAAATCTTTTGTTTGGAAAACTATGACGAAAGCGATAAACCAAGATATATTTAAGTTTATGAATTAGTAATTCAGTATTTTTTACTACCTAATTTAAATACCCCCGCCACAGCACACCTGCAGACTAAGCGAATTTACATTTGCCTGATTGGATTTACACTAAAATGTCTCCTTAAAAATATTACATTTATTCCCTATTTAAATAACATTAGTTTAACGAGTACTTAGGTTTGCTGCAACAGGGAGGTTTTTTTTTGTAAAATGTTAATAGTTTAGTATGAAATTAATGCATTTTCCAAATTTGATCAAAATATGACCATAAACAAGCAAACTACAACAGTTTACTTATTCTCCATAAGAATAACATAAAAATTTTAAATTTACAGCTTTTAGAATTTTCCCGTAACTATTAGGCGCATAATAACGCTCCAATATACTAAATTATTTGTTTTTTAAGCTCTACAAAATGGTTTGGAAAGAAAATGCTAAAATTTTAGTTTTTAGGATAAAACATTGGAAAACCCAATTTTGCCCCATAAAACCCCCCATAAACCCCTGTTCCCATAGTCCGATCATACTGGTTCGCGAACTCGTTCGAATAAACGTAGATTTAAATGTTTGTACAAAATTTAATAAAAATCGGATGATTTTTGTTTGAGTTGTGCTAACGGACACACACATATATGAATTTGAACGGATTGTTTTGTTTGGTTTCTAGGGGCTTAAAAACGAAAAAGTAAATCGGTCCTGGGTCCAGGTCTTACCATGAGTAATAGCTGTAATAGCTTATTCCATATAGGGGAAATTTGCTAAAAATGTAAAAATCATACAATTGTTGTTGATCAAGCTGCTGTATAATAGGAGTTCATGTTTTTGGCGTATTATGTTAAGTATACGCTGTTGAAGTGAATTACAACATTTTTAAATGTTTTTTTGTTGAGAAATTTATATGCACGACATCAAGTTTTAATAACAACTTTTACCGGAAATCTGAGGAGAGCCTGCAACTGTTTGGGGCCTGTGAGGGTTATAAGTACCACAATAAAACATCATGCACGGTGTTTAGATTTGTATATAACTTTTCAATAAAGTTATGGTGGAACTGACTGTAGCCTGCTATTTAATAATTATGTTCAAACGTGTAAACCTAAGTTATACATCAGGAATAGCATTCAAGCAACAAACATGATTTTAAGATATTTTCAGAGTGAGCAGTCCGAAGATCGATGGTGGTTAATTCTCCCTTAGTCAAATTTCAGTCCGTCACACATTATACAAATTTTTTAAAAATAAATATTTATAGATTTAATACACATTTTTCCTCTGAGGACATAAAATCGAAAAAGTAAAACTATTTAGGATTTAGCTGCCGTACTATCTACGGTAATAGCTCATCCCGAGTTATTATTTGCTTGAAATTAATTATTGCATTTGTATGAGTGAACAAACAGTACACTATCGATAACCAGACAGTAGAATAAAATAACAAACAGTAGTAGAGATCAAAGATCTAATTCTAACCTTTATGGCATGGCGAATTCAGATTGGACTGACGAATTTGCTTGAAACGCATGAATAAAACAGGGAGCTATTCCCGTTCTCCCTGTGAGCTACCACCCTGACAGCAGTCTACCTGGCTCGCAGTCGTGGCTTACGTCCCCAGGATTAAAACCTTTTCGACCCTCTACTAATTGTCGTGGCTTTCGTCCCCCAGCTTATAGCCATAAACATTCGTGGCTTTCGCAGCCCAAGGATGCATATCTTAAACTCCTGCTCTAGGTTTTGGACCAAAGGAGAGAGAAAGAATAATTAACTGGCCATTCAGCTGCACGGCTTTATAAAGGATCTTTTCCCGAGTCACCATAGGCTTGTTTGATAATGTTAACTTACTTAATGTCATTGAAATATATTGTTAAACCTAACACTGGACATCTTTTAAATTTAATTTACTACTTTATCATCGGAGATTAAATGACGGTGTGCCACGTTGGTTAATAAACTTACTCTAAAGTGTTACCATTTCCTTCGCTCAGGAAAAAAATAGTTTATAGAAAGTTGAAACATTAAGACATAAAATAAAATACACAATTATTGACATTTCATGATTGTTGGTAAAAGAAAGTCAGAAGTGTAAAAGTGTTGAAGGTGTACAGAACCAGAAGTTAAAAGTCCACAAAGAAAAGAAGCTACCAATCAAAATTTCTTAAACACGAAATGCAAAGTTAGGGATCACGTACATCATGCTCAGGTGAACCAGAATCCACTTAAATTCTGGTTTCATTATGCTACGTGGTGCCATTATTTATGCGTAATCTTAAGTAGAGTTTTATAGCCCATAAATGTTGCACACTTCAATCCCAGTCTATTAGTTTCCTGTCACGAGTATTTGTCTTGATTCAATCCATGATTTCATTCAGTTCTTTGTATCGTGTGTGCGCGCGTAGTTCACGACAAATTCCAATCAAGAGAAAATGTTTTGTTCATATTGTCAAATGTTTGTCTTTCGTGAAAACAAATGAGTATTTTGTATTTACAGTGTGGAGAATTCAACTGTAGTTAACTGTTACCTATCTAAAAATCGTTTGTTTCTTCTTAAAGCATTGAGTTTTAAATTGGATTCGCTTATCCTCAAATAATATCAAACACTGTAAGTTTGTTTGAAGCTAATATTTTGAAAATTTACCGTCCATAGTCTTTACTACAGTAAAAAGATTATTTATTTTTGATTGCACCTTGAAGATGACTTTGTAGAAAGTCGAAACTAGTTGCGACACTAGCAACAAATAGGATTACTACGAAGCAGGTATTTACACCAATTTAATTTTTTTTTTATTTAGTGGACTCAAGTTAATTGGATTGATTCATTGTGAGCGATTATGTATGTAAATGTTACGAAATGTAAGTGAATCATGAAGAATATAAATATATATAATTATATTTTTTGGTGGCTAGAAATTATCAAGAACTAGCAATTAATTGAACAGAAAAATCTCAATTTCATTTATTTTAAATCATCAGATTTTATTCAAATCCACCTAAAGAGTATTGCGGCTGTAAATCCGTACTAAACAAATTAAACCACACACTATGATGTTCATATTAGGGTAATACTCGTATAACAACCGAGTCTTTATTGATTATGTCTTAATAACCTTGTCTTAATGACTGTGCCTCAAAGACTATGTCTTAATGACTGTCCTAATACTCCCAATAGTCCCAATGACCATAGTTACATGACTGTGTCTTAATGACTGTCCTAATACTCCCAATAGTCCCAATGACCATAGTTACATGACTGTGTCTTAATGACTGTCCTAATACTCCCAATAGTCCCAATGACCATAGTTACATGACTGTGTCTTAATGACTGCCTCTCAATAACTGGCGACTGTCTCTTAATTATTATGTGTCTTAACGACTGGTATAATGATGGACATCAGACAATCTTGGTATATTTCCACAAAAAAGTAAATAGGCTTAACCTGAAAAATAGAAACACCAAATATCCTTATGCATTTATACCTATCATTGTTAAAAAGGCTATAACAAATTTTATAAGCAAGATACAAAAAAATCTGTTTTCATAGAAATACGCAGAATAATACAAGGACAATTTTAATATAGTCCGAGTTTTTTTTTAAGTGGCTTAGTTACTTTTCTTTATAGCTCCAAACTCGAGCGTTTAAACGTTACCCTCTGAAAGTGTGTAAAAGACAACGCCAACAAGATTTATCATCAGTAATTATGTTTGTAATTCCAGTTAATCGGTCATTAAATAGTATGATATCCTATATCAGATATTGTGTTCTATAAAGCAAAAGGAGTGGAAAAATTAAGTTGGTACAAAAATAGATGTGGGCCTAGTGGGTCATAAAAATGTACATTGAAATAAACTGGAACCAATCATATTAGTTCGTAGGTGAAGTGACAAGTTCGGTATTCAACGGTTGAAAGGGGATGGAAGCGCAATTTATTTAAGACTTTGATTTACGCAGTGGCAAGTAAACAGACTCCTTTCAGATACCCAACGCCAGTGATAAAAGCAGAAGATTGCCAATTTGTATTTACGTTCCATATAGCAATTGCATTGGATTTAAATTTTCAGAAATGTTTTCCCCCTAGCAACAGTGTTTGATGCGTTTCAGCACACGATTAGTTTGGTTGGACATTTTTAAATTTGCAGATATTTATTTTACGTGTATGTAAAAACACGAATATAGTTGTGCGATTGATTCCGTAAAAAAATTCTTTTAGCGAATTTACCTATGGGGAAGTAGCTATTGCCGTAGGTGGCACGATAACACCTAGACCCGGGACCGATATATATTTTTTTCATTTTGATGTCCCTAGAGGCCAAAAACACAATTTGTTCAAATTTGTATACATGTGTGTGTATACGAAAAATAGAATAATAGGGCTACTATATATAAAGGAAAATTCAACATCGATACACTAAATACTCGAGTAAAAATTATAAATTAGGATACTGACTAGTTTCAGCTCTAAGGGCATGAAAAAAAAAATCAAAATAAAACATAAAGTAAATAAATAACACATGACATTGTAACAATGTTCTAACTTGATACATAGTTTTGTCTTCATTGATTCATTTATATACTATATGATATGTTTGTTTTTATTTTCATTTACATTTTCTCAAATTTTGCTATTGTTTCATATATTTGGTTTATTTAATTTTGGAATCGTGTTTAAAATATTCAATTTGTTGTTTTCGTGGTTCATATAAATAATTTTAAAAATGTTATTTTTTTGTTCTGGAGCTTAATTTTATTGGAGTGTGTTTAAATGTTTTGCCTTATTGCCTTGTGTTAAATATTTGTTGTATGGGGTGCACATGAATTTTATTTTTTATTTTTCTTTCAAATTGTTTTCTAATTTTGAGTTTTATTAATTTCTTTTCTTAATTCTCTTTTTGATCATATTGTCAATCATTTTGCTTCTATATCCATTTTTTCTAACTTTTGAGTAATCGACAAACGAATACATATCACTTGAAATTGCCAACAAATAAATTTTAATTGTTTCAGAAACCCAAAAGTAAATGACAAATATCCATCCAACGACGATCTAACAAATACTGTACAAATAAAATAAAAAGACACATTTGTATGTAAATGCTACTTGCAGAATATTAAAACAACTCCCCTCCGTTTGATTTACAGATGTAACAATTTATATTTTGTACGTAAAAAACTTGAGGCCATTCCAAGAATTTCTTATTACCGTTATAATTATAATTAGAAACAGGTCTGTATTACATTACATATACCGATACGACGCAGATGATATTCGCGCAGTTCTCAACAATGTAGTTGCCATGACAACGGAGTCATGCGCACCACAACAACCCTGTATAGAAAAGTACATGTTCTAGTTCAGTCGTTGTTCGGGACTGTTGTGGGAAACATCGATGCAAAACTTGGCTTTGCTTCCACTACGAATCGTTAGGTAATTTATATATCAAAATAAGTTTACCTGGCAAATGTTTGGGAACCAATGTTGTTTTCGGGGAAGGCAATATTTTTATAATAATTGTTTATAAAATAATTTTAACGTTCTTATTAGATTTTAAACCAAATATATTGAAAAAGATTAGAAATTGTAAGAATGTTTTCTTATATTTTAAAATAATAATTTTGTATTTTTAAACAAAAAAAATAATTTATTGATCGATTTTAAAAGTAAAGTAGTAGAATTGTAAACAGAAAATACGAGCTAAATAAATTTTCATGATAAAACCTGCATGAACTAGAATGAGACCAGGTAAAAATGCCTTCAACAATACAAGTCAATTTAAGGGTTCTTGTGCATTATAAGATACTGTAGAAATAATTTAAAAACATTATTACCGAACATGTAAGCTTTATTACTTGATATAAAGTATAGCCCAGTTGGCTGTAACCACGGACTTCTGTCCGAGAAACAGGGGGTTCAAATCTCTTAGATCACACAAACATATTTTCCATGTGACAATGCTATACTGTAACTTGTAGATTTAGAAACCAACCTACAACTTTAGATTCAACCATAAAATAAAAAAATTAAAGTAGTTTGGTTGAGGAGAACTTATTCATTATTAGAAACCTCTCCTAGTGAACAAGAACAACTAAATACCTATAATATTCTATATAGGATTTTCAAATCTTGCCAACAGTATGCGTTTTGAAACATACATTTGTATTTGTCTCAATTAGTAACATTTTAGGAGGTTTATTATCATGCTAGGAGCGAGACACAAAATAATAAACATAATTATAACTTGTTTAGCTTATCAGGAAAACGAAGGTTATGTAGCGCAAGAAGTATTAAAAATGTCTGCCTAAATGGATTGAAATGGGTTAAACTGTTGAGCAAATATATTCTCTCAATGTTGATTCCAGCATCAGTTGTACTAATTGCTGTAAATTGGCTAATTTACATCTGGCTAACATAATTGGAATGTTGCAAAGATTTGATTTAATTTAGGCCCTTATCGGACAACATAATATTTTAGTTAATATTAATATTTAGTTTTTGGAAAACTTAAATATGCCTACTACGTAATTAGTAACTGTTGCTTGTAAAAATAAAAGAAAAAGCTATTAGGCTTATTGTACATACTTTATTTCATTAAAATCTAATTTTTATTAACATAAAAAATCCAAATCACATATAGACACCGTATTTTTCTAAAGGAATAACACTATATGAATGATCTGTGTTTCAACGTAGCCAACATGTTCAATAATTAGGGCTCGGAAATGTAATAAATGTTTTACATCAAGCGTTAATTATTTTATAAATAAATGTTGGTTAATACAGGGCATTCGGTTAGTGGAATGAACGAGTCAAAATAACACCCAAAATAAAATCCATCAAACTTAATGAAACTTAAATATTTTGCATTAAAATGTTTTTAAATTGATGGATGTATATAGATAGATAAAATACAGTAGTACATTTCATCACTAGGGTGTAAAGTGACTCTTTTCGAACCGAGCTCAAGTTTCACGACCATGGCGATGCCGAGGTCGGAAAATGAGCGAGAGTTGAAAAGGCACTATTGTCGTGTTTCGTCTTGTTGCAAAATTATTTACCAAGCTAAGTTAGAAAACCAAAATACTTTTCATGTAAAGATAACCTCTCAAAACGACTACCAGCTTGTTGTCAATTTTGCTAATGCAAATAAACGGCTGTTCAGTAAGTGATGACGATCATCTTGATGTACATTTTACCATTGATATGTCGAACTATTTACAATAATGCTACAATAAGCTACAACCGATTGAATCAATCGATGAATAATTCGATGCATGTGATGGCTTGCAATCGAAGCTTACAACTGCTGATTTTTACTCCCTAGGGACTAAAGCGGCTTTTTACTTCAAGGGACAAAAGATGCTTTAGACCCGCAACGCATGTATTAAGAACGACTTTATTGGCTGCAGTATGACGAAAAAGATTTTTTTCATGTACAGTATAGCTGCGGCAAGGTTATTTAAAATTATACTAAAATAAATAGGTCTATATTTTATATAATGAATATTATACTAAATTTTGTTTATATTCATGGGTAAAATATTTGAATTACTTGAAAGTATTTAAGTTATGATAATTCGTTTGGTATAACCTCATTTGAATCGACCTTATTACATTGCCATACGAATTTATTAATAATCCAAGAAAACACATTCACATATTTTACAGTATGTTCACAAGGCAACTTCCATGCTCATATTTGAGCTGAACAAAAGTGTAGCTATATCAATCATATACGACTTGCCATCTTATTTCCCCAATGAGCCCTTGATCATTTAAGTTTCTTCTTCAAATGTTTAGGTTTATATATTTACAACCATTTATATACTTGCAATATTTTAAAATGATTAAAAATTACAATTTTTCAGATTTAGCTACAAACAACCATTACTAGCTGCGTTAGTCGTATTACCACAATAATTCAGAACTTTTTATTTGTGAAAAAAAAACCATTAATACTGTAGCATTATTAAGAACATAATTTTTACTTTAAATTTTGTAGGGTGAGTGTGTTGCTAGCCTAGTGATTGGCCTCTCGGACTTGTGTGCGAGAGAGACGGGTTCAATTCCCGGCAAACAACACAACAGAAATTGGTTTGGACAGTTTTTCCAAAAAGGCGTTTGACTAACAAATCTTTCCCTCTAAAAAATGCCACGGACTCTTATTGTTAAAAATAGAACACTATACACACCACCTACACTAGAGTCGGTGATATTTTAATATGGTTTTTTTATTTTTAAAGAAAAAAACCCATTATAACAAAATTATAATTCCCCACAAACCATTGTTTATGAAATTAAATAATAAAAATATATATACAAATTCAATAAATAATAATTTTAATTGTAATAAATTACGGACGATTGTAGTAAACAAAGTTAATGCACAGTGGCACAATATTTTTTTAAAACCGACAAAATTGCGAATAAACTCACAAAAACATGGAAAACAAATTCAATTCGTTTTACTTTGATGCTAGAACCACGTGTGAATCATATCATCGGTGTTAAATTGCGAAACAAGATTTGCGGCGGCGAACATAAATTCAATTCATGGTTACAGGGTTAGACCACGTCTGTGCCACTGTAATGCAATGTTGTGTAGCCTACATATTTTATACGCTACTGAAAATATTTTCAGTTTTTTCAATAGAGTATTGTGTAAGAGAACTTAGGGGGTGAGACTGGTAGTTGGAACGTGAGCCTCAGATCTGAAGGTGCCGGGTTCAAATCCAGCCAATTATGAATGACTAGTTATGTACCAATGCGTGCACAGTGGTTTGTAGCCCACCTTCTGTAGGTATAAGAAGAAAAATGTTCTCTCATGAAAGTATAAAATTCTCTGTGGTGAAGATTGCCTTGCACTGAAACTTATAAGATAACTACTCGCCTTTGGCTCGCTGGGGGCTCCGCCCCCAGGCCCCCTAGCTGTTAGTCGTCATTAGTAGATTAGAGTTTAGTTTTTACAATGCAGTCAGTGAAACAGTCAATATTACGTAATATAAAAACAATTTTACGAATATATTAGAAGAGGTTGACAAGTTAATTTCATGCTCCACCTAAAAGAACCCCTTATAAAAAAAATCTATTTTAAAGTTGCTGCAAGAGAGTATGTTAGCAAAGTATTTTTACAACTGAGTTTTTGGTCAAACGAAGTGATAATACCATTGGGGTTGTAATAGCGAAAATCGATATTGAAGTAATAACCATTTCACGAATATATTATAGTAGATTGATAAGTTAATAAGTTGATAATAGTAAAGTATTATTATGAAGCAAATAGATTATAATAAATATTCATGTATATATTTATGAAAATAGATGAAGTTATTTTTGTTTCCCTGTCAGTTAGCCACAAACTGTATGGCATATCCAGTTCCGCCACGAGGAGGCCAGGAAACGTCGGAACCATATTTACAATTATTTACAAATGTACAAGTTAGTAAACTTCACTAACTACTTAAAGAAATATATACAACAACTTAACTACTAAAAGAAGAACAAATATATACAACAACGGGGACTTTTGATAAGGCAGGCCCCTTATCGTCTTTGTTGATGTTATTTTCAATCAATCATTCGAATCACTACATAGATTTAACTCTGCTAAATACAGCAAACAATATAATAGACCAATAAAAATAGCTATATGAATACGCAAAGGTATACCATATTAAACAAACTGAATTTGATTATACGCACATGGAAAACACAGAGCTGCGGCGAAACTGAAAAACCTACGAATATTAAGGAAAAGAAGACGAAAATTATTGGAAAAACTAATTAATTTGAACAATAAGAAAAATGTTTTGTTCCAAACTCAAGGCGGTGACTGCAAAACAAAGAACTGACATGAATCTGCTCGTTAAACAGAGAAATGTATACCGAAAGACCAGACATTATAATAAGCATTGAAGTCTGTTTTAATTAAACAATTTCTTCCCTCTTTAATGTCTAGTTAAGCAACAAGTCTAACCCTTCCATTAGTGTCAAATAAAACAATTCATTAGTAGAAAAAATCAAACAGTGAAATTAATAGTTGCTTAATTCAAAATAACTTTGTGTATAGTTTTATATATAGTCTTTATATATAGTTTTGATGTGTTTTAATATAATTTTCAAACGATGAATGCATTTAAAATATAACTGGTTGTATGGCTTAAAAATAACAGTCTAAAAAAATAACATCCTTTTATGGACAACCACTTGTATTATATTCAGTTCTCAAAATACAAGCAAACTATAGTTTGCAGGTTTTTCTGATCACCATCAAACAGAGGGTTTTATAAAATGATTTTACATTTGGAACCAGTTTAAGAAAACAATTCGTTGCGAATTTTATGATAACTAGTGTCCCTGTTGCTCGAATTCGAGCAATTGCTAAGTATTACAGGCGTTATTTTAAAACTACTGTAATTTCAACCAAGTCAGCAAATATTTGTAGCAAACTCTAAATTAGCAAACTTCTTGACTGTTTACAAATTAACATATATGCTCTTCTTCTCACTTTTGATTTCTGACAACAGCTGGAGTTTCATAACAATTTTTGTTTCCAATGTTAATCTTATGGAAAAATACGAAACTTTAACGGGCTCCAGGACCTCACTCTCTCATTATTTCCCTAAAAAGAAAGTTTCCTGCACAACTTCAC
The DNA here is from genome assembly GCF_028750875.1 of Macrosteles quadrilineatus. Classification (NCBI taxonomy): domain Eukaryota; kingdom Metazoa; phylum Arthropoda; class Insecta; order Hemiptera; family Cicadellidae; genus Macrosteles; species Macrosteles quadrilineatus. Next base: position 180,806,265 of record NW_026542594.1, read on the forward strand.
GTTACGCTCTTTCCAATGACACCAAAAACATGACAATCGGTTCAGTAGTTTCGGAGGAGTAATTGTCACAAAAAATCTGCTTGCGTATTAAATAAGTAATAGATTTATCCGAATTTTGGTACCGGTAACTATATTGGATATGTTAGAAATGTATTATGAGGTATTTAATTTGACTTCTTATTTGCTGCACTCTTTTACTCGATATTCGATAGCTGTTGTCGTATTTTTCTTTGATTTTTGTTGATACAGGCCAGGCAAAATAAGGCAAATTGTCAGGGTTTACGCCTCATTTCCCACATAAAAATTGTGATTCGATCTTATTCAACTTGATATCCTTAGATATAAATTTTAGAAGCCAAATAAAAGATTTTTTCATAAAATCTGCAGTTTCTTAGTAAAGCTATAAAGAAAAATTGCCACAATTTTGAAACAAAACATATTCTTTAATGATTTTTTTCGCAAATAGTCTGTTGCTACTTTGAATAGTACAACCAAATTTCATAATGGTAGCCTATCTATAATAGTTGTAAAGAAATAGCTTTAAATACGAAAAACAAAATGGTGGACATCTCATTATTATGGAAATGTTGGAAAAACTTTTTTTGAATAATTTTCGTTTAATTTTCACCCATAAAACCAGATAATTTGAATTAAAAAGTATAGGCGAATAAACAAAAATGTCATTATCTTAGATAAAAGTAATTCCCATGCCGGGAATCGAACCCGGGCCTTCTGGGTGAAAGCCAGATATCCTAGCCACTAGACCACATGGGAGCTTGGGATATTTGTATCCGTGTTAAAGTACCACATAATAGTATATTTTCTCCGACAGTTTTTAATTGCATTAAAAGTGAGTTCCAATGTATTCAATTAAAATTATATTTGCTTTATTATGTAGAAAATTAGGGATGTAGAAATTTAGTATTTTGATTTTTAAAATATACACAAAATGCACTCCCTTTATAAAAATTGTAAATTGTTGAACATTGAAACCTTGGCCAAAGATGTTTTCTAAATATCCCAACTATTTAAATATGCTTTCACAAATTTTCGTCCATATGGATTCAGTACAAAGCAAAAATAAGTAAAAATAAGTTGGTTGGATTGAATTTCCATTTAATATTTTTTTAAATATAAGCCAGCACTAAACAAGCAAAATCCAACAATTTACTTATTCTTTATAAACATAACATGGAAATTTTTAATTTACAGTTTTTTTTTTAAATTTTCTACGTTACCATTAAGCATAGGCTACAAAAACACTCCAATTTACTAAATGTTAGTTTTTGAGCTCTACAAAATGGTTTGAAGAGAAATTGTATTGTTTTGTTTTGAGGATAAAACTTGGGGAAATTATTTTCCATAAACATGTTCCCATAGTCCGATCATGCTGGTTCGTAAACTTATAAACTCAAATAATTGTAGGCTTACAAATATTTACTTAGATTTTTCTTGAACTAAAAGTAAGTTTGTTTGACCAGCTGGATAAAAATTCCAATTGGAATTTTTTTATATAATCCCGAGCTCAAAAAATCCTCTCTTTAAATTTTGAATAATGGTAATCTTTTACATCATTACTGTGTAATGTTGTACATTAATAATTTATTCTGTTAACTTAAAATGTAGTTAATATTAAGAATTACCTGAATTTAGGGCTCAATATAGCAAGAAGGGTTGTAATATAATTTTAAAACACCGTTAGTTATAAACTGAAAATATTTCATGATAAGGTAGTTAAGGTAGAAAATAATTTTCACCACACTATGATGTTTTTGGCTGTATTACATACGTTATTTGGTGGCTGAAAGTTACGTTTTGCTGGCCATGCCTGCTGTCATCGTAATTTGGGGACCGAGCAGGTTTTTACATCCCGGGGCCGCAAAATCACATGTCCGCTTGCATATTAATTACACAAACAGTATCCATAGCAATGAAATAGAATTATTCTATTTTCACCGTTGCCTAGCAACTGTTTATTATTATTTTCGCTGATTCCTGAAATTACTTTTTCACATAAATTAAAGTTGCGTTGACTATCAGTTTTCATTATTATTATTGTGAATAGTAGTAGTGTGGTGAAAAATAGTGTTTGTACCACGGACCGAAAATGGTTTTGCAGCTCTCGATCGATTAAATATACTATTAAAAAACCATTAGTTATAAACTGAATTTCATAAGGTAGTTAAGGTAGAAAAGAATTTATTGCAGGTGTAAGTTTAAACAAGGGTTGGTAAGAGTTTTGCATGTACAGTACTTAAAATTACATAGTTTTTACCCTCATTGACATTTACGTCCACATAGCATGTTCATGAAAGATTAATTTCACTACATTGAATCACTGAGTCGAAACTTTTAAGTGCCTACAACAGCTGATTGTTGTTTAAACAGGTGACTCAAACCACTCCGCATCCGTGCTATCCATGCTACACCGAATTCTGAGATTGCAGTGTGAACTGTAATTTTATATATTTGTAGTTTAGTGATCAATATAAATTTGCAGCAATAATAAAACATGTATTTTGTATGCAACCGCTCCAAGTATGCCTGTACATGTCGCTTTGGGCAGTTTTCAACTATTTAAGACTCCCTTATACCAACAATCATTTTTTTTTCAACAAGCATTTTTGATAAGCTTCAAATATATAATATTTATAAATCTATATCTATAAAAGAGAAACTATGTATGTATGTGTGTGTGTGTGTGTGTGTATACGTTATGGACTCAGAAACCGCTAGACAGATTGTAATGAAACTTTCAGGCATTGTTAAGCATCTTTCAAGGATGGTTCGAGTGAAGTTTGGTGCAGATCCGTCAAAGGCTCTGCCCTAGAGGGTTTTAAGTGGGCCAATGTCAGACTTTTTGATCTACAATGTTTACAAATAAATATAATTTAAAAGCAGATGTTTACTTTCACCAACTGTTTTGTAGGTTTGAATAATCACAACATTCTGTATTAGCAATAGTCATGATTTGAAATAGTGCCACAGTGTTTCTACAGAGTGCAGCACAGAAAACTATTTTACTTTTTAATAAGTCCAAATGTATTAAACCCCAATCGCAGCACGCCTGTGCACTCAACAACGTTTAAATTCTCCAATGTTAAATATTAAAACAAAAAAACCATTATCAAAGTATTATAAACAATAAAAGGGATGACTTTTTAAAATTTATGACAACAGCTAATTTGCAACCAAAAGGTGAGAGAGCGTAGCCAACGAACATCAACCTGGAGGCGAGAAAGCGTAGCGAACGAGCTAACCTGAAAACACGTGAGCGCAGCGAACGATTTACAACCTGAAGGTGAGTGAGCGTAGCGAACGAACTTTAACCGGGACGTGATAGAGCCATGCGAATACTTATGAAGTTATGCGGGGCAAAGCCCGCGGGTATAGCTAGTTATAAATAAAAGTGGACTTTATTATTTATTTTTCTAACTTCATGTTGTAAACGATTGATTAATTTGAGGAGTTAAACAATAACCATACACATTAAAATTACTCTAAATAAGGAGAAAATCGTCACTCTCAGTTCAGTAAAGCATTGTCAGATAATACACACACCAAAATAAACTTAATGTATAACACTGCACTGAAAATACATACAGTCCGAAGTTAATGACCCCACTTACAGTGGAGAACAAAGTAATGATTGTGTTGTTAAACTCGAGTGCTATTGTTGAAGTTAAATCTCCAACTTAAATCCTCAATTTCTGTAACGTTTTCAGCAGAAACCTTAACATTTCCGTTAATTGTAAATACTAAGGTTTCATTAGATTGAAATATTCAGTGAGTGTAAATGACTCATTTTGTGTGTGTAGGAATCGTTTGCTTACCGAAACCTTTTGAATATTTAATGGCAACGAAACTTGTTCAATCGATTTCTATCTATGATTGTGTGTAGATGGAATCATTATGTGGCTTCACCGTATTTAACAGAGAATTGTTAATATTTTACCAAACGTGTTTCCTTTCTAAAGATAAAAGAAAAAGTATTCACAACAATTTTCTGGTTAAATTTGTGCAAACATTTTTTCAGTCGTGCAATATGAAGGTAATTGATTATTCGTAAAATACTTCGATATTAATCGATAGATAATTATTGAGTGAAAACAAATTAAATCTTTACAAGTGAATTTCCAAGTGTATTTGAAGTTTTTTTTTTTTTTTTACATTTGAAAGATCTAGTCTCTTTGCACATGTGGAATGTATAAAATAGGCTATAACCTTTTGAGTTTTTGAAATTTGTTTATAATAAAAAATATTTTTAAAAATTCAAAAAATTCAAATAAAAATCTATACATATTTATAAAGTTTGTATTGTTGGTAATTATGATGCTTTTATTAATTCCAATTATGCATCTAGGCAAAATTTATAAACCCAAAAAAATAAAATTGATATCTTTAGTGGTTATTGAGATTAAGGAACATATGTGCTGAAAAAAATAACTTTCGGAAAACCACAAAATACGGGAGGCACTGTCCAGCTGAAAGACAGCTGACATACTCCTAGGAAAGAATTTTATATACTAAATTTAAGTTCCACAACTTAATTATTTTTGGATATAATTTTTTGGCTACAAAATGGTAATATAAAAACATTTTTGAAAAAAAAATTGGTGCATTGACCCTCTTCATAGTTAACAATCCATTTTCTTTTGGAATGATCAATAACAAAAGGTAAAAAAACATTGCTCAAGGTTTGCTTTATTTTCTATACATGGAAATATATTGATCACTGGCTCTTTCTCTCACTATTGATAAAGTATTTCACTTTCAGATAAAAAAAATCATGTAAATTCGTGGCATTTCAGTCTTAAAACCTCACTACAACTATGAAGCTGGTAATCAAAGGCATGAATGTTTGGAATTGTGAAAAGAAATAAGATAAACACCAGGGGAAAAACATTGTTTCAATTATCATAAAATCACCCACTCTACAAACAGTTACTGTTGGCAAGTGCAGAAATACAGCATACAATATTACCACTTTCTGTGCTAATTTTGAACATAAAATTATGTAGGTCTCTAACATTTTCCCCCTTTGGTGAAACCCTTTAATGGAGATTGGCTCATTGACAACAAATAAAGATAGTAACATTATCAAAACTAACCCTGAAGTTTGTACTAAATTCTCAGTTATTATTTATCGTTAGGCTGTGTAAACAATTTGATCATATTTACAGTCAGAATAGTTGAGTTGGAAGTTACAGACAGATAGGATTTTGTATCAAAATAGTTAAAGACTAATTAATTTGCTTGTAGTAATTTTAAGAATTCTGCTTTGTTTAAACAAACCAGAGACAATAAGGCACAAACAAAGGAGACAAGGCACGGTGAAAAATTAAGGCAGGAAAAGTATCGTGGTGAAGATAAGCATGCGATCCTAACATTAATTTGAATCTTAAAATAACAAATGACAAATCCAACACCATTGCATGTTGCAAAACCTTGCTGTTATTTATTACAAATCAGTTAAACAATTAAAAAGAAATTCTTTATAACAATTTATTAAGTCATTAATATTTAAAATATTTACTTACGACCTTTACAAATAGGTTCTTAGAATTGAAAAGATTCACTTTACAGTATTTTTAAATCACTTTACAGCTTTTGTTAATTTACAGTACAAGTTTGGACCAATGAGGTTAATGGATTGAGGGAGAAGAAGTAAAACTGTAATGCTTCGAACGACAACTTAAATTAATTATGCAATGAGTGAGTGGCTGGAACAATGAGTTGTGCATCACAATCAGTGTCAATGAGAGGTTATAAACAAAAACCTCTCTTAGATGTTATGAGTATTGATTATTAGTAATTAAACAACATAGGTCTTACAACAACAGGGCCAGGTCTTACCACAAGACCTACGGTAATAGCTTATTTCCTCTACGGGAAATTCGCTAAAAAGCCCCCCAACAACTTCAAGCTTTTTTTCAAACCCCAACCCATTTTATCAAAGGGTGGTTTAACGGTGTATTTTGTTAAGGTAATGAATAAAAAAGTAATTGTTTTTTTAATCAATAAGATCAAAGCCACACTGTGAAAAGTCTGTAAAGTGAGCTTAAAACGACCCGCAAAATAAACAAAGAACGAATATTGGTTACATGCTGGGAATGTTAATAAGTAGTTAACAACATATTTTGACGTAAATTTTTCTTGTTTCACAGCTTTACATGAATATAATGGCTTCATAATCTCTTGTACTTATATTCTTTGACCTGTTATATTTTCTAATTAAAACTTCAAACAAAACTGATTCTTCTTTGTCATAAAAATAGTTTGGTGTTTAAAATTTAACAAGAATTATACATCGCTATTTAGTATGGAATGTTGCAACTATTTTACGTGTAGTGTTGACTTAGAAAATCGAAAAAATTATTTGTGTACGGTTTCATTGGAACTTTCCTAACAAAAATTGTTCATCAGTTTTGGTAGAGTTGCTTAATATTGTCCTCGCGTACTTTTAATAAAAGCGTCTATAATAAGGTAATGTGTTTCTTGTAGTTATATCCAGAATAGACAATTGATACTAGTAAAAGATGCTATGGTTCACTAGAAGAGGCCTTGGGGGGAGGGAGGTTAGTTAAACCATACGTGTAAGAAAGAAACAGTTTTTTACAACACATTCTTCTTTTGTAGTTTTCATTATTTTTCAAAATCCAACATGGAATGAACGGTCTGTTTCACGATAGTGTACCTGTAGTGAAAAAAAACAAACAGAACATTTTGTCGACTCGTTTGGCAAAATTTAATTTACAGCTAACCATGTCTCGTTTGGAGGCTTCGATAGTTCGTGCCATTAAAACAAACACATTTCTCTGTATTTGTAGGCTTGTGAGCCCAAAAGATGTTTAATTTGTTACCAAACAATTGGATAAATTCTTCTTCTGGCTAAAAATAACGTTCCTTTGCTGACACGTATCATTGAAATCAAGTAAGTGCTTGTCCATGAAATAATTCTATCGTTTTATATTATTATTATTAAGACAATAAACCAGCTATCTTATATATTTAAACATTTGGTTTTTATTTTCCGATTTTGTTTGGCTCTAATACCCGATCAAATTTCTTGATTGTGGTCTCAAATTAAAGGCATGCACGAAAAGATTTCACATCAAGCATATATTACCTATATATATACCTACTGTCGGTATATATTTACCTACTGTATTACTCGGCCAAAAAACTTAATTTGATTTATTTTCGAATTTTACTTAAATTTAAAATGTATTTCACCAGTTATAATTATATAATCCTATATATTTTGTTCTAAGAACCTTCAGTGAAATACCGGCTTTCATTTAAGTTATTAGTTATTCAAATAGGATTTTCAAGCAAACGGAAGGTGAACAACCAACATAAAAATTATATTTCATAAAGTTTTTCAATGATTAAAAGTCAATTGCTACAGTATTGTTGATGTTTTTTTATATGTTTTAGACTCAAAAATATCAGTAAATTATAGGCATTAATTTGAGCTATTGATCGTTTGAATCTGTTAAGCTCAAGATACTGTAGGTACTGTATTACTTAATAAAAAATCATAAATTTGACCATTTCTCTGATATTATATTTATTTTCAAGCTGAAGAGCAGCATGCGACCTCTAATATATATATTAAATTTATTTGAAGTATGATAAAATATATTCATAAAAAGTTATGTTTGAGTTCAAGCGACTATAAATTTTAGCGGCCGTTTTTAATTTTTAACATAGTTGTGTTATTTGGCAATCACATAGTTGTCTACTAAATATGGAGTTAAAACCAGACTTTTTGCATAGACATTAGAGAAAAGAAATCGTTAATTAAAGACAGACTTCAACACTCATTATGTGTCTTTCTTGTATACATTTTTCAGTTTGACGCGCTGATTTATGTCATTCCTTTGTTTCCTGCCACCTTCCTTTGTCACTGCTTTGAGTTTGGAACAAAAAATTTTTCTAGGTGTTTTAATTAATTAATTTTCAACAATATCTGTTCTCTTTTCCTTGAATTTGACTGTTTTGACTGTGTTAAAATTGTCACTAGAAATTTGGTAGAAATCGATCGATCCTATACAAATTGGTATATTTATCAATTGGTTCGAAACGAAAGTATCTTTTTTGACACAAATTAACCGAGGTGAAACATTTTAAAAATGAGCGAGGGTCGAACAGTTATGTAGGCCTGTGTGATTAACTGCACCCGTCTAACTAGTTAATTAGCTTACAAAAATACAATATGTACTTTACTTTGAAAATTAGCCACAAAATAATTACACACAAAATGCTGCTACTATTATACAATAATGCTGTACAATAAATTATAAATATTTAAAATATTTTAAATTACAGAAATATGTTTGTATTAAAAATTCCTATAAATTTCACAAGGTCGGAAAATATAAGAAAATAAATAACGAAGTAAAAAGTAGACTGGCGTACTGTTGAAAAAATTTTTTAAAGAAACCTTAATTTTGTAAATGTTGGTTTCAGAAAAAGAAAAAAATGCACAACTCCTTAACAAGTCTAGTAACCATACTACATGTAGATTTTTCAATAACATGTTTATGTATTTACAGTACTGTAAAAATTGTGACATGATCATCAACTCATAGAAAAGTTGTTTGAAACAAATAATTTGCATTCAACTCATAACTGAACCGCCAAATAATTAACGAAAATCATGAACTTCAAAAACATCTCATCATGTTGCATTGAAATTACAACATAACGAAGGAAAAATACAATTGAGTTACATTCCATTTTAGTATTTCCGTTTGAAATTTGATCCTTCATCACTTTGGATGCAAAACAGTAATCCATTTGCCATTCCAACGCTAACAAGTCCGTTCTCAAATTGACATGTACAAATATTGTTGTCGGGGCGTGGTGATGGAACTAATGTATTAGATGTACATAGAGTTACAATGCAAACTGTAGCTACGCTTTACAATTAGAGGATTATATAACTAATAACTTTAATGGGGTAACTTTGGTGGGCTGGGGGAATTTCAAATACACTATATTTATAACGACTTGTAGAAATGGTTATTGGACAAACCTAAATGGTCATTGGACATACCCAAATGGTCATTGGACAATCCCAAATAGTCATTGAACATACCCAAATGGTCATTGGACATACCCAAATGGTCATTGGAAATACCCAAATGGTCGTTGGACATACCCAAATGGTCATTGGACAATCCCAAATGGTCATTCAAGCCGGATTTAAAAACGTGAGAAATTGGAAATGAACCTGTTTAAAATTAGGGGACGTAAATAATTTCCAAATTGAATTTATTGAGTGAACCTATTAAGCGTGTTGCTGTTGAAAGATTTTCATTTTCGTTATGTTATACCTTTAAAGCTATAAGCCAAAACGGATTAATAATTATATAGTGGAACTTGTCCTGAAAATCTTTCACAACTTTTTAAAATTTCACTATTAACAAAAAATTACCCCGTAGTCCTATATATATTTAAATTTTACATATAATTGTAGTTTGTAAAATTTCTGTGTACAAGGTTAAGAGTGCTGAAAATATTCGTTGTAAATAATATGCTGAAAAATTAAAAACAGGACCAACGTATTATTCACGTTTTAAAGTGTTCACAAATCAGTAAAATATTATCAGTAAGGTAGGCTATCGGTTTGTCTCACGCAAAAATATAAAAATTATTCGAAGTTGTACGAGACATCCAAGAGAAGTAACACAATTAATAAATCAAACTAATTGATACAGACCGACTCAGAAAATACCTCTACACAATAAAACCAAGAAAATACAGTTTCACTGCATGGTTTCATAGAAGCCAGCTTTCCAAAGGCGAACGGAAATAATAAACAAAACTCAGATGATGATGATGATGAGTAGCTATAATTTAAACTATGTTATATTAAGAAACCCAAATTGGAACCTTTCCCCAGTGGCATCAACGAAATGAAAAATTATTTCTCATGAAGCTATTGCTTGTGATATTCCGTATGTCTGTGTCCAACATCAACTGGACTATTATGTGATCGCTATTTTTAAAAAGGTTCTTTTTGAAATCCTAATTTTTTTATCAGGCTTTGAAAATAATCATTTGGGTTTAAACCCAGTGGTCGCTTAGCCAAAAAATAATAGATTAGTAATACAGGTTAGTTTTTCCCTTGTATTATAAACAAACTAAAAGATTGTAAAACTGTAATAACAAGCAACCTTGTGAAGATCTATGTAATGTTTTTAGTATTAAAAAAGATACTATTTCCGGCTACAATCTGGCAAAACGAGCTATCCAATCCAGTTGTCTGAACATTTTCGGAGTAAAGTACATCCTGAAACTTTCCAATCTACCGTCATTGTTGCTCTAGGAGTGTTTAATCTTCCGTAAGGTTACTACTCCTGATTCTGGTATAAGAATGATAAAGGATAAAACAAACAATTATTGTATCTGGCCAATATACAGGGTGTTTCACGGGAACCCTGACAAACTTCGGGAAATGGTTCCTGGGGTCAAAACTAGAAAAAAATGTCCTGTAAGCATATGTCCTAAACTCAATCGTTTGCTATTTATACGTAAAAATGTGTTTTTTTAGGTTTTCAGTGTATCTGTTGAACATTTTAACCTCTAGATTAAAAAATCTTCAAGATATTTTAATTAAACTTGCATAGCTAGATAGAATATTAAATTACAAAGAGATTTCATTAATATTATGTGCACACATGTTGGGTATGACTGAGAAAAATGAGTTAAAAAATCAAATTTTCCCGAAAAAATGATAATCCAAAAATATTTTTTATTTTTGACAGCTCTTCATACTTAAACCATTTAGTCGTTTGGCTTGCAACTTTACCAAAAGTTGTAGAATTTAATGGAGAACAATAAAATATCAACTTGTGTATACCTTTTATGGGGATTATCTTTATCAAAATCAAAAATATTGTAAGGTAACACATATTAATTTAATTTGAAGGAATAAACAAAAATGTATATTTAGCTTATTTATAAACATACCTCACTAAAAATTCGTATATTGGTTTTCCTAGTTGAGAAGGTTCGTATAAAGGCCTAAAATCCTCCATCCTTTTCATTTTTTATGGTGTAAAACAAGCATACTCACTCACTTTTCTATGTTAACCTTATAGGGAAAAATAAAATATGACAACTTGCAAATTTCTGAACATATCTTATTAAAACTTGGCTTATGACTTATTTTGATTGAGGACTTTAGGATTAATGCCAAAAATTCCAGTTTTATATTCATTTTGCACAAAACTAGCACAATCCTATCCTTTACGGGAAATAATTAGTCTTTTCAACTATTAGTCCTAATGGACGTTTTGACCTTTTAAATTTAAAAATGTAAATGCTATTTTAAAAATAAGTTCTTCATAGTTAGTATAGGTTGACGTGAAAACATTTTATGGAAGAAAGTAAAATATTTTACAACTCAATCAATTTCAACAAATCTAGGAAGTGCACTAACTTGGACGCATTATTATAAACATTTAAAATCCTAACATTTACCAACTGAAGCTCATTGGGTTTCAGGAGGGATCGGATTATAAGGGTTCAGGTATTTGAAAAATCGATATTTGTTGTTATTATTTCGTAATTGATTACATTTTTTAGTGTGCAACTAAAAATAGCTTTGAATTAAATAGAATATTGGTAAACCTGTAAATGCAGTTAATAAATCATCTGTTTTCCTCGGTCAGCTGATGCAATTTTTATTGTTGAATACTTTGTTTACATTGAATTTCCAGTCCATTGTTATTGGCAGTGAATATCATGTACACTAACAGTGAATATGCAGATATGGTATTTATTTATGGATTTTGTGATGGAAATTCAAGATCATCCGTTCAAGAATACGCTAGAAGATTTCCCAATAGGCGTACGCCTAATAGGCAAGTATTTACAGATCTATTTAATCGACTAAGGGAGACAGGATGTGTTAGAAAAGTTGTCCCTGACGGTGTAGTTCAAACTCATGTAGAGGTTGAAAATGACATCTTACACTCTGTTCAGCAAAGCCCAGGAACAAGCGTAAGAAAGCTTTCACGACAGCACCTGGTGTCTATTTCTAAAACCTGGAGAATTTTACATAATGAAGGATTATATCCTTATCACTTAAGAAAGGTTCAGGCGCTTCACGCTGGTGATACCCTAAGAAGGTCTCAGTTTTGTCGCTGGGTAGCAGGAAATCGTCACCAAATTAAGTTCATACTCTTTACTGATGAAGCTCAATTTACTCGGAATGGAATAAACAACTCAAAAAATGTCCACATATGGGCCGAAGACAATCCACATGCCACAGTGGAGACAAACTTTCAACAGAGGTTTTCGGTGAATGTTTGGTGCGGTCTTTTAAATGACAAACTTGTAGGACCTCACATCTTAGATGGTGCTCAAAACGGTGTAAGTTATCTACATTTCCTAAACAACACTTTGCCGGAACTGCTCGAAGATGTTCCCATCCAGTCAATGGCAAGGATGTTTTATCAACATGACGGTGCTCCCCCACACAGGAGTCGAGCTGTAGTTGAAACGCTGAGAAACCGTTTCGAGGAAAAACTTATTGCTCATCAAGGACCAGTGAATTGGCCCCCTAGGTCGCCCGACCTGACTCCGATGGATTACTTCCTATGGGGATACATGAAAACAGAAGTTTACAGAAGCAAGCCTCAAACAAGAGAAGAGCTGGTAGAGAAGATTCACACCGTAGCAGAAACAATAAAAAGTAATCCTATCATGATAAGAGCAGCTACATCATCTCTGGTTAAACGTGCTAGACTGTGTCTGTCTAAAAATGGAGGCCATTTTGAAAACCTCATCAGTTAAAAAAACTTTACTTCAAGCCTTCATAGTTTATATTGGCAAAAAAAGAATGATGTTTCCCTAGTTACTGTTTTTCTTCTTTAATTTGCAGTAATTTAAAGCTTATTAAAATTATTATGATACATTATTATATTAATATTAATTAAAAACATACCACAACATGTAAAACTTGGGTATACTAGGTTATAATTATTTAGTTCCAATTAAACTATGTCAAATAAAAAGTTTTAATTAAATATGTACTTAGAAATATGAGAGCTATTTTATTTTATTTTTCCTCATAATGTTAACATAGAAAAGTGAGTGAGTATGCTTTTTTTACACCATAAAAAATGAAAAGGATGGAGGATTTTAGGCCTTTATACGAACCTTCTCAACTAGGAAAACCAATATACGAATTTTTAGTGAGGTATGTTTATAAATAAGCTAAATATACATTTTTGTTTATTCCTTCAAATTAAATTAATATGTGTTACCTTACAATATTTTTGATTTTGATAAAGATAATCCCCATAAAAGGTATACACAAGTTGATATTTTATTGTTCTCCATTAAATTCTACAACTTTTGGTAAAGTTGCAAGCCAAACGACTATATGGTTTAAATATGAAGAGCTGTCAAAAATTAAAAAAATTTTTGGATCCTTATTTTTTCGGGAAAATTTGATTTTTTAACTCATTTTTCTCAGTGATACCCAACATGTGTGCACATAATATTTATGAAATATCTTTGTAATTTAATATTCTATCTAGCTATGCAAGTTTAATTAAAATATCTTGTAGATTTTTCAATCTAGAGGTTAAAATGTTCAACAGATACACTGAAAACCTAAAAAAACACATTTCTACGTATAACTAGAAAACGAGTGAGTTTAGGACATATGCTTATAGGACTTTTTTTACCAGTTTTGACCCCAGGAATCATTTCCTGAAGTTTGTCAGGGTTCCCGTGAAACACCCTGTATATCAGTATGTAAAAAAATGAAAAATGTAACCAACTAAACAAAAAGAAATTAATATTTGTGGAAATATGACGGTGAATGATTTTCGTGACAAAAACAATTAATTAATTAAGTTTCCGGTGAATGAATGTCACTGCAGGGCTGGTATAATTACTCAGTTTTTACCACACACTGTTGAAATTAAATTTCAAATACATTTTCGTAGTTTGTTTTAAAACAACCACCAAAGCATGCTTTGTAAAGAGCAAGCCAGTGCGGTTGCTTTTTATAAATTTTATTTATTAAATGCTGTTTATTCAATTTACAAACTTAGATGTGAAAAAAACTAGTTCCTTAATGGTTTGTTCTGCGATGTAAGTGATTAAAGTTATACAATGATTGAAGAAATACGTTATGCCCAAGATGTATTAGATGCACTTAAAATACAAAATTGTGATTTTACCAAACGAGATTAATTATTTTATTTTTACTGAATTGTTTAAACATTGGAAGTGACAGAGTTCATGTAAATGGCTTATTGTTTAATACTGTTAAAACGCGATACTGATTCTTCTAAAAGGGGTATACTTTTTAAATAATCTCAAGAAAACATAGAACAAAAAGAACTTCAATTTTAATCAGACATAACTATTCAAGACCATTTCTAACAATCAATCAAAAGGAAAACATAAACTGCCAAAAGTAAACAAATAAATCATCTGATGAATTAAATTAATACATTAATACATTTAAAGTATTAATTGTACATAGTTAAATAATCATCTAGAGACAGTCATTTTCAACATACTCCCACCTTTTTAGTCTTAATTTTCATTATTTAAATACTCAAAACAATTATCATACTTCCAGTCTTTTTGGTAACTTGATTAGTCTTCCTCTTTTTGTAAATTTGTCTTTCTCTATAACTTTTTCATCCAAACTTTCTTTATCTTGAACTTCTTCTGCCTGGTTATTAATAACTTCTATGGGATAAATGTGTTGAATAGGTCGTAGCAGAGTTCCTTTGGATGTCTTCAGCTCTACCAAACGCACATTACCATCTTTTCCTTTGAAAGTTTTCTGAACCCTCGCCATAGGCCAGTCCATACGTTTTACATTGTCACTTCCCATCAGCACAATTTCTCCTACTTTAACTTGACGATTTTTACTTTTATTTGAATGAAGAATCAACTGGCTTAAATATTCATTTCGAAATCTCTTCCTTAAATCTTCTTTCAATTTTAGTTGATGTTTCATACGATGACATAAATCTGTTCTTTCAACACAATCAATATCTATTACTCCATGTTCTTTTGCTTCAAGAAGGAACATTGCTGGAGTCAACACTTCCATATCACCACTATCTTCGGACACATGAGTAAGTGGTCTTGCATTAATCACAGATTCACAGTCGCATAATACTGTTAACAATTGTTCATAATTTAAACAAGATCTTCCCAGTACTTTCCTAAGAAGTTGTTTTAAAAGTCTGATAAGTCTCTCCCACCATCCTCCCCACCAGGGTGATGCTGGTGGATTGAATTTCCACCCAATCTGTTTTATGGAACTATACTTCAAAATGCTATCCCAATTCAGTTTATTGAGTGAGTTGGCTGCACCTTGGAAGTTTGTTCCATTATCAGTACATATGACAGAAGGTCGACCTCTTCTTGAAACAAATCTCCTGAGACTTTGCAGAAACGTATCAGTTGATAATGATGTTACCAATTCTAAATGAACTGCGCGGTAAACAGCACAAGTGTATAGCACAATCCACGCTTTTTGACCACCTTTCAAGAACACAGGACCAGCAAAATCAATTCCACATACCTCAAATACAGTTGCATCACGTACTCTAAGTAAAGGTAGTTGTTCTAACAATCAATCAAAAGGAAAACACTAATTGCAAAATGTAAACAAATAAAACATCTGATGAATTAAATTAACATATAAATAATCATCTAGAGACAGTCATTTTCAACAAATACGCTACAACCAGTCTGACCAACCAAACAGATTTGTGAAACCAAATGGTTTGTGGATAATTAAATGGTTTGTTGAATTTGTGGAACCTTAAAGTGGTCAACCCTATTCTGTTATATCATTAGTACATTTCTCCATTGTAGAATTTGTTTGGGATGAATTAAAAGTAAATACTCAGAGTGAAATTTATTAATCTCGCAAATGTTTTGACCAGATGTGGGTTTATTAATTGATGTGAAAAAACAATTGTTTCTTTCTCAATATGCAGTAAATGTAAACGGTTTTCAATGGTTACAATCGGATCAAGCGAACTACAACATTTTATTCACCCTCCTTATGAATAACATACGATTTTATATCTACAGTTTTTTAAAAATTTCTCGGTAACCATTAGGCGTAAAATAAAACTTTAACGTACTAAATTATTAATTGTTGTTTTAAGGTACACTAAACAGTGTGGTAAGAAATTGCAGAATTTTATGTTTTGCGGGTTTGAATGTGAAAATCCACATTTGACACCATAAAACTCCCCATAAGACCCTTCCTACCAAAGATTATGAATCTCAAAAAATATTATTCTTCAGAAATAACCTGATCATGGTAGTTTGCGAACTCGTTCGACTAAATTTAGATTTAAATGTTTGTATTGAATTTAATCAAAATTCGATGGATTTTAACACAAGATGCTTATGGACAAATATAAATGATAAATATATCGTTTTTGGTCTCTGGGAACATCAAAACGAAAAGGTAAATCGGTCCCGGATCTAGGTTTCACAGTGAGACCTACGGTAATAGCTTATTCCCTACATGGACAATTCACTAAAGTAATACAATTTGCTAGTTGCAATGACAAATGAAACAACTAATTTTAATTCTGTAGCTTTGTTTTGTATATAAAAACAGATTGTCATCGTCAAGTAATGTATATATGAATATATTACATTGATATTATATAAGAGAAGGGATAAAAATGTTTTAGGAATATCATTTAAGTTTGTGACCAGAAATTGCCAGGTATCAGTTATTCGCAGCTCTATATAATTTGCAGAAGTGGCTAAGTAAATTAACTCAAGAATAGTAAAATGGAGGTTTTATTCTAATTGTGGTGGTGTTTTTTATTCCTGTTAATTGCCTTACACAAAACGTCCAATTTTATGACATTATTTCCTAATTAATTAGTCTATTAGTTGTCGTAAAGGAATTTAAAATTGAATACTTCTTGTTAGCCTAATTATTTATTGGAAAATATTTAAAATAAATACTCGAATACAAATATTTAATTTGTTATTAGTAATAATACTACAAACCCACTTAAATAAAGTTTCCTTAGTGACCTAACTTTAAATTTTTTGTTAACAGAAAGGTCTCAGTGTAATGCTGGTATAAATTATTATTCAAATAAGGTAAGAAGCTCCATTATAACAACTATTTTCTGTGGTTTGACATTCTAAATTTTTTTGCGTATAATTTATTAAAACAACTCTCACAAATACATTATGATACTTGATACATTCATGACAAAAACTACTTTCAAAATAAGCATCAGTAGCCTAGATATAATTATAAATTTAATTTAGCTTAATTTTTGCGAGGATTTTAGTTTACTATAATCCCCGTCAGTAGCATCCCACCCAAGTGCCGTCCCACCTTGGAGGAAATATAACAAAATCCGTCACAAATTAATATGATACATGAAATATTCTTGGTACTGGTACATTTTTATATCTCAATTACCTACATTGTTTGCAATAGATACAGAATTTCAATTTAGTGAATATTTGAAGAGCAAACTTGGTATAGTGTAAGTTAACATGATAACTACGTTTTCATGTTAAACACTGTAAATTTATTCAATGTAGCTGTAGTTTTATTTCTATTACAATATTTTGTTATTTATTGTATATTTCTTGCATTTTTACAGATCTGGGCAATCTTGACCGTCTTTTTATGTAAGTATTACACCCAATTAATCTAATAGATTACTGGAAAATACGAATCTGAAGTGGAAACTTGGCTTTATATGTGTTTAAATAATTCGAATAGTGGGCGAAGATTTAAGAAGCAAGAACTTGTATGATACAGTTAAAGACTTAATCGCAGGAAATAAAATCAAGCGTGTAACAAAACCAATTAAAGTTCGTGAGGCCAAATCCTAATTTGTAAAATGGTAGGTCCTGAAAAAATTATAATAATTTAAATTTAAATTTACATTGGTTTTTTGTATGTCTAGAACCAAACAAATATGATTACCTTAATTTGATATTAAGTAGACAAATGTAAGTTTCAAAAAGCTATACGAGATTTTAAACCACGGAATTGAAAATGTGAGATTTTTGTATAGATATCAATGTAAAACTTGATGCCCAGCGATAATAATTAATTCATGTATTGCAATAGTATGCTCTGTAGTCCTGGACTCTGCAATACAGACTAAGTTTGAATAACCATTCATCCATTGAAAAGATCTTTTTCAACCGCCAACTCAAGAATAAGAATTTTTAGGAAGATTGATGGGGGGGGGGGAGTGGGTGGTAGTAGTTTAAAAATGCTTAAATAACAATAATAAAGGATTAAATGTAAAAAATATATTTAATTTAAAATAAATTGATTAAACAAAAATCAAATTTATTGGATTTTATAATCACAATACAGTATCATATTCAGTAACGATCGTTCCAGCTAAACCTTTCAGCACTATTGCAATGTTCAAGAGGCTTTTAGAAGCGGTTCAATGAAAGGCGCAAAAGCTTTATTTTCATGATTCATTCAATTCTATCCCCTGAGCCTTTTACAACCTCTAGTGAATGTAAGCTCTCATATGCACATTCTCAGTAAGTTCATGCGAGCTTTATAATGGCTTAGTACACAGTCGTTCTAGAAATATTTAAACTTTTGAAACATTTTTAGGGTTTCTTAAATAAAAGTTTGTATCCATTAAAGTTAAAAATTCGTCTCCAAAATATCTGATTTAGACAAATGAGTAACAATAACTGTAATTGAAGCTAACATCTTGGGGGCAATATCTGATATTTATTTGTTTGGTTTAGATTTTATCAAATATCTAAACAGTAGATTTTACATATCAACATGCAAATAGTTATAATATTTATTATTATAGTTTCAAAAGATTATGAATGAATACGTATACTAGGTTGAGTTGTAGAGATATTTAGTTTTTGCTGTGAGTTCCTTAAAAAAAAAAAAAAAAACTTCCGCATAGTATGGCATTTTACAGTTTTGAACATCTTCCCTTAAATTCCTTAATTTGGTACACACTTTTCTTTTAGTTTAAAACATTTCGTTGAGTGAACAACATTTGTGCTAAGAGTGACAATATTTACAAATATGGTTGTTCAACTAATTTTAGATCAACTAAACATAACAAGTTTTTATTTAACTAATAAGGTTTAAGTACCTTACCAAGTTAAGTTTAAGTTCCTGGACTTTTCCAACACACTGAATAAAGTTCAATATCATACCATTATTTATATCATTCTTTATACCACTATATACCAACACAGTTTGCGTATATACAATGTGTTTCCACTTTATGCTTTGATATCTAGGCTAATATTGTACATTAACGTACAAAATACGTTTTTTTGTTTGTGCAAAACTGCCTTGGTTATTTAACGGATAGTAACCGGTTTAAGGGGTTTGATTTAATGAATGAAAATATAATTTACCAGATAACTTTGACCACCCAACTTTAAGTAATCCTTAAACCGGATTAAAAATATTAAGATGAAGGAAAATTGTTTGTTCAACTACTATTGAAATGACCTGTTCTTAGTTCAAAAGTTTACAAAAGGTCTTACACATATTTCCTGGGATTAAATATATTTTTTTTGTCCTAGGACGTTAGGCACGAGCCCGGAATTGTTTTTCACATTACTTTAGGCTAGACCTACACAACAGTTTTTAGTTACATTCGCGAGCCTTTTACTTTGTAACAAAGAAAGATCAGCTTTAACCTATGTAAAACCAGGTGACCAACAAAATAGATTATTTCCAAAACCATGCACAAAAGCGGTAATAATTCTTATGCTGAATTTCCGTGTCTGTCAGAAACAACCGCTTGCAGAGTCGGCAAAACATTTATGTTAGTAACACAAGGATTGAGCTAAGTTCCTTATTTTATAATTATAAAAATAATATTATTAAAAATACATAACTTTATTTTTTTATTTTGCCGTCATTGATTTTGTTTGTTATGGAAAACTACAAACAAAATAATTTTACAGATTAAATCTAATCATTTTCTTTCTCATTATGCAGGTAAACATATTTTTTTATGCAGATTTCAGAATCAACTAGAACTTTCTAAACGACTCTTCCAAAATTTCCAATCTTTTCCTAGCTTATGTATTGTATTCCCTCTAAGGCTTAAAGTTGAACCTTGATTATATATGGAAAACTAGACCTACGCATATTTCAATATGACGTATGTGCTAAATTATTCACATTAACGGTCGCTGCAGCTATTTACATTTCAAACGGGATATTTTATGTTGGATGAACACGGTATTTACACATTTACTTTAACTAATACAACAAAAGGTATTCACAATCATCGGTTAATATAACCATTGACAAAAGGAATAAAATATAGAACGTCAGCTGTGCTGCGGTTACCATAGGTTCTGGCGCGTACCGCTAAAGTGCCAAGTAGTTACGGCACACGGGCTACGTAACTACACGGCACTCACCGCGGTGTGCGCCAGAACCTATGTTAACCATGGTAACCACTGCGCGGCTGACAGTCTATATTGAAATCTTTTTGTCTATGATATAACCCATTGTAAGTACATGATAGCTACATAGCTACAAGTGTTTTTGTTGTAGGGTAAATTAGCATGATGCATCAAAACAAACAGTAATTTTCAAGCTTTTATAAAATATGGGATTATATTGTTTTTAATTTTTCAGTACCCCCTCCCCTCCGGGAAATAAAAAAAAACACATGCACTCGATACAAATTATTGATAAAAAAACATTTCTGTAGGCAAATAGGTATAGATTGTTCGGCAGTGAAAGCTATAAAAATCCTCCATTAGATTTCGGCGTTGTTAACTATAAAAAGTAAAAGAAAAAAATAGCCAAATATTTGCTTATAGAGGATTAAAAGCGAAGGTTTTAATCGAAGATAAAGTTTCCTATTTACATTTTCAGGAATTGTTTTAAGATATTTAAATACTGTTTGAGCTTATTTAATAAATGTTTAGCTGCAAGGTAAATATAAACTTTTTGCATTAGCGAACTACAGACTTTACTCCCACCATTGTTTTGTTGAGCTTCCAAACGGTAATTACGTGTGGGAGGATATTTTGTAACAAGCTCAGTAAATACTAAAATAAGTTTTTGGTTAAAGTCATAGCCAAGACCCTCATTTATAACATTTGAACCTATCTATTCTTTTTATTACACCCCAAAGCTACACTAATTATGCAGTAATGATTTTTATGGTATCTTATTAGTAACCAATAGTCAATGATAGTATTCAATATTAAATCCATTATTCATTATACATCACGGAATAAAAACTGTTTCAAGTATTTTCCGTGCAAGCTCCCATGTGGTCTAGTGGCTAGGATATCTGGCTTTCACCCAGAAGGCCCGGGTTCGATTCCCGGCATGGGAAGAAACTTTTGACTCAACTGGTCTTTTTGATGAACAAATCTTACAATTGAATCATGTCAGCATTATTAGTTATACAATCTTAAACAAGTTTTATAGGTTTATAGTTGTAACACAAATTTATGATATTCGATAGTAATTAACTAGAGAGTCTTGAGATTAATTTTTTTAAATTTGTATATGTTAGGTAGGGAACAATTGAAGAGGAATAGTGGGATTTTATTAATTAAATAACGATAGTCAATTTATTTAGTGATTATGTTTTAATAGAAATTTGGAATGTGTACACATTAACTGGTTCACATATACAGACTGTCCCAAAAGTCCCGGACCGGTTTAATATTTTCAAAACGACAACAGATAAATCAATAAGATTTGGTACATCAACACCACACCTAAAAATATACTTTTTTAAGGAAATATCAGTTTTCTGTCATATCATGAGGACGTCCCGCAAGGAGTCAGAAGAAAATCTTAAACAGAAGCATAGGTTGTTATGTACATCAAATTAAAGGTCTTTACTAGCAGAATATAATGCCGCAAATTTGAACTCAAACGGACAACCGAGCCAATAATGACAGTGGTTCGAAGATTAATTTAATTTGCATTGCTATTATACGCTTATACTCCTCAGGGGGCACAGCCCTAGAAATCGAAAGAAAATTTTTAATGTAAGCATAGGTCGATATGCACATCAAATTAAAGGTCTTCACTAGTAGATTACAAAACCGTAAATTCAAGCTCAAAAGGACGCCTGAGTAAAAAATGGCAGTCGTTTAAAGAATCAAAATGGCAGATTCAAGAAATCTTTGAACGGCTGCCATTTTGTAACGGATGATCCTTTTAAGGCACAGTTTCCGGCATTGAACTCTACTAGCTAAGCCCTTTAAACTG
Organism: Macrosteles quadrilineatus; assembly: GCF_028750875.1. Classification (NCBI taxonomy): domain Eukaryota; kingdom Metazoa; phylum Arthropoda; class Insecta; order Hemiptera; family Cicadellidae; genus Macrosteles; species Macrosteles quadrilineatus. The sequence continues at coordinate 180,828,532 of NW_026542594.1, forward strand.
ATGTGCATATTGACCTATGCTCCTATTTAAGATTTCCTTCTGACTCCTTGTGGGACGTCCCTATGATATGACAGAAAATTTTTAGTTCCATACAAAAGTAGATTTTTAGGTTTGGTGTTGATGTACCAAATCTACATTGTGTTACATCTTTTTACCACTTAATGCATTTTGCAGGATGTATAGCAGTGGTCTTATATCTTAAATCGGCATTAATTAATTTATTAACTAATTACTGACATATTGTTTGAATAAAATTTTTTAATTTAATGCAGGTTTGAGTTGGAACCAATAAAAAGTCAAAATAACATTTTGGGAAAGTGGTAATGTTTTGGTATTTAGTACATTGAGTAGTTCGAACATAAATTTGGCATTGTCTCAAACAGGGCCAAGTTAGTATTGAACTGTTTGATTGTACAATCTGAAACATCTGGGACCAATACAGTTCCACTGTAATAAATTGGTCTATAAACGATTTTATTTTGCCTATTAATTGGATGGCAAAATTAATTGCCTAAAATAGCCTCGTTTCTTTGGGTTTTGAAACTAGCTGAAGTATTTACAAGGTGCCAATTTATACAAAATTCACTGAAGTAAGTTATGCTGTTAACCAATTTTAAATCTTCGATGTTTATTTCATATTTGCATTATTCAATTGTATTTTTAACAGCAATCTACTTTATTATCCTTCATATAATAGAGGTAAAAAAGAATGGCAGAAGCAAATACTGATGTGCTTTATAACATGGCCCTATGTACACTACACAGACTGTACCTTATCCAGACATGACATGATCCAATATTATATGGTGCTTTTGTACCTTGCCTTTGATGTTCAGCTGTTAACGTAAACCGTGGTTGTAAATAGATTATTCCTGTGCATTATCGTGTGCAAAACCCCTCTTTACTTATTGTGTACTCTTCGTGATCCCTATTCCATTATAGATTTATCTTAAAAACGGTTTTCAATCATTTTAAAACAATTAGTTAGATATGTTTGCAACAAGTTGATAAATACAAAGTAAAATGCATAATTCATATCTTCACCATCAAACAAACTTGTAGTGTACAAATGTAAGCCTAAAATGAAAATGATCCACAAAAGAAGTATGGAACAGATATTGGTTACATGCAGGGAATTGTTATGAGTGTACAACACGACATTTGGACATAAATTTCCCTTGTTTTGACGTTAAAAGTTTACAGGTCCTTAATGTAGGTAGAAAATATAGTTCCATAATCCTTGTACAACAGGACATTGTTTAAAATAAAGATTTTGAAAACTCAATTCTTAAAAATATTGTATCTTTTTTAATTATAAAAGTTATGGCTAATGCCTTTCAGTATACATTTATAGTACAGAATAGTATACATTTATTTATTCCAACCCATTACATTACTTTAGTAATATACAATATACAATGGCAAGATGTACCTAATTAAACCAACAATCAATATAATTGACATTAAAATAGTTTGCTATGTGATACAGATGTTGATAACTGTGTAAAATAAAATAAAATAATTCTTACAATTATAATTATACATGGCACTATAATTCTAAGCAAAATCGACCCTTTCATCTCCTTTGTATAACAATTTTAAAACATCAATAGTAATACAGTCTTTCAACAGGTATTTGTGTAAGTATATTATTTAATGAACAATGATTTTTTAATCTTTATGATACATAAACTTAATCTACAGTGACAAAATTTTACAAGCAAATTTGTAGTTAAAACGACATAAAAATAAACTGTACAACGTCCACCGTAAAAAATAAGACGCATATATATTTGGGTCGGTATTTTACTTTGAAAGGGTACGTAACTTAATCTAATTTAAAATAAACATGAAAAATATGTACATCAGAGTATGTGACATAAATAAAATCACTCATGGCTAGGATCAAGCATTGTTGATGCTTTTCCCAAACCTAAACAGTGTTCGTTAGTTTGCTGAAGTGTTTTTTACACAAATCATCATCGTTTGTTGTCGTTTGGAGCATTGATTAAAACAAACATGTTCCATTGCACTTATAGGATTTATCCCCATAAAATGTAACACAACAAATACTTTTTATACCAATTTATGACTTGACGTGCCGATTTCGACTAGATATTTTCCAAGTTTACTAACTAGGTTTCAGCAGTGATGGAACAGTTTTGAATAAAAATAAAATCGCGAAAACAGGAAAAGTAAAAGATAAGACAAACATTTATCTTTTGATTAATGGAAATTGTAAGGAAACGTTATTAATTCAAACTGATCGCAGTGAATAAATCAGATCACCAAGATGAAAAATGTACTTTAAGGAACGCTAGATTATAAAGTCAAAATATTTAAACATTTTTTACTTTTTCCATTCAGTAATTTTAAAAGGTATTTTTGATTTAAGAATCTGATAACCTATTTCGTAAACCTCTATCTTACCGGTACTTCTGAATTTTTTATTTTACTTAGAGACACCTTTTTCACCACTGGCCTGTTAATAACAAATTAATTTGGTGGTGGTACAAATTAAAATTTGTTATGGTTCCTATTGAGAGAGTTTAATAAATTCTTCAGTCAATTATTTTCTTGAATGGTTCTTAAATGGCTTTCTTTGAGTCGACGACTACTTATAGGAGAAAGTGATTAACAGTCATTAAAGTCAGGTAGGTCTTAATAGGAACAATAATATTCGTTACGTTCCCTTTTATTCCCAGACTCTCTTTAATAACAGAAATTTGACTGTTAACTCATTTGAATTCACTTTTATAATGATTATTGAAGTTTAATTTGTTGATGTAACTAAAATGAAGTATCATTAATCAGCCATGCTAGGTCATTTCTAAAAAATAAATACTTTAATAGCTCTCGGAGTGCCATAACCAACATTTTATTCTAGTTACATATGTCTCCAACAAGCTCATAAATACAAATAACAATCCATAATTCGAACCAACAAAACAACATAAAACAATTTGTGGTCTACAACTGTGAGCCTAAAATAATAAAAAACAAGAAAAATTTATTAGCTAAATGCTGAGAATTTGTAAAAGTGTATGCCATTAGAGCGTAAATTTATCTTTGCCGTTAGGAAGTTACAACCCTAATGATGAATAAAATACAATTATAAAATATAATTGAAATGTACATTTTTGTGCTCGTGTGTACTGTAAGCTTTTAGGTGTTTGCCACTTGTGAATTACAGCATGTTCTGGAAAAACACGAAAATAGTTAAAATATGTGTATGTGATCCCCACAATCTTTGTCCTTTACGCATCAAATTGTATTTGTTTTTCATAAACAAATGTTTTTTACTTTACTGCTTTGTGTGTGGTTATTCCATGGGATTTTCCAGTATTAGCTACGTTTGTTTATTAATCTTGTTATATTGTAGGTACTTTATCATCTGAGGACGGGATCAGATTCGAGATTCTAAAACATTATTAAAACTAGTATTTTACTAATCGTGATATGAAATACCCTCAATAATCCTTCAAACGCCTGGTATTTGGTTTAAACAACTATTGAAACTCAATAAATAATAGCAGTGCCTTTATAATACACATCTGCAAAGTATTTAGTTTTTTCCCTTTTTTAAAAGAGGTTGGCGGCCTCTTTTTCCTTTTTTTTTGCATGATTGGGAGTTTGTTAATGTCACTACTGTAAAACGGAAAAAATTCAAAAATACGCAACATTTGATATTTTTCATTATTTTTAGTGTATAAAAATATGATTTTTATAGTTAAATATGCCCGAATTCAACGTAGACTCAGGATTGTTTCGTGGTGCAAGTACAGGAAGAGAAGACTGTACCATTGACTATGAATCCTTAATCCTTTTAAGGATTCATAGTCAATGACTGTACGCTTGTAACTATAACTGCAAGAGAAAGGAGATTGTGAAAAATGCTACGTGTAGTCTTTAATATCAAAGTAAAGTTTTTCAAGCACGAAGCTAAAGTGGATATTTTCGGCTTCAATCTGGTAAGAATTTTTTCTGGGTCAAGTACATCTTGGAGCATTCTAACCTACCGTAATTGGTGCTCTTGAAATGTTTAATGTTCCATACGATTGCTACTGATTATGTTAGTGGACTAACAGTTAGTATTAAAATACTATTTGAAATAAGCTACCAAAAAATTTGCAAAAACCCTGTTAATTGTTTGAAAAAGCAAAAATAGGTTTGTGTGACGAACATTCTGCAATAATAAATTTACCAGCGAAAGGATAATAACACCACAGGCATGATTTAATTGCCAATACAGCTTTTATAACTGCTATGGGAACGGTATTTATTTTTATACTGCAATTTTTATTATTTATACATCCCATGAAGCACTATATAACATGTTTCGTGCTCATATAGTAATTTCTAAGACGATTTTGATTTAAACTGGTTAAAGAAATAACAATAGTTTATCCAATTGCAATTTTTTTTACAGGAATAGGGTTTTCACTGTTTTGTTTAGGATAAGGACCATAACAGACGAATTTCAATCAGAATCGGGTGTTTTTCGAAAAAAACTATTTTTTCGTTTTCATGGGGTTTTATGGGATTAGGGATATAACATAAGTTGCAATAACTTTTGAACCATTATTTTTCAGCAATGGGGGTTGTACTATGTTGTTAAGAATTATAAGGGCCATCACATACTAATTTCAATCAAAACTGGGTTTTTCAAAAATAAGATTTTCATTTATTTGATTTGTTATGGGAAAATAACATATTGTAACGATGACTTTTGAACCGTTATTTTTATAGGAATAGGAGGTATAAGTTTAACAGTTCCAACTTTCCCATAGTAGCCCTGCGGGATGGCAAATTTTCTTTTTCGTCATGAAACCAAATTATTTTTTTTTTTGTAATGTAACGGGTGCAACCTTTAATCGAAAAGATAAATTAAATAAGATGAAACATTTAAACGTTACTAATAACAATTTCATTTAAATTAATGACCAGAAATTTTCAGGAATGAATTATTCGCAACTCTATGAAATTTTGCTGAAGTGGCTAAGTAAATTAACTCAAGAGTGGTAAAATGGAGGTTCCATTCTAATTGTGGCGGTGTGTTTTAATCATCGTAAAAACCTTACGACGAATGTCAATTGCGAATACGATTTCCTCAATGAATACTTGTCGTAAAGTCTCTTTAAATTTGGTAATCCTCGTTGGACAAGTTAAAAAAGATTAAATCATTGAAATTAAAACACTTCTTTGAATGTATTTGTGTGTAAAAATAATAAAAATGCCTCCAACCTTAATTGTTTTACTGATTTGTTCACGAAACCCCCTTAAAATGTACAACAGCTTTATCTTTAGCCATATCTCATCATAACATTAAAATAATTTTTAGGAATGATTAAATTAGAAACTTTATATCAACTGCATTATTGAGACTTAAGCATTACTGGTATAGTCATTTAAAATAAACCTCAACAAACGCAACGAAATGAACTATTCGAACTGGTTTTACAAACTCTGAATTTGACATGTTTAATTTATGAAAACCCAACCTAAATTAGTTAAAAGCTTAAAACAGTTTTGATGATAGCTCATTTTCAATTAAGACCTTGTAGCTGGTTATAATAAATGTGTTAAGTTAGCTTAATTTTTGGGCTCCGCGTGTACTAATTTTATGCTTGATGCAGGCGCTTTAAATTGCCTTACTCTAATTCTAGACTTAAATACGGCCATCTTGAGGACTATTTTATATAACGTCTTATGAATATTATTTAAAGCTGCTGTGTTTAATTGATACTACATTAAATTTATTTACTAAATAAAACGATCGACTTAAATAATAAAAAAAATCTGTCTTCGGTAATTTCTTACATCGAATCATTTTGTATCGTGCAAAAGATAAAATAAATATGCTTTCATATTTTTTAACAATATGTGCTCTCCTATGAGACAAGATTTAACTATGATCAGCTGACTGATTTGAATTCAAGAGATAATAATTAACGGCTGTACCTAAGGAACATGTCGGCCGGAGTCACTAACAAGACTAAAAGATCGATTTTTGTTTACTTTGAAAATGGCCTTAGAGCTGAAACTAGTCAGTAAAATATCTTAATAAACAATTTTTACTAGGGTCCTCAGTATATCAGTGTTCATTTTTCCTTTATATATAGTAGCCCTATTATTCTACATACATACAAATTTGAACTAATTTTATTTTGGACTCTAGGGACATCAAAATGAAAAACTATATCGATCCCGGGTCTAGGCCTCACCTTGCCACCTACGGTAATAGCTACTCTTCTATAGGAAAATTCGTTAAAAGAAACCAAAATTAAAAAAAAAAAAACTTAATCATTTGCACAACTATATTCGTATTTGTCAATGCACGTAGGTCATAAAAAATCAAAATGCCAGAAACGTTGCGAGCCCTGAGGGCTTAGGTCACATGTTGGCCTGACTTGAAGTAATGTGACAAACAATTCCAGGTCTGTGTCCAACAGAGCAGAGGGGTTTTTTTAGTGAGTAGTCTGTTAAATTCAGGAGTCTCACACTACAGGCTACCTGTGTGCGTAAAAGTATTTTCCCTTATCTCCCTAAGGAAAAACATTGTCAGTGCACATAAAATAAATATCTGTGAATTTAAAAATGCCCAACCAAACTAATCGTGTGCTCAAACGCGTCAAATACTGTTGCTAGGGGGAAATCCTTTCTGTAAATTTAAATCCAATGCAATTTCTATATGGAACGTAAATACAAATTGGCAATCTTCTGCTTTTATCTCTGGCGTTGGGTAACTGAAAGGGGTCTGTTTACTTGCCACTGCGTAAATCAAAGTCTTAAATAAATTGCGCTTCCATCCCCTTTCAACCGTTGAATACCGAACTTGTCACTTCACCTACGAACTAATATGATTGGTTCCAGTTTATTTCAATGTACATTTTTATGTTAGTGACCCACTAGGCACACGTCTATTTTTGTACCGACTTAATTTTTCCACTATTGTTGGTTTATAGAACACAATATCTGATATAGGATATCATACTATTTAATGACCGATTAACTGCATTTATAAACATAATTGTTGATGATAAATCTTGATGATAAAACTCATCCTACACTCATCTCCATTCATACTTGGCTTAAAATACCTACTTCGTATGGTCGTCATTTCAATGTAAGTATTAAAGTATCAAACATTGTGGCTTACCGAGAAAGTTTTATAAATTTTCAGCGTGGCTTTAAGATTCCTTCGAATTCAAACAACTAATAAGTCAACAAAGAATGACCATAGTTGCACGTTTGGATGCGAAAAATCTTCGGACATTAAAAATAATAGTTAAATAATAAATAAGATTATATTTCGTTCTTTAAATAGCTTTCTATTTAATTTAGGGAACACTATCATAAAATAATTTTAAACTGTGTATACACAATGGTTGTTTAGAGCTATCCAAAAATAGAGGCTTGTTAGAAAAGTTGTATCCATGGTGATGATCCTAGGATGTTGATACAATTTGTGTAGCATATTACAAACATAGCAAAACAAAATATAATTGAAAAAAATATATATAACAAAAATCTATATCAGTAATGCCATTATGTTCCAATTCTTAATTCTAAAATAAACAATGTGTCAGATTCAAGAGCTGAAACATCATGCTCATTTTAAGGATTTGAGCTAAATTGTTTTAGCACGACTGCTACTGCAGTGTTAAGCGGCTTTTAGTAGCGGTTCAATGAAAGCTCTATTTTCATGTTTCATTCAGTTTCGTTCTGGGAACACCTGATCCTTTTACTCCTCTCGTCTCTTTATATTTTATATATACATGTATAGATTCAATAGCTCTATGAGTTTTTGCGATGGCATTGACTATGCAGGTAGTTGAAGTAGTTAAATTACTAGCATCATTTTGTGATCTTTATAAATTTATGGTTAAATAATGTCTATAATCTGCGATATTATAAAATTGAGGTGGTGTCTGTGTGGGTAGCTGTCACGTCTAAAATACTAAACCGATACAACCAAAATTAAGCACAAATATGGTCCACATATTTAGGAATACCATAGGCCTATTCACTTCCCTGAGTTCCTCTTGGGCTACGCCCCTTGGATGTCCAAAGTTTTGAGGTTAGATTTTGAAAAGTAAATATTAATTAGTCTCAATGGAAGCATGAGAAAATTCACAATTCACCTTTGCTTTGACATTTAAATGTAAACCATTAGAGCTGACAAATGCTAATTTTCCCATTTCTGACAGCTGATCGAAATAAATTAAATATATTTTACACAAAAATGTGGTAGGATTATTTAATCTAAAACTTTATGATAGATTATTTATTCTACATCTATATCAATGATTATGAAACTGATTTTCCTTGCTGTTGCGAAGCACGGGTACAGCAGCTAGTATGATGTTACATGTTTTTTTAGTAGTCTATTTGATTACCGAGAAAAATTGTACAACTGTTAACCCTGTTGAATAGTTTTGAAACAAGTAAAATAGTATAGCATCTTGTAACTAGAACAAGCTTCTTGTATAATACTTCAACTAGCAATTACACATGTAAGCATCGCTAATACTATAGTAGTTAATGCAGGCGGGTTCGAGCACAGGGTGAGGGTAAAGGATTAAATTTGTATGGTCACGTGGTTGAAATAACTCGTACCAATACCTGGAATTCATACCTCGTGCCACGCTAGAAAAGATAAACCAAAGGTAAATCATAACTTGATCAAGGGTAGGTTAAAGGTTAGTCAAACGTAGGTCAAACATAGATCAAAGGTCAAAGGTTAAAGATCAAAGTTCAACAAACTCGTACCAATTCTTGGAAATCTTGGAAACTCCAGAATTTAATCATTGACTATTCCTGGAATTCATACCTCGTACCACGCCAGAAAAGACCCTTCACAAAAGTAAGTCAAAGCTTGATCAAAGGTAGGTTAAAGGTTAGTCAAACGTAGGTCAAACATAGATCAAAGGCCAAAGGTTAAAGATCAAAGTTCAACAAACTCGTACCAATTCTTGGAAATCTTGGAAACTCCAGAATTTAATCATTGACTATTCCTGGAATTCATACCTCGTACCACGCCAGAAAAGACCCTTCACAAAAGTAAGTCAAAGCTTGATCAAACTTAGGTTAAGGGTTAGTCAAACAGTCAAACATAGGTCAAAGGTCAACAAACTAAAACAACACTTCCTTTAAATCTTGGAAATCCCAGAATTTTATCATTGGTAATTCCTGGAATTCAATCCCTCGACTTCGACCCACGTCAGAACCACCTCATCCCTCCATGGACCACGAACCAATTCCTAGAAATCCCAGAATATAATCAATGGCAATTCCTGAAAATCCCAGAATTTAATCGATGGCAATTCTCAAAATATAATCAATGGCTTAAAATTTAATCTCTCGCCCTCTCCCTGTGCTCGAACCCGCCTTTCATTAGCTACTTACGATCACCGAATAATTACAAGGATTTGTAGTAGGACAAATACCATAAAACATGTTGGTTTGTCGTGTAAACTATTGACATTCAAAACGAAGCATCGTTACAGTGAATTATGATTTGGCAAATATCCGGACATTGTATGGTTTTCAGCCGAACAAAAAGCCTAACTCGTGTTTGAATCAGATTCATTGTAATGCATTCTTTTGCTGCAAAAACTCGTTATTTTTAGATGCAGGTTTTATTAAAAGTATGGTTACTTTTTATATATGATGTCAAGAGCATTCTAAATACTAGTTAGGACTTATGATTATAAAAGTACTATTTTATTAGTAACTATTTTGTTATAAATACATATACAATGTATTTATAACATGGTGGTTTGTAAATATTTAGTTTATATTTGCTAACTATTTGAAACATGGTTTGTATAACTGTATTATTTATACATTTAATTGGTTGAAATTTAATAGACCCCATAGGTTCACTACAAAATAAATTAGTCTGTAGTAAAAAAAAATTCCATGGATAGAGAACTCCAATTTATAAAAAATGTCCTTGAGAATTTAAACTAGCTACAGTATTATTATATTACGGTGACTAATTTTTTTAAATCTGCTGGAAAAATTATATTCTATTTTAAGTTTCTGACAATTTAGTAATCAAAGCAAACAGTTGATGCAAAGTTTATTTTGGAATTATGTTCCCTATTAGTGGAAGAATAAGATTCAAAATAATTTTATAATACGATTGACAAAAGGGTAGTAGTAAAAATTTGATTATTGGAGTCGAAAAAATAAATTGCATTCCAAACATGTAACTCACAGTTATTTAAAACACATTAACAATGAACTAATGCTAAAGATGCTTTGTGAGTTGTTTACTAAGGATTCTCTGTTTAAAAAAGTATAACAAGTACAAAGTAAACCAAATTATGACATATAGAAGAGTAAAGGAAAGTACAAAAGAAGACAACAATAGTGGAGACATATTTTTACAATATGCCAGTAGAGTTTTAACGGCGAAACAAAGGAAATTTACGGGCAAATGTCGTGTTGTACACTCATAAAAATTCCGAGTGCGTAACCAATTTTGGTTCCTTGTTATTCTTGTAGGCTTGGTCTGGAAACCACAATGCGATTGAGATAAAGTATATGAATTTTTAATTAATAAATTTAAGAAGATTGGTTACAGTATTAAAACAAGTTACAAAAAATAACTCATTTTCCTTTTTTAAAACTGCTTGTCCCGTCTTTAAGTTACTTCTGTAGTTTTGACGAAATTACGTATGTGGGTACTAATCCATGGCATCTCCAGGTATTTTATATACATATTTTAGAAAATGTGTTATTTTTATTAGTAATTTTCTCATAAAATCCATAAAATAACGGAAAATATGGTATTTTCACAAAATAATTACTAAAAATATTTTTATTACAATTTAGTATGTTATAGTCCCTTTAACTCTAACCAGAATGGTGCAATTCATATTGCTGTAAAATTTATGGTATTATAATCTTTGTGATTTTATTCATACAATTTCATAGTCACTCCCACCACTTCCTCATTTTAAGGGATGTTGACGAGCTAATGAGGAAAAGTATGTGTTTGCTTGAAGTTCATCGCTAAGAAAGCTTGACTGTTTTTTTTTTTTTTACCAAACGATGTAAATAAAGGTGACACTAACACTATTGTATTTCTAAAACCACCACACAAATGAGGATAATTTATGCTGAATTTCCGTGCCTGTAAGCCATAACCTTTGTGGAGGAAATTAACATTTGTTCGCTAAACAATGTTTTGAACTAAGTTATTTTTCTCTTTACTTCAATGTTTCAGGAACATTATTGAATTTACGGTTTTAATTATCTTCCCCTAATGGCACTTAACTAAGCATTTGGCAGTTCTGCTTGTTTACATTGAAATGTCAACGCAAAGATAAACTTATATTGTGAATTTTCTCATTCTTATATGGAGACCAATTAATATTTACTTTTGAAAACCTCACCTCAAAACTTTGGAAATCTAATGGGTGCCTAGAGGAACTCAGAGAAGTGAATAGGCGTAAGACATTCCTAGATATATGGACCATCTTTGTGCATAATTTTGGATGAATTGGTTTAGTACTTTAGTCGTGACAGCTGCACAGATAGACAGACAGACACCACCTCAATTTTGTAATAGTATAGATATAAAATAAAGATGGAATGTGCAAGTATTGAAGCGTGGTTTGATTTAGAAACTATTTTATTAAATGGATAAAGTATAATTTCGTTACACAGCTTGGCTTGCTGACTGAATACAAGTATAATATTGATCTCTCATGTTGATTTGGAAGCTTTTCAACAATTATATATTTTAGTTGGATTCAAGGTCTATATAAAAAAGTTTTTAAAATAGTGCATTACGTATACGTTATATCAAACTGTAATTACAATTTAAGATGGCCTGATAAAAATAATTTTGCCTTTCAGTTTATAAAGTTGAGTTAAGACTCCAGTCGATTATTCCATAAGGAATAATTTCTCTGAGTCAATTACCTCTAATGGCAGGAAGTTATTAACAGTAGTTAATGGGAGGAAGGTCTTAGTACGAAGAATAATGCACATTAGGTTTCCTTTCTTTCAGTTTCTCTTTAATTACACAATTTTACACTTCAACTCTTGTTGAACAGTATTGTTAAACATTGTTGTTGGCATTAATTGAAATTAATGACGTTTAAGTGGTACGTTATTATTACTACAATAGGCAAACATTAATCATTTAAGCCAGGTAGTTAGAAAATATTGTATTTATACGATAACCAGGTACCGGAGATTTAGCGAATACATATCTGAAATAGAGAATACGCTATTACCGTAGCCCCGAAACCGATTTACTTTTTCGTTTTGAGATCCTGGTGGCAAAAACGACATCCGTTCATCCTACTAATATTATAAATGAGAAAGTTTGGATGTATGTATGGATGTATGTTTGTGACAAGTGAACGCATTAACTACTGGACGGATTTTGCTGAAATTTGGCATGATGATAGCTCACATTCCCGATTAACATATAGGCATATTCTTATCTCAAAAATCCTTTCGAGCTCCGCCCCAGTGGCTCTATAGTTCCCCATGTTAACCTTATGAGTATTCATATTAAAAGGGAATTAAATAATTTAGTCAGCTGTTTCAACTAAAAAGTTGATTCTATGATATGCAAAAGCATTAAAAACTTACAAGGATTACCAACAGGGTGCAGCACTATTATTTTTTTTTAATCTATGACAACAGCTAATTTGCAACCAAAAGGTGAGTGAGCGTAGCGAACGAACTTCATCCTGGAGGCGAGTTAGCGTAGCGAACGAGCTAACCTGAAGGCAAGTGAGCGCAGCGAACGATCTCCATTCTAAAGGTGAGTGAGCGTAGCGAACGAACTTCAACCAGGACGTGATTGAGCCATGCGAACAAGCTCACTTATGAAGTAAAACGGGGCAAAGCCCGCGGGTACAGCTAGTAATTCATATATGTGTACGTTAGCACCATAACTCAAGTGAAAATGATCAGATTTTTATGAAATGCGTTACACGCGTGTAAAAATAGGTTTATACGAACGAGCTCGTGAACCAGCATGGTTAGATCATAAAAAACGGGGTTTTTGGGATAAAAATGCGGGTTTTCCATTTTTTACCCTTAAGACAAAAAACTTTGCAATTTCCTTTTGAAACATTTTGTAAAGCTCAAAAACAAATAGTTTAGCACATTGAAGCATTATTGTACGTTAAAGGAACCTCAATGAAACAAAATAGTTCATTTATATAATTAAGCTGAATAAACCTATATACATGACTTACCAAAAGTGTATGTTTAATAGGTAAAAAAGTGAATACATCAATATGAAACCAAAGGTAGTTATAGCACCTTAATATAACACATTTTTGTTTTACAGTAAAAAAATACTCGAAATCTAAACTGAATAGTTCAGTTCCTCATACTGGAACTACAAATTCTGTGACAAGATAATTTTCAGGAAGTGTAACTATCATAAGAGAAATTTGAGAAAGTAAACCCCGAAATAGAGAAAATTGCCGCTATAAATATTTCTTGAAAATTAACTAGAGATTCTTTGATAAATCAATAATTATTGTTTCATAGATTAGTCCCATTCAGTTAGGTTACTGTTATCGTCATTTTATTAGATTTGTCTCTACTTATTACCCTATCTTTTTCATTAATTCAACCAAAAAACGCTATTTTAACCTTGTCTACACGGATTTATAAATCATCTTTGAAGAATTAAGTAAATACTTTAAGTACTAGGAGACCCCGTGCAGTGCAATGTGCTACAATAATATTTAATAATATGTAGGCCTATCAAAGATATACTTTAAAAATAAAGTTTAATTATACATATTAGAAAATCGTTTTGTGCAAAAGCAACTCCTACGTTGTTTATTGACTAACCTTTTGTTTGGGGTGTAAAAAAATTAAAAATGCATTTTCCACATGGAAGCATTTTACTTCAATGTTTAAAAGCGAAGATATATAACACATAATTGTACTAAGGATTATTTGATTTGAGTTTTTTAAATACACAACATTAAATACCTATTTAATCATAAGAAATAATTTACGAAAGTTTAAGTAAAACTACAAAGACTTATCCATAAGCTTAGCTAAAAAAAAAACACTATTATGCAAAGTTGTTTTTTCAATTTATATCTAGCAATGTGATAAAAGCACTGCTAAATTACTAGTGGCAAGACCGTCTCTTTCGCTCCATCAGTTTTAAAGGCTCCAGCGCAAATGTTCTGTGATTTAATCTCAATAATAGAGATCGTGTTTTATTTTTATGTAGCTTTCCAATCCTGCAGTTTTGAAATGCAAATTTCTAAGGTTAAGAATTAAAATACAGGGTGGTTCTAAATTATTGTTACACTTTGAATCTCTATATATAAAAAATCATACAACCTATTATCACAGGGCGAGAATCAATTGAAAGAAGAGATTTTAAAGTTTTGTTTGACACCACTTTGGTAAACATTGTTGCAAAATTAGCCTCTACAAACATGTTTAGGTTTTTAAGATTTTAATTAATTAATCTTTTCCACCTCTCTGAAACTCAAAACGTCATACTGTATGTTGAAATGTCGAAAGTTTTAAGTTATCCACTAGGGGCCAATTAGTTCTACAACTTACCGCTCAGTTACCGTTGTTCACCATTATTGTAAGCTGCAAGGAACACAAGGAAAATAAGCAGAGCTCGAAAGAGAAAAATGGTTCTGTGTTTTAGAGTTTTCATTAAATGTGTAATTAATTAAAAATTGTATTTAAAATTTAAATTGTCTGTAGAGGCTAATAATGTTTACCAAAGATGTGTCAAACAAAAACTTACAATCTCCTCTACCAATAATTGATTCTCATCCCAACTCACTGGTTTCGGAGCCCATAACGTATACATACATACATAGTTCCTCTTTTATATATATAGATTTAGTTAATCAGAATGAAATAATGGAAAATGGTAAAATATTTGAAAGTGTATTTTAATTTGGCATATATTTAATACCAGCACAGTTTGTATGTTATAGATGTGTACAAATAATTATCAAAAAGGTATTGGTGTCCTGATTCTTTTCATTAGTAAATACCTTCATACAGCTTTTTAAAGCTAGTTTCAGAATTTGAATGCTTAAATATATTACAAATTCAATATGAGTATTTTTATGTTATGCTTGTTACTATCAAAATTAACTATTTTAGGTACTAGCCATGTAGTCACACTTTAAGACTGTCCTACAATTGGAAGAACATCTACGTTTTCCTTAATCATCAAAGCCATATTAACATTTTATATTTAAGTTTGAAATTCGATCCTTCATCACTTTGGATGCAAAACAGTAATCCATTTGCCATTCCAACGCTAAAAAGTCCGTTCTCAAATTGACATGTACAAATATTGTTGTCGGGGCGTGGTGATGGAACTAATGTATTAGATGTACATAGAGTTACAATGCAAACTGTAGTTACGCTTTACAATTAGGGGATTATCATGACAATAACCTTAATGGATTTTCGTGGGCTACTATCATTACAATGAACTTGATATCTGTGTAGACGTTGAGATGTAATAAAGATAATTGTCCCTAATAAATTCAATTGGATAAGGTCATTGAGTCTGGCTCTTGTACTGATGTTGTAATTACATTACGTGGTATTGATCAAACTACCTCTAACAAATATTGTTCAAAGGTTTATTGCGGACATTTTCCATCAGGAATGTAAAAAACAATACACAACGTTTCGGGATCTGGAATCTGATCCCGTCTTCAGGTGAAAAAAACTTAACTAACACATTACAACTAACAATACACAAATGCCCAACCTAAGTTGGAATACACTACAGACAACACAACACAAACAACAAATAGTTGTCACAAATAGTTGTGTTGTAGTGTTTGTGTGTGTTTAAATAAATAGTAGTCTAACAAATAGTTTGTCTTGAGCATTGGAACTCAAATGGCAAAGACTTAACATTCTTTTAAATGACTCTTTCTCTTTGAATATACTTGAACAATTTGAAATCCTGTCAATCATAAAATAGTCGTTTAATTTATTTAACGGAAATACCCTCTACAAAGCTCACGTCATGGCACTGCAAGAAAAGCATGTCTAGGACCTTTTTGATTGTGCCAGAGGTAGTATTTTTAACCGATTTCCCCACTACCAACAAAAGGAGGAGGTTCTCAATTTGTTTGAGGCAATGTTTTTGTGAATTTCATATTCCAGGACATTGACAACATAATATGCCAACCAAACATCCCAGGTCCACAAAAGCTATAACACTGTAGTCAGAATGGTGTAATTGATGACTTCTATGGTAAAAGTTTAAAAGTCACACAATGTGGTCTGTTAACTAACACCCTGAAATTAACAAATACAATAACCAGCAAAGGGCAGAAAATAATACAAAAGCAACATCAAAATGAAATAAAATAATACAATTGAACAACATTTTCACATTGATTCTAATAATCATTACAACTATTATAGCTATGGATGATTGAAACTGCGCTTATATTACCACGTTGCCTGGATCTGACTTGAATCCTTCAATACCAAAATAAGTTTTCACATATGGCGGAAAGATTTCTCTTAACTCGTTTTTTTCTCTATTGCACTCCAGTACTATTTCCAATATTCTCGTACTGTACTGGCTTTCGTCAACTCTGGAATATTCATTCTCTTAGTAAATTCATTTTCGCGGCCTAAATTGGAATTTTAATCAAGTGAACTGGGAGGAATTCACCCTGAAGTTGGAGAATTCCATTGAGTTTATCTCACACTCTAATAGCAGCTATGGTTGATAAAAATATATTGTTTCGCAAAAATACTGTTGTTAAAAATATTAACGGCTATTAAGTAATTCGTTTTCAAAAGACTTAAATCACACAATTTACAATTAATTAATATACAATAAAACATACACATTCACAAACTCATTGTCATGAGTTTTCAAAAAATGGTGTAAATACAACTATGATGTAGGCTACATGTAATAAAGAGGTTAATTTCCCCAGGGGTAACAACATAAAAATGGGATTTTTTGAAGGAAGATATTGCTTGTGACTTTCTGTATGTCTGTGTCCAACAACAACAGGTTGTCCAACGTATTACCCCGGAGATGTCAAATAAATTACCCAGGAGAGTAATATGTTGAGCAAAAGTTTTCAATGCTATGAGTGTTATGAAAGTTTTTTAAAAGTGCATAAGTGTTTAATTATAATTATTACAGAATTGGTTTTTGTTGTTTACTGCTAGTTCAAAATATTTCAAGTATTGTAAATTAAAAAAAAAAAACTTTAAAACGGTTACAGTCTGTAGTAAAGCTTAGACGTTATCAAAAATAAAAGGTAACTTAAAATAGTGGCTTAGTCAATCTAGAATTTAAAAAAATCGAGGTAGAAGTTGAGCAATACTAACTTCTTATACAAACTATCAAATTTAAAATTAAGTAAAAGTTAACCTGCACGTTAAATATTTAATATTTTAGGTAATTTATAAACAAGGAAACAAAAAAGAGTGTAAATATTCTCCATAAGAAAAACACGGGAATTTTAATTTACACATTGGAACGTTTCCTTTAACAACTATTAAGCACATAATAGTGCTTCATTATACTAAATTATTTATTTTAACTCTACACAATTCTTTGGGAAGGAATTGCGAAAATTAGAGTCAAAAATGGGAAACTCCCATCTTTATCCTATAAAGCTCCCTATAGACCCCCGTTTCCATAGTCCGATTCGTAAACACGTTAGAATAAACTTACGTTTTCATGTTTGTACCAAATTTAATCGAAGTTTGATGATTTTTGCTCGAGTTATCGTGCTCTGATGGACATTTATTTACGAATTTGAACTGAGCATGTTTTCGGCCTCTGTGAACATTAAAACGAAAAAGTAAATTGGTCCTGGGTCTAGGGTAACCACGAGACCTAACGGTAATAGCTTATCCTTTATATGGGAAATTCGCTAAAAATTCAAACCTAAGTATAAGTACAAATTTATCTTTTTGTAGTTTTCTCGTATGAGTGACCTTTGTATACAAGGCCTCTAACAAATTTTAATAGATATTTTTAGTACTGTAAACATTGAGTTTTGTTGTCAACCTAATTAATATACATGAGTGAACTGACAGTTGAAATTGAAACAGTTTATCACACGATTCGAATACGAATTTAAGGTAGTAGTAACCAGGGGAAGGGAATAATTACTTCATAATTATCCGTAGCTCTACTCAATTTGTAGAAGTGGCTAAGTAAATCAACTCAAGAGCGGTAAAACGAGGGTTTCGTGATTTCATTCTAACTCTGGCCATGTTTTGTTTTCCTGCAACATGTCTTGTAAAGGTTTCACAATTCTATTTGAAAATAATCTCGAAAATGACTACCTGATTTCATGGACCGCTTAAAATCGTAAGACAATTTTAGGGCCGCTCAAAAAATAGTTTTTGTACGGAAGATTAATCAGCATTATTCTTAGTAAAAAAATTTATATTTAACTACTAGTCACGAAAGTGACCCTCTTCGGGGCTAAATAGTATTTTACATGCGAAGCGAAGGCGAGCATTATCTCACCCCGAAATGGGACTTTCGTAAATAGTATTGAACGATACTTTTCATCACAATGAAAAAAAAAAACCACTTTAGCAAACCTAAAAAAATTATTTGATATTTCGTAATCCATTCATTTATCTTATCTATACACAATAACACTGTACAATTAATTTTAGTGTAAAATTCAGCAGATTTTAACTTTGTCGATGTCAGGCAAAGTATTGGTTGTGTAGAGAAAGTAATGTTTATGTCAGGAAAAGTCAGCTGATCACTATTTGTTTTTGTATGGAAATTTGAGATTTTCGAAGATTTTAGCTGTATGGAAATGGGCTACTTTCGAATACAGAGTAATGAAAACATCATTTAATAAACAATACCGGTAAATAAGGAATAAATTTGTCAATAAATTTTAAGCAATTGGAAGTGCTAAACCAATACAATTTTTTGCTATAACATATAATCTTTATTTGTATACTTTCATCATTTATGAGCAACATAAAATAAGTTTATTAAAATATGTCATTTAAAAAATATTTCCAAATAATAAAATTATTTATTTAGCCTGTAAGAATCACTCACGTCGAAAAGACCACAAACTATCTAAGAATCGCGTACTTAACACTCGCGATAGTCGTCATAAATAATAAAGTAATCATGTAAATCTATTTGTAACTGTCATAACTGTAATTAACTTTAACATAATTTAAAGGGACTTTATGACTCGATGCCCCTTGATTAGTGTGGACGTTCTTAATTGTTTAAGGTAATTGTGAATTCTGCCCTGATGAAAATTACTTCGTTCCCATGATTACTGAATTACGCTTTCATTTCGTTTGGTTTCCGCGTTACTGTATTTTCTAAACTCTTTTTACTAATTTTTTTAAAACTATGCACATTTAGTTAAAAAAACCTTTTATAAACAACCTGATATAAACAATTTTGATGCAAAAACGGACTGAAAGTAAAGATAAGATATTTGTAAAAAACATTCGCACCTCTTAATTATAGAATTTCAGTATTTGATATTTTTATTGTCTATTGGTTTTATATTGGAGTATTACAAGTTCATAATATTTTAGAATAACTTATGAAGTTGTTACTTTTGATTAAATAATTTATGAAAAGTCAATGATTAAATGTTTTAACCGTTGAAATTTGTAGTCAGACAAAAATAATAAGAGAAATTACTTTTAAAGGCCAACTGTTCAATCTTACGGTTTGCTCATGAAGCTGGATTCTCGACTGCAAAAACAAAATGTTTAATGAGGGTGTTTGAAAATTTTGCTGCTTCAAATTAAATGGAAATATTGGAATAAATCTGACATCATTCTTCCTTAATAGCTTGTTATCAAAACTGAGTTGTTAAAAATGAAATGACATAAAAATACTACTTTATCGAAGCTAACTTAGCATAGCGCATTCTTACAGTTAAATATCATTTACATTGAGCTACAGCGTTGAGGAAAAAGCATGTTGGATTTTCATTTCTGTATTTTAAAAATAGATTGAAGGGGAAAATATCTTAACAAAACAGTCTTAAATAAAAAAAAGGATTAATATCTTGAATGGTAAAATTTACTAAATGCAAAAAAATGTTAAATTAAGAAATTCAAATTTCTGTACTCTGTAACCAATTGCATTTTTTTCAACATAAGCAGTGCATTAATAAAATGGGACTATGAAAGATAATGATGGCCTTTTTTTACTCAAACGTAAAATAACTTTATAATTTTGTTTCTTACTGACTTTTTCGTTTTCAACACAGTCGTCATCACTAGTTAAAACAAGTTAAAAAACTAATTAATTATGACAACACTTTTACTCGTAAGTTCGGTAAATTCATCTGGACAAATATTATTCACAGTTATAATATAGACCAACTAACTGTACAGTTAATTTATGTTTTAAATTGCTTAGCTAGCGATTTAAACGTTATTTATTTAGTCATCGTTTGCTATCAATACAGTTTGTTGATTTTATGATGGTTCATTAACAATTGAAATTGTTGAAACAGTTGAAAAACTGTTACCCCTATTCCGAAAAAATGGACGTTTACTTACCAACGTTCAAGGAGAAAATGACTTCTTTTAACACCAGTGGAAATTCGTAACAGGGAACAAAAGAGGCTTTTAGTGGAAAGCGGTAAATACCCTAAAATTTCAGTAGGTGTGCCAGGGAAAGAAGTCCCTTTCACAATGAAGTTGAAAACGCTAGAACAGCATACCAGTTACCGTATTTCCAAATGCTTAGTACAATACTTTAATTGGTAAATACTATAACTTTAATTGTAAATAACACTTAACAGCCTAAACTTGTTTTACTTCTTAACAACCGTAGGCCTAAATGTACGAAATTAAAAAAAATATTTGTGTTGTTCCAGATCTGTGGTGAATAGTGGGTGATGTGAGTATCGTAAATATTTATCTTGTTCTAATTAGTAAAACAATCCACATTACCAAATCTACTAAACAGCTAATTGTATATCGATAGTGTTGCTTTTTTAATTTTTACAGTTAGCTGGTCCAGCTTAGATGTTCCGGACAACTGAGAGAAAAAATCTTAGCTTTATAAATGATAGTGCTCTTAAGAACCTTACGCACCCTTAAAATTTCCATTCTTAATTTTGCTGTGTCTATAAATTAAATTACATGTTGTTTGCTGCCAAATAAAATATACGAGAGGTCGTCCAGTGGTCGAAACTCGACCAAAAATATGAAATGTACAAACTTCTCTATTTTCACCCCACACTGTAAATAAAACATGTGATTGGAGTTTCTTCCATTTGTTTTGATTTTCTATTATATTTTGTTGTTATTTCGTCACCAGCATGGCAACTCATAAGATCCATGTTAATTTTTTCAAAAATTTACACTCATTTGTGCTTATTTTTGAGCCTATTTTAGTTTTTTAAGGGATTCTGCACTTCTACAGGAAAATATCTTTCTAAAGGTATGCGTAGATTTTCCCTGTGATGCACACGAGCGGAGAAAAAAGGTTTTAAAGAAACATGCTTGCCTATTAATATTATATAGATTATTGCACATTTGTTGAAGTAAAGATCGTTTTAAAAATAATACTTTTAAGGCTGCAAGTTTTAAAGGAACGATACCTAAACAAATAATTGCATATTCACATGGTAAAAAGCACTTATAGAGCTAAACAAAAACAAAAAGTTAATCTTGCAAAGAGAACATTTTGCACCAAAGGGGATGATTTTTTTCCGCCACATTATCCCACTCTTGGGAGTTTAACGACCTCTTGACGAGCGTTTATCGGCTTCAATCTGGTATAAATCAGCTGATGAAAGATATTATAGAGATTGGATTACCATTTAGTCATCGTCATCATCATCATCATCATCGATATCATTATCGATATTGTTCCTTCAATTACGCTAACAATCATGACTACTTTATAATACATTCCTGTATTAAAGTTTCTTACTTTGCTCACTATTATATTTTCAAATGTCTAAAAGTTTCACCTAAAAAAACAAAAAAAAAACTGTGCAGTTTCCTGCACTTGCAAATCCTTATATTTGTTTACTGCAATTCAGAAAGGGAATAAAGTTATTACTAAAGTATGAGCAACACAATCATACGATTATTCTAAACTTCCTTTATCATTTTGGGCCGAATAAGTCCCAAAGAATATAGTACTTTTTAATACGCATGAGTCACGAGTAAAATTATTGACTATTGGATACTGAAGTAGACATCCCATTTATATATACGCTGATTTTTATTAAGAAGAACGTATTTGTGTGAGCCAGTCACAGAATGCGCTAGTATCTAAAATTATATTTTATATAATTTTTGTTGTTGCTGAGCAGGTTGATGGGTCATAACAGTTGCTATCTACCCATGAGTCATTCAATAAGTTTGACTTAATAAACCGGTTTGTGTATTCGACAGAATTTACTAATTTACATCAGCACAATCTGTTAGTGGCTCACATCAACTAAGACGATTTAAAAAAAATTGGCTACACATTTAACACGGGGATGGAATGTCCAAAAAGGTTGCACTCGCGAAAATTACATTAAAACAATTTAATTAAGAGAAAAGAGCTGAGAGAATCATCATTGGTTTTAACCGGTTGGGGTGTTAAATATAGTTGGAGGTATTGGGACCATTAATGTATTGGCTATATGTGGCTGTAGGAAATGTGTTTACACTCCTTGTAATTATTTTCCTGATAATGTCGCCCTTAATATTTAAATATTGATCCCAGTAAAAATACACACAGTACATACTGCATAAGCTAAACATTTAAAACAGTTGACAATAATTTATAATCCAGTAACAAGGAAACCACTAACACAAAGAATACATCCTACGTACTAAATATTATTACAAAATCTCAACGATGATATTTCTTTTAGTATTTTTGAGATTTTAAAGAATCCTTTGATAGTCTTTGAACAAAAGGTACGTCAGATTTTACAGTTTATTTTTGGACGTATTTTTACACGAAAATGTAACATAAACAATGTGGTGCCCTAAGGCTAAGCTTAGTTTTACATTAATGTAATGTGTGTCTTTCAACAAGAAACGTCTTGTGTAGCATGTTTTAGTTTAAATGGTTTAATATTCCTTATGATGTTTATCATTTATTAGTTTGTTACCGTAGAGTAAAACACAATTTACAGCACAGACATTATATTTATATAATTTATGTAAGACACTATATTCAGACAAATGTAGGCATACTCTTTGAATAATTGTGTACATGTAAAAAATATAAATCTAGGGTATAACAAAATATTAATAGTAATTTAATATTTTCATTAATGAACTGTGCAAGTAAATGCCTGGTATAATTGCTTTTTTTCGCAGAAATGACTCTTTTTGTGAAACATTTATTTCTGTTAATTACAATGGTCATACTTTATGCATAATTAAATGGGATATTTATAAACGAAGCCCTAACATAATTGTACAATTACAGGAATCATAAAGAAAATTGGTATAGTATCAGGAGAAAACTTGACAATAGTTTATATTTTATTAACCTTTGTATTATATTTATATTTAAAAAAACAAAAATGAGATGAAATTTCGTTAATATTAATTTGTAGAATTTGAGACTGGAAATTCACGTATTGTATTATTATTTACTAATGATTGGTTGTGGATGGTGGAGATGATACATGATTTTTGGTGTTTGTTTTTGTTTGTAAAATTAATAATACTATCGATACGAATACTAAATGATAAACAAAATTAAGTCAGATAATGTTCTATTCACCCCCATGGATAAGTACGGCAAATTCGTGTGTATTTATGAAATGTTTTTAAAGACTTTTTGTTACGGTTAATCTGTCAGGAAATATATATAACATATTATTAAGCTACTACACTAATATTTAACACTTTTAAAACCAGAAGAAAACATTTACTTGATATATTATGAATACAGAATAGAAAACATTCCACTAAAAGTATCTGATGACTATAATGTTCTGAAGGGTATTAAATTATTATTTCTTTCCAAAAATTATTTTGTAGGAACTTAAAGCAGTCTAAAATTAGTAGTATTAGCTCATTAAAAAGTCGTGAAAAACAATTTTCCCAATTATGATTCACGCTACAAAAAACAGGTTACACGATTTAAATTATCTTTGAGTTTAAGGAAATTGGAATGGTAAAAGTGTACGATTACAGATATAAATTTGTTCGTTATGACTAGAAGACACTTAATTCTTCAGTAATAACTTTCCTTTGATAAATGTCCATGTTTCAGTTATCAAGATTCTGTGTTGCATTGAAACGATCTACTTAACGATAAAGATCTGTCGCTCAGTAATTTATCGTTGAAATGGTTACTTTCAGTTTTTTGTGGCATCTTTTAACTAATTTCATGGTAATAAAAACAGTTTGGAATGTGCAATGAATTCAGATTTTAATATTGTTTAAAGTTGCTGTTGATTGTTATAACTTAATCAATGTAATAAATATTGTTATCTGATTAAATAAAGCCTTTCAATTGTAGGGTTGTGTATATTCCTATTGTATGTTCGTACGCTTAGGAGAGTTTTTTTTTTGAAAACCGATACTTTTCACATCAAGACCTTCCATTCAAGTATGCGGTCAAAAGGCGTGCGGCAGGGGTTTCTCAAAAGTTTGTGATCCCTATTATCTTTAGATATAGATTAATTGGTTAATTTAAGCTAAAAAAGTTAAGTACTACCAACCAGGTCCTAAGTGATGAGATTGCAAAATTGTCGTCCAACAAAAAAAAGGTAGGTAAACAAAAATAATAATTAATTCATTTGGTTATCATACTTCTCTTTTTATTGCGAAATCTAAACTTTTTACCGTCTGGCAATGCTTGAACGAGTTGGTGTCGACTTAATGTTCACGTAAATCCTAAATTTTTCAGTTGATTTTTTTCTGATTCTTAATGATAGCCAGTACAATAGGATGGTCTAATTTGGTCATAATAACTTCAAGAAACTTATGAAAATGCTTACAAAAAATACACCCAAGTGTTATTTAATATAAGCGTGGGTACACTTCCATATCTGTTGGCACAAACAACCGAATTAAGATATCGACCGATATATCGATTATTCGATATATCGTTTGGTTGGTTAGGGTAGGTTAACCTTACCTAACTAACCAAACGATATATCGAATAATTGATATATCGATCGATATTACCACAGAAAACATACTAGTATGTTTTCTGTGATATTACTCATTCGGTTGTTTGTGCCAACAGATATGGAAGTGTACCCATAAGCGTTTCTAAGCCCTTACTTCAGCTGATCCTTGATTAAATAATGTATAATCTATGCTTACAGATGATGCTGATATTTATTTCGTGCTGCACAAGTCTGAATAGATATGCAAATTTGTCGTGTATACATTATTCAGTTCTATACAATCCCTAATGGTTCATGCATTATACTCATGATGAACAAAGAGAATATTTCATGCGTAAATTCCCTGTTATCACTGAAGATATTGAATATTTTATATTCTTCCATACAAATCAGTCACTTGTAGGCTTTAAAGTACAATGATGTATTGTATTGTTTTGTTGACTCTAAATTTACGTTACTAAAGATTTAAATTTAATGTTTTATAAAAGGAAAAAATGCATGTAATCAAAAACAAATATATATTTGTGTTACACTAATAGTTAATGTTCTTGAATAGAGACGCATGTAATCAAAACTCACGAGAAGATTACCAAGGATCCTCTTAGCTTGATGAGTTTATCTTGGTTTCTGTTTCTGTGTTTAGATCTTTGGATATTAATTTAATGGCCGTTGTCATCATGTTAAACAGAATTTAGCCATTTTAGAAAGAGGAAAATATTTCTATAGTATATAGTTTGAATTGTATTATATATAATTTTTTTGTGAGGAGGCTATTTTAAATGTCATTTTAGGCTATAGTTTATTTAGATGTTTAATGTATTACTTATCTAGCAAGTCTTTTTTTTTTTTTTTTTAAAAAAGAGGTTGGTGGCCTGTTTTAACCTTGCACTTGCCAGTCCACATAGACTACAGATCTGTGCGTGGAACGTATCCAGCAAAGCAAGGGGTGAGCCGGTACAGTACAAAGATGAACTGTACTGATAAAAGTTAGTGGCAGTGACCAGGATCCGAACCCACGACACTTCTGCCTTGGGCCCAAAGTCCGTGACGCTACCAACTGAGCCACCGACTCACCAAGTCTTTCAATCTTGAATCAATCAGCTTGTACATACGAAAACATTCTTGGCACTGGAATAAAAATTCAAAATATAATAACTTTCACACTGTCATAAACGGAATAGAATGAGGTATGTCATTGAAGATGTTTTAGTATGTTATCACTATTAAAAACGAACATTGTGTACTAATTTCCCTGATCAAAGGCTTAATAAAGGAATCCATTATCCTATACGTATTTAGCAAAACATCTCCTTTATAATCAGCTGTAGGAAAATGCAACATTGAATGAAAGCGAGTAAGTAATTACATTGAATGCAAATTTAAATAATTTTAGTTTTTCCTGTGGGTTCCATGGAAACTAAGTTTTGACAAACTAAGTTTGACAACTTTGAAGTTCTCCGACTAAAAATACCAAAAATAGATACTGTAACATATATAAACTCCAAGATATAAACTATCCAATGTTCTATTACGAATAATAATCGATCTTAACGTCGAATACAATTTCAATTTTGATATGTGTTGCCGTTCTGATGAGATTGAGTAGATCACATTCACAAGAGCGTTTTTTAGACTAATAGCATGAGTACAGAGATTCTACTTATATTAAAATAATACTTTTGTACATTTGCTTTTTACCATAACATACCTGCACATTCATGATGGTAAAAAAAGAATATCGGGCTACATAAGGTAAATGTTTGTTGTACAGTGAGAAGGAAGAAATACCGAGGGTTAGGGAAATAGTGAGACAAACACAGTTAGACACATACACGTTTGTCTCACAAGTTGTAACCTGTTTTGTTGTACCAAGGGAAGTAATATTACTTCTCTGTTACTGTGCCAAACCTCAACTAATTGTCTTACGGTTTGCTTTAGGCTACGTTAGTTACGTTAGTAAAGCTCTTGATTATGCACTGATGAAATGTGCTTTGATTATTTGTTAACAAATGTACCAATGTCAAAGTTTAATTACTTTTCAACTAGAAATATGTTTGGTATTAGTACGAACGAGAGCTCGTTCCGTGGTCAAAAACTCGACCAAAAGTATGTATTGTGCAAACTTCCCTATTTTCACCCCACATTGTCAATAAAACATGTGATTGGAATTAGTTTGTATTTTCTGTTTACATTTTTTTGTGTTTTTTTTCACCAGCATAGCAAACCCTTAAGGCCCATGTAAATAAAAAAAAAAAATAATAATTTTTTTTTGCTTATTTTTGAGCCTATTTTAATTTATAAAGGGATTCTGCACATCTAAAGGGAAATATCTTTCATTTGGTATTATATGGCCAGGCAAGCTTTCGTAAGTTTTGCAAAAGTTGTTTAGTAAGATGATACAATTCTATAAAACAAATTGTATTACAAAACGGTTTTCAGTTTTAAATCTGTTGTCCAATCAAGTAAGTTGATAATGGCTGAGTTGAATTTGATTTTGAATTAAATTCATGACGATAGAGGATTAAATCAGTTGTGATGTAAAGGAACATAAAAGGAATATGGTAAACTGATTTCCTGGTTTAAGCAAGTTGTGGTTGACACTAGAACTGTCGTGCCTTATCTAGAGTTGTATTTATTGACTTGTTTCCTCCGAAAGTCCTTCTTCTCTAAGTTTTATTGACATAGTGAAATCTTATAAAGCAATGACTCATCTCTTGAAGGGTAAAAATTGATCATCATTGTAAAATATTTCATATATTGTATATTTACATCCTCATAAATAATACATTCTAAATAGAGGTATATAAAAAAGTGTATATAAAAAAGTGAAAACGTAAATTGTTATAGGGAACGTATCACGTAGGCCTATAGAATGTATATTGTAATAGAGCGAACGTGTAAAATAATAATGAGAGGTTATTCACTATCTGTTTGCAAATATTTTTATGTCCGTAATGTGATATTAGAAGTCAATATAATCAACCACTTCCTAATAGTACATTAAAATAAAAAATGTAGTAATCTACCTTCATAAGGTCATAATTTTACATGAAATGTACTGTCTCCAAAAGTGAATAAAATACGTGTATAATGAGCCAGTCCTTTTAGATGGATTTGATATTTTGCTTAATGATTATTTAACATATATTTAAAATATATAATTCGTATATTCATATATTTAGAATTAATGTAATTTGAATCTACAATAGAACCTTTGTAAGAGCTATACTGACATTCCGGGGTATAGTTTTGCACGGGAAGCTCCGTGTGAAAACCAATTTCGAAGCAATCACTTTTATTATTGTTAGAGGAATGATGGAGACAGCATTCTGATTGTCATCTACTATCGATTTTTGCATTCCGGATGATGTTTTTAAATAAACTGATGAATTTATTTTAGCACACTGTGTCGTAGTGATGTGCGCTTTTAATAACCCCAAAAGACGATTAGCACTTTTTAAATAAAAAATTTCTTTTTCAAACAGTGAAGGGATAAAAACCCTTCATAAGAAAAATGAACCATCATGTTTTTTGGTACAATAAAAAACCTTTTTTGGTATACCGAAAAATAGACCAAATTTCTTTTGTTTTCCAGAGAAAATCTGTTCTTAATGGTTCGAAACTAGACCAACCATCCTTGATCAATTAGGTTTTTAATAAATGTTCGCGACCAAAGAAGCAGAATGTTTAATTATTTCATCATATCAAATCAATATAAATTATAATGAGAGTTCAAATTAGAAAATAAAAAGGTCGGTTTTAATGGAGTATTTTGAAAAATTGTAACGAACATTTCTCATGTAGATTCTCTTTACTATCAAAAGCAGAAGGGAACGTCACACACGCCGTTCAATCTATAAGTCTAAAATTAAACAGCTTTAGTAATTTAATCTTCTTTGGAGATGACTTGATTACGAAATAACTATAAGTCTTTAATATTCTGAATGCTGACCAACATTTTCTTATTAGATACAAGTTTCAAAGTACACATGTATTTCAAATTTATAAATGTGTAAAACATTTCTTATCATAACTAATTTACTATCTATTCATCGGAGATTTTTATAACAATATAAAGTTCCAGCATGATAGAAAATAGAAAATCAGTTTAATATGTCAAAGTAGGGATAAATATTTGTTGTATGTAAATACTAACAAGATTCTAGTTGTTTAGCTAACTTACATTTTGACCTTAAGGCGTTAACGAACTCTAAAGTAATTCTAAGAATATAGAAATGCTTTTTAAATGTAATTTAATGACTTGTGTCGTAATAAATTATTACAACGTAGCCACCTTACTTTTCAGCATTCCAAATAGGTTTATAGACGTAAGAAAGTTAAGCAACATAACACGATCTAGAAAAACGTCAACATATATTGTCGCTATATTGTCATTAAATCAATAATAACGATGATTATTAAAAATTTATATCACATATTACTGAAAGAAACTAAGTCCACGACAGAGAATACCACAAGTAAACGCTGAATTTTTGATGGGCTATATGTTAAATAATAGTCACCTATTTATAATTTTATATTTTTATTGTCTTTTGTATTTGTATTACTCTTTCAATATTCAATAACCAATACATTTAACGGTGTTAAATTTATAGAGTTTAAAAAACCTTTTGGGTTTAAAATAACAAAATATTAACACTCATAAAAAGTAAAGGTTTTCAAAGAAAGACATAAAAACATACTTTCTTTTGTATCCTGTAATGAGCTGTAAACACAATTGTATCAGCTTATTCTTCCTGAGAGGAAAGAACAAAAGAATTTCAGGATTCAGGGCATTAATCATATTTAACAGCCTTTCAGCTACTTTATCCTACAGGCATCTTTCTTGTTACGTCAACCGGAAAAATAATCACGTTTTTATCATACTTACGAAGAGAACGTGATCTAACTGATTATGGAATAGCTCTGTAGGATTTCAATTCCTTAATGACTAACTAATTCAATATAAACTGTAAAACATAGCGTTTTGTAAAACCTTTATTGTTTTGATTATTCATAACGGGAAAACTATTGTTCGGTTAACAACACCGTGTCTTTGTGAGACAACACTAATTTATTTAGCTACAACATATAAAAAAATACCCCTCGTCTGACAAGCCTGCAGACTTAGGTAATTTCAATTTGCCTGATTGGATTTTTAATAATTTCCTTTTCATCCAAAGATTTGCCTTTAAACTCTTTAATTACGCCAGATCAAATAATAGAAATAAAAAATATTAAATAGAAATATCAAAAATAAATTAAATAGAGACAATATTAAATTGGTAACGAGTACCTAAGCTTTCTGATACACGGAAAAGAAAAAGCGGGTTTTTGTTTTAAAATTCAATGGTTTAGTGTAAAATAAATACATTTGCCAGCTGTTGTACATGCATAGCTTCGGTTCATTCATAACTAACTATCGGTTGTTGAGTCGATCACTTCGAACCAATCATTGTGATAGGAACTAAAAAACTATAATGTATTTGTTAAAAGTACGCATAGTAAAATCTACAAAACATTGACTGCATAATAATTCTCTCCATGAACAATGTGCAACTGCGTGCTCAGAGAATGAGCGTCTGTTCACAAAAGTGTTTGCGACCATTGTTTTGTGTTAACTACTCTCGAGCTTTAATGTAATTAGTGAAAATACAAAACATAATTTTTTTTATAGTTGACTCATTTTAAAGTAATTTTTAGGAATGTCAGGATCTATTATAAAGAGAGTCCTGATCTATTAGACCTACTTCTGGAAAAAACGGGAAAAATATTTAGAGTAAATATTTGGCCTCCAAGGCAGATATATTACGGAGAAGTTTTTATTTCCGTAAGTAATGTATTTGGGTCGATTTGTTAAACATGTTTGAGTGAAATATATCATTGTTACACATTACAACAACGAACATGCAATGCGAATATGAGACTTAAAAAGGTTTAGTGGTGATAGATAAATTCTTGTGGAAAGGGAAGATCAGTTATTCTACCACATGTACTTGCCAGTCTCTGTAAATTCCTTCATTTTTACTTTAAAAAATCAGTTGAAAATAATCCCCAGAAATATATTTTGGAAATTTCACAATTCCTTTTAGTTAGAGCTACCACACAGTGTGTCTAATAAATATGTTTAAGGCCTCTTTGATATTTTCTGGTAATGTATATTCGATTGTTAAAAAAAACTTTCATTTGGTGTAGATCTTTGTATACTGTAGTATAGTTATGATATAAACTTCTTTAACTATCTCGTTGAATAGTAATCGTTAAAAGCAATAGAAATGTATGTAAATTGAGGTTCATTTTTAAAGTAAATCTCAACACTGATCTTATCTTAACATTGAAAATTTAATCCTTTTGATAAGAAATAAAGGCATTATCAACGATCTGCAGCACGTGTTCTAATTGTCTAACTATTGTATACATCACTTTGTGTATCAAACTATATTTCTATGTTCTTCCACCAACCACCTAATTCAATTTCATCCCTGCTATATATTCAAGTCACATTTCCTCCATTTGGTTTTTAATTTAAATACTTATCGTCCCTAACCTTTGTCTCTATAGAATGATATTTCCAGTATTTTCATAAAAATTAAATTATACAGCAGCTGATTATAATAAAAACCTATAATACAACCCTTATAACTCAATTAATAGTTACTGAACTTAACAAAAAAAAGAAAGTATTTTCAAGCATCACATAAAACTTAGTTTAAATATTATTCCTGAAGTAAATCTACTGGAAGTTAGAGTGTAAATTTTAGTCATTAAAGAGTACAAAGAATTATGGAGTGAAATGTGTGCATTATTCTCTTCAGTAAATGCTTCCTGTCTTTAATGACTGTTAATAACTTCCTGCAGTTTATAGTAATTGACAAAAAAAGCTTTTGTCTTTAAAATAAGCGAAAAACCAACTGAGCGCAAAATTATACTTAATAAAAGGGATTTTAAATTTATTCAGAGATCAAAATAGTCGGAATTTTGCTTATTTAAATAAAAAAATTATATGGTTAAAACGAATTCAAAATAAATTTGTTTGTAAAGTTTAGAAACATTACATAAAAAAGGCAAAGTAAAAACACATTTAAACTGTTCCAGCATTTTTCAAATGTCACCATTTGCTACAAAGTAAGTAGTTGACAGAAAACTGCACATAAAAAAAACAGTGGAGACTAGATGTATAATGAACACTGACAGTCATTAGTTAAAAATGTTTATTTTGTCTTTCATATGTTCCAAATACTATAAAAGCCTCATTTTCTAGATTAGCAACTACTAGGCTAAATTTTATTCATGTTTGTATTTTAAAAGGCTGTCATAATAGTTTTAAAATTTTGAATTAAGTGGTGATTATTTTTTTGCCTAAAAAATATAATTTTCATCTATGTAAAGAGATAATGCATACTTCTATCTGCACACTACTATTTATAGAACTTAGTAGCATAGTAACAGATATTTACTAGTGGTCTGGACTAGTGGTGGAGCGCAGGGCTTCTCGGCCAGAGGACCAGTGTTCAAATCTTACCAATCACAAATGGACTTTATCCACATGATAATGCCACAGCCCTCTAGGACTAGCCTGAAGTAATCTAGAAACAGCTCCGGGCTAGAACCTAGCGTCCTAGGATGTGAATGTGGAACATAAGAAAGTCAAGTATTTATAGTGGTAATATTTATGTAGGGTACGAGTTTATTAAATCCAACAAACCATTTAGAAACTAGTTAACTTTTATCCATGGCAACTTCTTAATGCATTGCTTAAACCCTAATTAAGTAAATTGAATAAATGCTAAATATGTTTCACAGCTATTAAAAGAGCACCGCGAAGAAAGGGAGTCTAATGGGCGCATTATTCTTCTTGCTAAAGACTTCCTGTCTTTAATGGTTGGTAATAACTTCCTACTATTTGTGGTAATTGACTAAGAGGAAGCTTACAGGGAAAGTAGTCTGCTTAACACTGTTCAGGCAAATTTATGTTAAGATAAATTATGTGAAACGAATGTTCATCGAATTGATAAAGATACCACGTTTAATTAGTTTTGAAATAATGTTACTAAGTAAGATGTAGAGAAATATTTTTTGTCCTTAACAAAAATATATGATATTTTTTCAAATCATCAAACGTTTAAATATTCATAAATCTTCGGATTTTCAAAAAATCTGGTTGTTATCTTACCAAAAACTGTTCATACAGTCACCTGACAAAGTGGGCTTCCTTGCACAGTTTTTTTTTTTTTTTTTTTTTTTTTTTTGTCCTAGGACGCTAGGCACGAGCCTGGGATTGTTTTTCACATTACTTCAGGCTAGACCTAGGGGTTGCGGCATTATCACT